>NC_137220.1:23888697-24141197 GCF_949987685.1 Ammodytes marinus | reverse complement strand
GCACCGGACAGGAGGGTTATATTTGTAATACTAGTGGTGACTGATAACATCTACGGTACCCACCATTTCTACTACTGCTCAAGGGGCGCTGTACTATGGCTGATCCTGCGCTCTAAGAGAATTACAGTGACTCAACAGTGTGAAATACTGTGCTGCCAATGCATCTTTACACTCCAGCTAGTGCATGACCATTCAATCCAGTAACACTGTTGTCACTTTGAGTCTGACAGCTGACGTAAATGTAACAGGGAAGAAGGTCATATTCACCTGCAGGAGGTCATCACTCAGCACCTCAGTTTTCTCGGCCCTGTTGAGGGATAAAAAAAATAATATATCAGATCAAATACTGACAACAGAAGAGATAAATAGAAATACAGACATAGAAGAATCACACACACACACCTTCAACATACAGAGATAAGACACACAATATCATAAAACACAATAAACTGCAGTCCCAGGATGTGAGTTGAGGGACACACCTTGGACATCTCTCTCTGTTCTGTATTGGTAAGAAGAAAAAGGCAACACAGTGACATACTGCAATTGCACTGTTTTCTAGTATTCACACTTATCAAGACCAAACTTGTTGTTACAAACTCTGCTTATAACTGAGGTATACACAGAGAAAAAAAACGAAACCATCACAAACACTGAAGCTGAACCGTCTATCCAGCCAGACCTGCCTGCAGCAAAGTTACACAGTGCCTAATATGCTTAAATACACGGTAAAATGTTGTCATGTGAGCTGTAAACAATAGGAAAATGTGTCACGGGAGGCCTGTGTGTTACTAGGAACCACTTGGACACATACACACTATATGCACATTTGTATTAGCCCATCGTCACCGCTCATGCCATGGCTGTTTTCCATGAGGGGGACCTGTTGGATTCCTGCTCTCTGAGTGTCCGAACACACACTTCCTGTTGTGCCATCTCCACCTTGTTTGTTATGGCAACAGGGTGAGAGGTGTGTGTGTGTGTGTGTGTGTGTGTGTGTGTGTGTGTGTGTGTGTGTGTGTGTGTGTGTGTCTGTGTGTGTGTGTCGCTAAAGTGACTTTTTGAAGTCTAAAACACACTCCACATTATAGTCCGCAAATCCTGTGTTATTTTAATTTTTAATTTTTTTAAGATATTTTTTGGCATTTTTATGCTTTATTGATAGTGCAGAGAGACAGAGGTGAAATGGGGCAGAGAGGGGAGTGAGAACGACCGCGGGCGGGAATCGAACCCGGGTCTGCTGCTGGGCCCGGCCCGGGGGGGCGCCCTACCAACTGAGCTAAGGGCACCCCAATCCTGTGTTATTTTGAGTAAATGTGGACAAAACAAATGCCCAAATCACCTCCCTAACATCAGCAATATGTGTGAGCTCAATCTCACAGTGCTCTCATCTCCCTCATTCATTGTAAAAGCCAGACACTAATCATCTATCTATCTCCACTTCTTTGGTTCCAAGCTTGTGGAGCTGGGAGGAGACCAGTGCAGGCGAGCTAGCTCATCACTTACCTCGTTGATATCTAACAAAAACACCAGCGTTCACACGTATCACAGCTACACACAAATCCCCGAAGACCCTCCCTCTACCAGAGCAGGACCACCCTATAGATTCAAATCTCTCAGGGAGCAATTAACCCAGACACAAGTTATGACCTCATACTGTTTAAAGTTACAGCCCACAGATACAGGCTTACAGCATCCAGAGATCCTCACTGGCAATCTTTGGCTGCACTCGATTCAATAAGAGAAGGCTTTTTCATTATATTTGATCAATGATTTGCATTCTGCCACCCAGTATAAGCACTGGCTAAACATATACTGTAATAATACTCTGTAAAAAAGGTTCCAGAATGTCAATTATTAATGAATCTGAAACTATTTTGTAAATAAATAAAATATTTTATTTCAAAATCTTGTTTCCTCATCATTTGATCAGATAGTTCCAGATGTTTGTGAAAATGTTGCAGATTCCAGCCCATTTAATTAAAAAGCAAATGGCCACCATAACCATATGTGAACTTTGGCCTATTTTTTATTTTATTTTTTTAAAGAAAACACCGATACCCAGACTAGCTCAGCGTTAACTGTGGCTTGTTGTATTTTCTATCTTGCTATACTGTTGTTACAAACTTACTGCTTTTTCTTGCCAGTTTCTTTATCATACACAGTTTCATGTCCGGAGCAACAGAGCATTTTTCCAGCTAAAAAAAAGGGAAGCTCCTCCTCACTGATGTTTATAACACATACATAAAATGGGTACAAATAAATCACTTTCTTATAGTACTACTAATGCAGACAGATTAGCTAAAAAAACACTTATTATACATGACAAAGCAGCTATTTACTCTAACCATTCAACAAAGACTGAGACTCTCTCTCTACATTAAAGCAAATGCTGTGGGATACAATCTGCCGCCATGCATACCTTCACAATGATCTACATGATTGCATTACACATTACCGGCTCGCCTCTGTTGGAAGAAAGCTACACTAACAATCTTTTTAGATTCCTATCAATATTGAATCAGTATTGATTTGACTGGAGAGCGGCTCGGCTATCGTTCTAAGAATAGAATCCAACAATGCTGGAGGAGGCCAGACCCTGGAAGATAACTGCAGGATCAAAACTCAACAGAAAGAACACAGAGAGAGTAGAGCAGGTACTGTGTGGTATGTACAAATGGGACTTTTAATTGACTGACCACCTGATTGTATTCTTGTGTTGAGTGACATATAACAGACCCCGGCCCACGTTTATTTTCTATCCCAAATTAAAAGTTTGCTGAAAGCTTTTCTGTGTAAGCTAATATCTCTCCATAGTGCTCCAGAGGTTTTGCATGCACTCTGCAGGCTTTCACCACACTGTAACTCCATGTACAATCAGACCGCTTCCCCCTTTCTTATTAATCACATGTAAATCTAACCGGCTTCCTCTTTTGTAAAAAAAAAAAACACTCCTCACTCCGTGGCTGTGTGACGTCCCCAAACCCTGCACTGTGTCCCCGTCAACATGTTGGAAATGCTTACTACACAAAAACCCTGCCCTGCCCGGCCCTTCCTGTGCCACGCAGAGAACCACAAACCGACACGGGGGGGGGGGGGGGGGGGGGGGGGTGGGGGGGAATCAACTGGTTAGTGAAATAGGTTTAAATACATTGGAGTGCTTTAGAGGTTTAGTTTAATGGTTTAAATGATATTTGTCCGATTGTATATCTGCGAAGGGAAGTTCACAGCAAGCGAGAGACGTGGTGGAGAAATTAACCAATTCCAGCAAAAGATGGGTATTGACATTCATGATGGTCTAACTTTATACTTTTTTTCTTTTAGGTTTGTGTCATCAAGCTGGTGTAGAGGTGAAATAAGTATCAAAACTGATTAGTTGATTGACAGAGAAAAAATCATTCAAAGTATCAAGTGAAAGTTGATTGGAGTTATCGGGGCTAGGGGAGTATTGACACAAAATGAATGGAATCTCAACCATTCATTTAAATAACATCATATCTCCTGCTATGTTTTAGTCATGTGTTGGTACAAGTGGCACCAAAGGGATATCCTTGCATATTATACTATACGTAGTAGTAATCCACAGTGGGGTATGTGTGCTTGCTGCAAACACTTTCCTCCTCTCAGCAAGCGAGCTGTCATTTCGTTCAGTAGGCATTTACTGCTCTTACACAACGTATGGAGGAATGTACGCGAGGCATCCAGTGGCTACAGGCTATCTGCTGGAGAGTCATGATGGAGAAACATACACAGACAGACAGCAGTGATACTGTAATAGCGGGGGCTGCTGATAGAGAACAGAACAGGGCTGGAGACCCCAGGGGGACGGAGATGAAGGGAAAGAGATTGTGTGTGTGAGATTGTGTGTGTGTGTGTGTGTGTGTTTGTGTGTACCAACTGCAACTATCACCACACATCAGGAAATATGTGTTTGTGTGCCTATCCTGGAAACTCTCTAGTCTACAGTATGATCTTTAACAGTTGAAAGACCTCTCTCCACTAGAGTGAAAGTGGGTTCTGCGAGCCTGAAGCTGCTGCCTTCAGGTACACTGACACATACAGAAATGAATTGATCTAATTGGGAGATTAATCATTTTGTCAATTGATGGGAAATTGAAAGGGCAACTTTTTCTGTTAAACATGCCAAATATTTGCTGCTTTGCCCAATTTTACATTGTATAGGCCTATAAATGAATGTCTTAAGGTTATAGAAACAATTGCAGAATAGTTGATTGATTGATCTATAATGGAAACAGTTGCTAGCTGCAGCCCTAAATCTAATGAAGTCACTTCCTACCACAGTTACTAGGCTATCATTAGTAAGAGAATAATAAAGAGATTATACATGTAGATAGAATGCCAATACTTTAATTCAACTATGGAACCCCGTATTTTTAAGTCTATGTGACTGTTAGGCTTATTAAAGTTTCTTTTTTTTCATAGCCTAACTACTGCGTTTATTTCCCACAAACTTCAGAAACTCTCCAGGCATTTCTGAGACGCGGCCCATCCCTTCCGACAACAGCAAGAAGACGGATGGAAATTAAGAAAGACAACAATGAATGTTGAAAAATGTCTTCTTTTAAAAAAAAAAATCAACAACAACACAGCGCTGTCCTCCCAGATGGTAAATATGTGACACCCACTTGCAACAGTGCGCGTTGTCCAAACAAACAAACACTCACCTTCCAACTGTCTGGTTGGCGAGCTGCCTCATGCGATTGAACTGTTTCTTCATGTTTGGTGTTTTTTCTTCTCTCTTCTGCGTTGCTCCTGAAAGCCTGTGAAAGGTACTATCACCTCGGAGTGCTGTCGTTCATCCACCGTGGACCCAAAAAGTTGCGCTACGTCGCAGCCATTGTGGCAGAACGCGCACAACGCGCTACAGCTGAATGGCACTCCTAGATAAACTCGATGACATTGGTCGTGGCTGTTAAAACGCCAGAAAGAAAGAAAAAAACAGGGATATATATCAGCTAGAATGGGCCCAGAAAGACTTCTGGAGCCACATTGCCACGAACAATCCGACTTCCTATTAAACTGACTGGTTTGAGTGCAACCAGTGTGGTAGGAAGAAGGAAGTGCCTTTACTTCCCTACTGTATGCAGCACGGCCCAGCGGTGACATGTGATAGCCTACCTTAGCAGGGGGAAAAAAGGGAGAGAAAAAAAGCATTGACTCAGCTATTGGTCTGTCATGGTCATGGCAAAGTCACACTCTTACAGGTTTTAGTTGACTTTAGAAAGTAGTTTTCTATTGCAGACCGACTGAATACAATCCTATTACAGTGTTAAAATGACCAGAGAGGCAGATGTTATTCTGGTGCATAACATTAAATAAAGTTTTGTAAGAGAGAAAACAAGGAAAACAATCTGCAAAGTGTATTGAGTGCTGGATGTATAAATATGACAAAAACTTAAATTACACCGACTACACTTAATCATCAAAACAAAAAAGCTGTTATTATACCAATAGGGTACTTTGAGCATTAATTAAACAGCTGCAAAACGCATAGAGATGCTTTTATACTGCATTTACTCCACTGATCCAGGGTCAGTCGTCAAGGTTGGCCAAATGCCATCAGGTAACGTGTTTTTTTTGGACTGATTGGAGATCAGTCTATAAAACACTGAAACACCTCTGAGGTGCTCGTAGTGATCTGCTGCCACCTCGTGGCTGCGGCCCCTGTCACACGACATGGGCACCCTGTGAAAATCAATCAATATACGTAATATATGTTCTTCTCTTTTATAGGCCTATACAACCCCAATAACGAAAAAGTTGGGAGGTTGTGTAAAATGTGAATGAAACAGAATGTGTTCATTTGCTTATCCTTTTCGACGTGTATTCAATTTAAAACAGTACAAACACATCAGTTTAAACTGATAAACTTTATTATTTTTTAATAAACATACACAGGGGCATGTGTAGCATTGTATTACATCACCCTTTCTTTTAACAACAACATGGGAAATGAGGAAACTAATTGTTGACATTTCGAAAGCTAAATTATTTTCCATTCTTGCTTGAAATACAACTTCAGATGCTCAACACTCGGGGGGGTTCCATTGTGATATATTGTGCTTGATTGTGTGTGAAAAAGGATTAAGGAAATGATCACATTCTGTTTTATATACGTTTTGCATAACGTCCAAAACTTTTGGGGAATTGTGGGGGTTGTGGTACATGTTATTATTAGAATAAAACCACAAAGGAAACGTGTTTTCAATCATCTTCATTGGAATCTGGAAATACAGATAGTTTATTTGAATTGCCTTTAGTTCAGGGCATTCAGGTGAAATCGTTTTCTCAAGTCAGCCTTCTTTCATTACAGAAACACTTCCCTCTGTGGACTTGGTTGTGGAGTTCATGATACTTATGTTATGCTCATAGTGGTTACTAAATATCTACCATATCTTTTCTAGCAAATGGCTCAGCTCTGCGTTAACTGCCTTAGGTAGCTTATAATTACGAGGGTTAATGATGTATAGATTGTAGATGCATTCCTTAAGCCGTAAGCAGCAGCGATGTCATTGACCTATGAACCCTGTTTGTCACGGATGGTGACTAAATTATGCCATTAAATGGAGGCAAACGCAAGCAGAGAAGTCTTAAATCCTCGCTCAAGGTTTGTTGGTTTGTTAAAGAACAACTAGTGGCATAGTTGCAGGCAGCAAATCAAGTCAAGTGACAGCTTATTTAATGTTGAAGATCAACCAAATATAGCCCTGTTTTCCTGAGTAGCCTATCTACAGTTTTCCTCTTTAAACTAAGGGACAGTTCTTTCTCAGCCCTCAGTACACAAATGTTATCCTTAGTGCTATTTCAAAGATTTGTTGCCAACAGTATGAGTTGTGAAACCGTCAAAATTGCCCTCAAACTGGCTAATAAAGTAAAAGAAGCTCATCAGATACCATGAGAATCAATTAAAATACATCATCTTTAAGGTGATTGAGCAACCATTTTTCACAACTTTTGAACACAGTGTCACACAAAAAAAAGGCCAAAGTCTGATTTGATACTTCTCTCTAAAGACGCTGTGACATTTGGGTGTCGACATGCTGTCCAGCTGATGCCACTGGGAACCTGTGAAGAAAATAAAGGTCACATTCTCGCTCCGACATGGAAAAATATCAGCTCAAAAACATTCATCAACCCCCAGGGACCTTCAGTGACCCTGAGTTTTTTTTTTCTTTTTTCTAAACTCTCTTAAATAACTCTTGTGTGACCAAAAATAATTATTTGATTATTTTGAATTATCAAACGTCCTATAAACATACTTCCCCATAAGAAAAGCTAAATAATTATAGTTTACGGTTTGCTTTTGTCTGTGTGCAAACTCTGACTAAAACTTTTATTTGTTTTTTAGTTCATTTCATTTCTAATCATCTTGTGGTAAATGATTAGTGAGTGAAATCTGCTCTATCATGAAATTGGTCCGTTTAACTTTTGGGTAACTATTCTTTTTTAACAAGTCATACAGACTTTGCCCCTGGAGTAAACAGGAGACTTCAGGCTTGAATCCTAAGGTTTTTTTTCACAAAGTTATCATTATTGGGTTTTAGGAAACTTAAAGGTGCACTATGTAACTTTTGGGTGTGTCAGAGACGTGAACATTTTCTAAGGTATATTCTCATAACTGAATAAACAAACTTTCCTCACAGGTAAATAGGATCCCGGGAACACTGTTTGAAGTTAGAAATCTTCCAGAAAAGTTACTGTTTCACTGCTGTTTATAGCAGCAGGGCCCACCGTTTGGTTTACAAACATAGTATAGTGTTACATTTGGTTCCAGGTTCCTCAAAATTATTTAGTTTTGATTTATGATTATAGAATTATTCAATACTAAGAATTCCATATAGAGAAAATGTGTTTTGTAAACTAACTGCAGGCTCTGGAAATGTTAACAAATCCCCCTCCTCTGAAACTGTATAGTGCACCTTTAACTCCTAATGTGTCTGCATCAAAATAAGAGGTAACCTGTTGACTTGGAAAAATAAGAGACATCTTAACTCTTCCTTCCAAGTTAATGTGTTATACTAAATATACTGCATAAGTTAGTTGCAATTCTGTTTCACCTGCTGTCATAGACAAAGCTTAGCCCTGCTTTGACCCTGTCATGGAAAAGGAGCATCTGAAAACGTGTTTGTGTAACTTCAAACATTCCTATCATTGACACACACACACACACACACACACACACACACACACACACACACTGGTTGATTTTTTTCAACTGTCCATGTCAGCAGATGCATGAAATATTGACACGTGAGGGAGACAATGTAAAATCATAAAATCATTATAAAATGGATCAGTAGTTCCATAAGAGGTCAATGAGTGTAGCCCTTCTGCCAGACTCCGAACTTAGATGCCAAAGTCCTTGTGATTAGGCACAGGGGATGTTTGTCTGCACATCAGTAGCACATCCTCAGTAACACATCCTCAGTAACACATCCTCAGCTCCAGCAGCCTGACCTCCCTCTATAGAGTCATGCCATTCGAGAAGGTGGAGAGAGATGAAGCTCTGGTGTCTTCAGAGTCCAAGCGCTCTCCTGCCAGGCCTCCAAACACATATGAAAGGTTATTCCAGCCGTGTCTGGGGGAGTTTGTGGGAACGACCTTCTTTGTCTTTATTGGTTGTGTGTCGGTCATAGAGAACGTGGAGTCTGCAGGGAGGCTTCAGCCGGCTCTGGCCCATGGTCTGGCTCTGGCCGTCATGGCGGCATGCATGGCTGAGATCAGGTGAGGATCATCTTTCAAAGACAACAGGGTTGTACATGCACATTATTGCATGGTGCATTGTGCCATGAATAACATGTTATAATCCTCACTTGTGAGTTGGAAGCACAAAAGGTACTGTATATACATGTGCGTCTAAAAAAGAAAAAGAATATCAATGTAAAGTTAATTTTTTCCGTAATTTAATTAAAAAAGTGAAACTTTCATGAGTCATAGTTACAGTGAAATGAATCTAGAATGAACATACTTTTCAGATGGTCAACATTTCTGTTTTATAAATCCTTTTTTTGATTGGTTCATGTAATATTCATATATTTTGAGATACTGGATTTTTTTTTTTATTATGAGTTGTAAGCCGTTATCATCAAAATTAAAAAAGAAAGAACTGACATATTTCACGGTCCATAATGAATCTAGAATATATGAAAGTTTCACTTTTTGAATGAAATTGATATAAATGATATTCAGATTATTTTTTAGATGCACCTGCTTATCTTATAGTTCATTATCTGAATATACAGTCGATAAAATGGAGCAGAACAAGTAGAATCTTCCCAGGGGACATTACTCATCTGAGCTACTGAATTTTGTACAGTATGTATGTATCCTTAGAGCATCAATCCTGGCTATGTTTACCCTTATTCAATAACTCTGTGTGAAACAATTTCTCTAAAGTAAATGATGCCCGCCATACTATGTGCTTTGAATCCCTTTAAAACTTCATACAATTGAAGAATTGGCTACATTCTTCTTTCTCCAGTGGTTCCCATTTCAACCCCTCATTCACGCTGGCCATCTGCCTATGTGGAGGGATGGAGATGGTTATGGTGGTCCCGTACCTTGTATCTCAGTTGCTTGGAGGGTTGCTTGGAGCCGCCTTGGCAAAGGTGAACTCATTTTTTTGCGCTATCAAAGCATTTAACTTAAGACTCTGTTTCTACGTACAGAAAGTAAGAATGAATTAATGCTTATTTGATGCCAACAGGGGATGACCTCCAGAGAGAACTATGCCAAAGCCCATGGAGCTGCGTTTGCTTTGCTGCAGTCTGACAGTGAGATAGGAGGCGCTGTGTTGGGAGAGATAACCATGACCTGCCTGTTCACTGTGGTGCTGCTGCTGGGAGCCGTCAACGCCAAGACAAGAAGCCCCCTGGTGCCCTTTATGGTGGGCTGCGCTCTTCTCGTCAACATCTTGGCCGGGTGAGTCACAATCAGTGATGGGAAGGAATGTGAGTCTACAGAGGAGAATGAGGGACACATTGTGGGAAATGTATTTTATGTGTATACGACTTGATATCATGTACACTTTCATTCATGCTATTTTACAGGTTTGTCCAATTAAAATTTCACTTGTCATTTTCCTTTTCTTTTTTAGCTGGATCTCACATAGGACTGTATTAAAAACAGTCCTATGTGAGGACAGACATATGTGTTAAATGAGGAACCCAGTTCAAATAAATATCGATATTTTATACACAAACAATGGAAGATATCTCATGTCTGTTTGTTCTGGTCAGTGGAGATATATCCGGTGCCTGCCTGAACCCAGCCAGAGCCTTCGGCCCGGCAGTTTTGAGCAACTACTGGACTTATCACTGGGTCTACTGGGTGGGACCCATTGCTGGAGGCCTGATAGCAGCTGCACTGGTTCGGTAGGTGCAACACAACACTTTAGACGGATCCTAATGATGCCCAATTTCTTTTTGACAAAGATTAATGTCTGAACAAATTGGAAACTTTGTAATGGTCTTTACCGTTTTTTTTTGCAGACTCCTTCTTGGAGACAGAAAACTTCGGCTGATTCTGAAATGAGGTGTACATGAGCCTGACATATCACAAGATTATCACCTACAGTTACTGTATAATCCCTTTCCTTTGTTACACTGAGATGTTTATGTATGATTATACTTTTATTTGCTACACAATAAATGTGGCTTTTTTTTACATGATACATTACTAACGTTTGGTTATTTTGTCTTAAGTGAGGAACTTGATGAATGTCTTATTGAGTTTATTCAGAATGTTATATTAAACATACAGGTTCATTTAATATGACAGTGACACATCCACACTGAAATGAGTTCAAATTAGATCACATTGCAAATGTTTAGTAATCTGATTAAATTTCCCTCCCTCCTGGCTAGTTCCGATAAATAAATCCAGTTTATTTGTCATTGTAATGCCTTGGCTCTGTGTTATATTTGTAACAACAAGGACATTAGGATAACGTAGTTTTCAACCAGGTGCAGCCGGATTGATTATATTGTAGAACTTTAGAAAAAACTCTCTAACTCATTCCCTTTTGAATTGAAAAGAACATTCATATAAAAACAAAAGCTGAGTCAAAATTAAATTACTTCAGATTATGAAGCACAAATGCTGCAAGCTGTTAAAAGGAGACCAAATGGCAAAGTTCTCAAAGCAAGGAGCCATCCCTGCCTCATCTTTGTGTTCCTGGTACCGTGTGCCCGGTCTCTATAGCCTGAGCGGTGAATGCCTGTTCTGCTCTGAGGGGTTTCATGCTGTTTCCATATTGTACCCCTGGGCCTCCACACAGCAGTGGCCCACATGGGAAAGCGGGCCAGGCGGTGGGATAAACCAATTACCCCCCAGTCACCACGCAGCAGCCCCGGGCCCAGCCCTCCTGGGCTCCTTCCCCATGAGAGCCGGCTGGAATTCCCAGTGATAAGGATTGTGCAGTTTCAAAAGCCTGCAGAGAGGCTAGATTTCTGCTTGAAAATGTTGACATGGTGGTGGCCCCCTGGGACAATACTGAGGGAGAAGACTTCATTCTGGGCTTCTGCGGGATTAATGAAGTTTGTGGGAAGCTTTTTTTTTGCAAAAAGAAATTCAAATTTATATATTTTTGCAAACTTAAACCATGTATACTTCTAGGTACAAACACATTTTTTTTTTAATATTACTACGGATTGATTAAGAATGAATAAAAAGCCTTTTATGCCAGAAATATTATTTAACAAATGTATAGCTCAGCTCTAATAAAGGCATACGATGCAGAAAATCTATATGAAAAAGTCTGGAAGGCTGTATAACTGAGACGACTAACATGTATGGTGCTTCTGTAAAGTCAGGAATAAAGAAGTAGAGAGAGATATGACAGATAACAAGAATGTAGAGAAGAAACATCCGAGAAAACTACAACCCCAATTCTAAAAAGGTTGGGACGTTATGTGAATAAAACAGAATGTGATCATTTCCTAATCCTTTTGGATATGTATTCAATAAATAACAGTACAAATACATCATATGTATTTGTTTAAAATGATCAACTTAATTGTTTTTTGTAAATATACACAAATTTAAAATATTAAACTTGCAACACGTTTCAAAAAAGTTAGGACAGGGGCATTAAAAGTTGGGAAAGTTGTAGAATGTTTTGAAAAAATACCTGTTTGGAACATTACTCACATAAACATGTTAACTGGTAACAGGTAATACAGTATTATCATACAGGATTAGACTACATTTCAAATTTTTGTAAATCATGGATTTTGTGTCCTCCGTGCTCCAGTGGAAAATGACCATTCAGATTGTTACCAATACAAAGTTGAAAAGCCAGTGTTTGTGATGCTATGGGCGTGGATTAGTGCCCATGGTGTGGGTTACTTACACATCTATGAAGGCACCATGAATGCTGAAAAGTACATACAGGTTTTGGAGCAGCAAGCTGCCATCCAGACAACGTCTATTTCAGGGACGTCCCTTCTTATTTAAGCAAGACAATACCTAACCACATTCTGCATGTCTTAATAAAGCTTGGCTTCATAGGAACAGAGTGCGGATACTAGACTGGCCTGTCTGCAGTACATACCTGTCTCCCATTGAAAGATCTGGTGCATTATGAAGCACAACATAATACTGTATCACAATGCAGAACCCGGAATGTTGAGCATCTGAAGTTGTATTTCAAGCAAGAATGGGAAATAAGTTTGCTTTCAAAATATCAACAATTATTGTGCTCCATTCCCAAACGCTTACTCCATGTTGTTAAATTAAAGGGTGATGTAAAACAGTGGTAAACATGCCC
Organism: Ammodytes marinus; assembly: GCF_949987685.1. Classification (NCBI taxonomy): domain Eukaryota; kingdom Metazoa; phylum Chordata; class Actinopteri; order Uranoscopiformes; family Ammodytidae; genus Ammodytes; species Ammodytes marinus. The sequence continues at coordinate 24,128,407 of NC_137220.1, read as the reverse complement.
CTGTCCCAACTTTTTAGAAATGTGTTGCAATTGTAATATTTTAAATGTGTGTATGTTTACAAAAAAACAATAAAGTTTGTCAGTTTAAACAAATACGTGGGATGTATTTGTACTTGTATTTATTGAATAGATGTCAAAAAGCATTAGGAACTGATCAGATTGTGTTTTATTCACATTTTACATAACGTCCCAACTTTTTCAGAATTGGGGTTGTAAATGTGGACGGAGTGAGAGTCAGAGGAAGGGCTGGATCCTCCACTGGCCTCTTGGATTCATGATGCCCTGATGGTTCCTTCATGACAGCGGCCGTCACAATGGTCATTATGTCTGCTAGAGGCCTTGTCACTGCGGGGACATTGTGCGGGGCCCCATTCACCACACAGTCATTTACACTTTCATTGGCAGCTATTTAGTCCTCATAAAAAGTTCAACACACCAATTTGTGAGCCCTGCTCAGCCACGGAGACGTGTGGACCATGGCTAAGAAAGCAGTTGCTTTAAAAGTCAATTAATGGCCTCTTCTGGGAGGTGCTGAGGGGGCGGATCCCAAAGCTTTGGGGGCCTCACATCTGTCCATTTGTCTTCTTGGGGGCTGTGATGCAGGGGCCACGGAACTCAAAGGAAAAGTCCAATTCAGTCTGCCCAGAGCTTTGGCCATCTAAAGAGATTTTGTATTTCATTTTCTGGTAGGGCTGTCCTATTATCATAATAATCTAATTACAGAGAGGAAAAGATGGGAAAGGGATAAAATAAGCTTGTAGGACACTTCAGCTCTAAATCCCATTCTACTAAAAAAAAATAGAGATTATGCAGAATGTTTTGGGAAATGGGGGTGTAAATTCATTTAAGCCTTTACCACACCAGCTATCAAAAAGAACTGAAGTCTTAATGGGCCTGAGGATTCTCGTGAACCGCAGGACCTCATGAAATTTAGATTTGTATGCACTGTTCACGAGCTGTTCACTTCATCAGACACATGGTTATATGAACTGACCAGGTTTTCTATACATTTTTACCTTTTAATCTGCAAATGATTTGTATTTAATGTTGATAAAACACACACAATATTAATTGTTGATTTCAATATGATCATAAACAACAAATACTGATCAATTTTAAGTCACATATTAAATGTTCGTTCATGAAATGTATTAAAATAGCACAAGGTCAAGATAAATTGGTAAAATCAAAATGGGGAAATGTTTGATTTGACTTTGAAATGATACATATCGTCCCTAAATGAAAAGAAAAGGCTAAGGCTTGCAGACCTATTACTAGACTCATTATGTCCAGTCTAGCTAAGCTTTTAACAAAGATTTCATGTCTCTGATTTAAAAAATATAACTTTTTTTAAACTGTTGAGGCCAGAATAAAAACTGAAACAATGTAACTCATCATAGCTTTTCACTCATCTTCACAGACAAGAAATCCTCAGATTTTATCTTGCTTCGAACAATGTAGCAATCCTTTGAATAAATAACAAAATAATCAGTGATGACTTCTACAACGGTTTTATTTTGCATATGAGCACAATAATATAATGAAAAAAACAAACATTTATTTGGGGTGTTGTGTGTATTGTACAGGACAAATAAATAGGAAAGTCTAGAATAAAAAATAACTTCACAGTCACATATTTACAAGCCTATTCACTGGGACCAACATGCCTGTGCTTAAATCTTCCCACCCACATCAGTTCAGAGGGCAACTGTCACACAGAGCAAGCAAAGTGAGCGACGGTTGATGCTGGGAGCAGCACAAAGAGAGAGCAGGGACCCAACCCCTTCTTGTTCTCCGAGGACTGAGGGCAGCCATGGGAGAGTGACAAAGACAGACCCTCAATGAGCCTCAGTGCTGGAAGCCATGCTGTTTGCCCCTGCTCCACTCCTCCAAATGTGTTTTTATTTTGTTGTATAACCAGCAATTCAAAAGCTGGTGATGCTGGGTGCCACCTTGCTGGTACATTATAACTTTGGAGGGATCCCACAGTGCCAGCACACAGGGGTGATGAGACCTGTGGATAAGGACTTGTTAGGGCCCAGTGGCGCTAAAACAACACACTTCCTCAGTCCAAAGGGAAGTCGCAGGAATTCCGACGTGCCGCCCAGGCGGTCTGGTAGACGGACAGGAAGTCTTTGTATCGCGGGGCACACCCTAACCAAGCTTCCCCAAAGTGTTCTGAGCCTGTGAAGAGAAACTCTCCGTCCCCGGGCCTTACGTGGCACTGCAGGAGAGCGTGGATGTGTCCGTGCCAAGAAGAAGAAGAAGAAGAGCCGGAGGTGGAGGCTCGTTGCTCAAACACCCCACTGCGCTGCCAGTATACCCTCACTGCAGACACCTCCACCAGGGACGTCTGGCGCACAGAATCGTGGGAGACCTTCTGGATGGAGCCTCGGACCACTGGAGGAACATTGAGAAGAACCATGTTATCTAAACATCTCAAGCAGTTGCCTCACACTTAACTCTCATTTGGAAACATCAATGTCAGGACCTTTTATGCCATTTACATCCCATATTCATCTGGCAGTGGCTGCTCAGACCAAATCCCATTCTTATTTTTTCTTTATTGTAACATTTTATTCTTATTTTCAAGTTCAAAATTGTTATTTGGTTTCTACTAGAAACAGTTTTCATGGTGTCCCTTCTTCATTTCTCAGAGTGCACTTGCTGAATCAAGCCTGTCTACTTAGGCCCCACCTTCCAAAAAGCCCAGCCTGCTCTGATTGGCCCTGGATCTAACTGCCCGTTTGAATCTTACTGCCAGTGAGAGTCAGGGGTATCTCAGGGTGTGCTAATCAGAGTTGGAGGTTGGTTATGGGGTTGCGTGGCAACACTACATTATGACATCATAAGAGGTGAGAAATCTGACTGGGATTTTTAAACGCATGTTTTCAGTGGGGGTGGGGAGAAAGAGAGAGAGGGTAGTTTTCATACTTTGGGAGTCTCAAGTCACACCAGGGACCCATATAAATGTTGAAAAAAACGTGAAAAAGTGCATTTTGCATAATAGGTGATAGTTTTTCAACTTTGGCTGCTACCTTACATTGCATTGTGGATTATATATCTTAGTGGGAATCTAATGGTCCTCTGTCAATGTGTTAAAAAAAACACTAGTTACTAACAGATTTTGAGTTTTGTAGAGTATGATTACATGTACCCACCAAAGTCACTGTTGCAGATAGCCATGAGGAGTTCTGTATCGTTGCAGGGTCTGCATGAAGCTGTGGGTAGATACAAATGAAGACGTTTTTAGCCATATGGCATGGCAACATTTTGAGATGATGAGGAAAGATGTTCTCATTTTACATTTCTCTTCATATTCATAATCACCCTACCCCCAACCCCTAGCTCTACGACATGACACTGACTGATGACACTTACCAATTCCCTTCCCACATCAAAGAGTGAAAAACCCAGAGGTTTAGATGAAGGAATGCAGCTTATTTGAGTGTCTACCCAGATTTTTTAAAAAAGCCTCACTATAGTCTTGACCCTGTGTTTGACTCCTATTGTATCTCCCTAATTGAATGACCACTGTGCCAACAAGGAGGACTGCAGGAGTCAAACGCTCCTGCCAGTCTGGCAATGCAGAAAAGATGAACCAGCAGCATATGGACTCAGGGTGACATCACCAGCCCGCACACATGGATGAATGCTAATAAACAGACACTCACAATGACATGGCATTTGAGGAATCTGAAAAGTATTTGCAGACTCAATTCAGGCCCCTTGGCCCGGTGGCCTCCAGCCTGCCCTGTGGTCAGCTCTGTCCCCGCTGCTTTGTCCCCACCATGGAAAGCAGACAGCCAGACAAAACACAAGACGGATCAGCAGCTGCATGCTCCACACAGCATAACTGGGGTCTCAAATTGAATGACCACAATTTTTTGCTACTAGGAATTGCACTAGCATTCCAATGAATTACCTTTTAAAAAAATGGTTGACGTCCCTTTCTAATAACGATGTATCACTTGTAACTAATGGCTTCTTTGCATGCAGTAATACTTTAGGCTGCTAATTTGTTATAAACAATTTATAGGTGCAAATTATTGGGTTGCCAGATTGTGAAGAATCCCTTTTGTTGATATTTATCTGATAAAGGCAGTAGCCTTATGCCTATAAATAGTCGATTGAAAAAAATCTTATGTTATTTATAAGCAGCTTTGGGCCACAATGCTCTACAGACCATGGCAACCCAAAGGTCGGTCTTATAAATGGTGCATAACTAATCTATACAGCTTTAGAAAATAGATTATTAATCATTAATAATGCCATTCGTTACAACGTCAACACAACCCTCTTCAGAGTGCTACCAAATATATAGATGCATATAGGCCTACTCCATAGACAGTATATAAAGGTCTACTCACTTTGATGTCCGCCATGGCCCAGGTTAGTCCTGTTGCCCAGCAGCTCATATCTGAAGCCCAACATGCGTCTGCTCCAGGCTCCGTCGCTCTGCGGGCTGGACTGGAGGTAGATGGCGGGCCTGTGCGGACCGTCTGCCCGGAAACAGAACACCTGCTGCTCGGGGCGCCCTCCGTCTGTCACCAGAAGCTCCAGCCTCCCGGCCCGTTCGATGAACACGCTTGCCCCGCGGAAAGAGGGAGACGGTTTGATGCAGATGGTGGTGCGCCTGGCGGTGGACAGGTTGGGCTCCAGCACCACCCGAAGAGCCTGGCCCGGATAGATCCACCTCACCGAGCCCTCCGTACAGCGCAGGCGCACCTGGAGAACAATCCGCGAGTCCACAGCAGCTGCAAAACCACTGGATTCAAGCGGGGCAAAACCGAATAATTAAAAATAGGACTACACCAAAATTCACATTACTGCAATGTGTGTGGCAATACTAATGGCCAATGGATCAATGATTAATAAATAATTCACTGATGATGTATAGATCATATCAAACATTTTCTATGTTGCAGATCCCATTGGGTTTAGCCTGGTTAGATAGGCCTAATAACATATACATGTGTGACCAATTAATTAATAACAGGGGTTTATTATCAAGATTAAATTGTAGGCAAAATGTAATTTGTGCAGATTGTCTGCGGCTCATTTCTGTAAATAAACTGTCAAACAAATCGAGCTTTATCCCAACACTTTGAGCTAAGAGTTGTGCTTGATGGCTATGAACGAACGAATACAGCATCATTAGGCCTACGTGATTTCAGTATTCCCTTTTAAATGCCCAGTTAGCCGCTCTAAATATAATGTAAGCTAGATGGCGTGCCTTCTTCAAATAGCCTAGAGTAATTCTGCACAAGTCAGAATAGTTCCTCACCTTCCAGTCCAGTTGCACAGGTCAGCTGCACAGTTCCGCAACTCGAGACCCAGCACGTACATCAGAATCAGTACATTTGGCCACATCTCTCACCCACACAGAGAAACAAATCCAGGGAGACGGCGGTGCATGGCGAAAAAAAGTTCGTCTGAGAGCGCGCTGCTGCACCGAGGAGGTGTAGGATACTGGGACTAAGATCCCCCTCCCTCCTCCTCCCCTCTCTCCTCCCCCCCTCTCTCTCTCTCTCTCTCTCTCTCTCTCTCTCTCTCTCTCTCTCTCTCTCTCTCTCTCTCTCTCTCTCTCTCTCTCTCTCTCTCTCTCTCTCTTTCTCTCTCTCGCTCTGTGCAATTAGGACAGATCCAGTTGTTGCGGTCCGCTGCAGGTCTTTGTCTTTAGACACATTCAGTGTGAAAGCCTTCAGCCATCTGTTAAAACCAGTGAGCCTTCCAGCACATTGTTTCATCCTCTTCTGAGAAGCTGTTCGAGGTTTATTAATTGACTTCACTTCTTTTATTCTCCCCTTAGACCCCAATACATAACAACTGCAAACACCAATTTATAACATATAGCCTAACAAAAAGTAAGCCATATGCTCCAGAAGTAGGCCTAACTCTTAGGCCAGTGACTCTGAGAGCATTCAAAAGCAGGACAATTTAAAAATGGAAAAGTATAGGCGGTTTGTGTTCCTGTGCTGTAGCTTCACCTAGTGGCCGGATGCTGCATCGCCCCGTCCCCTCACATCTGGAACACAAAAGTCGCTGCAGCCGATCATGGCCCATGCACAGAAAAGCCCAGGGAGGCTGTAACTCAACAGCCGCTAATATTGCAGGTGGAACTGGAATGCGTTTACCAAGCTTTCGCCAATGATTAATCCACTATGGATGAGTGCTTTCGCCTCATTGTAGCCGGCGGGTTGTTTTTGTGCGCCCAAAATAAATTGGCACCGTTTCAAGGTCTCGCTGGTGGCGACATCTCGCGGAGGCAGGATCCGTGGACCGTAACCGGGCGGGCCACTGCAGCTTCTCCCAAGGTTTTTAGCTGATATAGGCCCTCGGGCGGCCCCAGATCAAAGGGGGTTGAGGTTCTTGATGGGTATGTCGTTGAAGAAAATTACACTCATATGGAGAATTTGGCCAGATGTTGTCTCAGCTGCAGGGAAAAGCCTTTGCCTGAAGTTTGGAGGAGATGCTGCTTCTGATCACACGGGATTCAAAACATATTCACTAATTATTTCAGAATGGGATGAATGAATTCAGATTAATATGATAAAGCAAATGACACACGTGAGGCAACGAAATAGGCCACGTTGCAGTGTAGCCTATCGTTTCCTAGGATTTCTCTTCCAAATATACATTCCAAGAAAAAAAAACAGTTATTGTCTCCCCTTAAACGATGCAGCATGAGATTGACACATTAGAGAGGTCTGAGACGGCTCCCATTCAAAATGATGAGCCATGAAACGAGACTGGATTTTAGCGGATGGTCAGATTGGGTCATGTGTCCCAGAGACGGACAAAGCGGAGTCAAATGAATGGAGGCTTTGTGCCGGAAAGAAGTGGCCTCTTATTGGCGCGGTGCAGCCTGGATGCTTCAGAATACAGTAGGCCCATACTAATGGAGCAAGGTGATGATGCAAAGCTGTGTGCTGTCAGAAGAGCACAGTCACTGCTGTATAGGGGAAAGTAACGGCCTATGCAATGATGTTAGATAGAAAATCCCATCATTTGAAATGATGTTAAAGTTTAACGCTTAAACAATGAAAATAAATGGGTGAACAGACTGAAAGAGCCTCCGGTCACTTAACTCGACGCGGGGTCACAGAGCGAATCACTTTCTGTGGTTCATCATTCAATCTTCTGTCCATATATCAATCAATGATGCCACTATGTTATCCTATTCAAATCATTTACAGCGTTTTAGGCCTATTTAAATGAGTCCAAACCAACTTGCTCCTATAGACTCGCTGTCAGCCTTGAGGCCTAATAACTCGCACCATGGTCGAAAGCGTTGCGAAGAGGAATATAGCCTAATGATGCTTATGAAGTAACGATAAGTTACTTAGTTTTAATTGGTCGACGGAAACCCCACAGCTGTTATTATATAGGCCTATTTGAAGAATAATTCAATTGCGTTCAACGCTTCTGTAGGCTACTGCTATTTATGAAAAACATATAGTCTACATCGAAATAAACGTAAATGCAAATTAAATGTAGGATTTCTGCGACCTGAGATCAGGCCCTCGTTGTCTTGATTGAGTCACAGCAACTATGTAGAATACAAAAAAAGTGCCAAATAATGCTTGTTTCAACTGAATCCAAATTTGAATATCTCATGTGATCAGCTCTGTTCCCGAAACGTGAGAATAAAATATAAAAACTAAAAAAGTTGTTCAGCAGGAATATTCTTCCCCAACGAATTTCAGAACACGAGCTCTGCACAAGACAGCAGTAAAAACTTGTACAGAAAATACAAATTTTAACTGTTTTAAAGACTTCAATAGCCCACTTTATTCAGGTCTTATAATTATGTTAAGTATGTTTAATTGCCCTGTAATTAAATATCACAAACTCTAAGTTGAATTGATTATTTCGATTATATGACATGAAGCAAACCACAAACTTTCTTAATGTGTGAGTTTAGAATAGGCTATGATCTCTGTTACAACCAAATGAACACTGTGGTGCTCTTCTTCCATATAACTCTGATACGCTTGTCAATGATGACATGGTTTATGGATATAGAACAAACAAAACACGTCACTTTAATTATTTTTTATTTCTCAGCAGCGTATTAAATATTTGTATGTACACGTTGGAAAGATAGAAAAAATATAGTATTGAAGTGGGACTGTTAGTAAGTAGCTCGTTAAACAATTATTTGCGCATACATCCTCCTCTATAATCCTCCTCTATAAACGCTCATCGCTTCGCTCTGAAAAAGCCTTTGTCCGTGCTGCTCTCTCTGATGGTGACTGTCAACAGGTTCATGGTGACGTCTGTCACCGTCACACTGTCCAGGCTGGTGAGACATGGGCTCCAGGATGAGGCTGCAGGCCGCGACTGTGTAGTGGACTGGTGTGTGGAGATGACAGGCTGCTCCTCCGCCTGCTCTCTCTGGGGTTCTGCTGAGAGCTTGAGCTTTCTGGACTGAGGAACAGGCATCCTGGTCAAACAGCCACTCACCCGTCCCCTCTGATCACCTCTGCGCACATCTGGGCTGATTGCGCAGTTAAAAGACAAGCCGGCTACGTGTCTGTGCTCGCTGCTGGCTTTGGGAGTTATCGTTGTCTTCTCCTGGAACCTCTTGGTCAGCTGCAGGAGACTGTGGTCTGACGTCTCGCCGTGTTGACGCACCACGCCCCGGGCCATTTTGAACAAATCTTGTGACACCGCGGGCTCGTCCATGAGCCTGCTCCGTTTGGCGTCCGGCGGCTCAGCTGAGCTGAATCCATCGCCTGTGTCATAATGTAAATGCTGCTTCGGTTTGCGCCCTCTCTTTTTTGGTAATTGGACGGATTGGTGGCCCGTCACAGCGGCCGGTGGAGTGGCTCTGGGTCTCCTCTCTGGCTCTGGCGGTCGCACGCAGACACTTTCCCCTCTGTTTACCGCGCTCGGTGGGAAGATTGTGGGAACCACGGCGCGTAAACCCTCCCGGGCCCTCGGTGTTATGACAGGCTCCGGGTTAGGATAGGAAACCTGGAAGCCCCTGGGAGCATCTCCTCGAAACTCATACGCCTTTTCTTTGGCTTTGGCTTTAGCCTGCAGGACAGAGCAAATAAAGTTTATGAGAGGAGATCTTTTCCCAGAGATGGAAATCTGAAGTCTCCTGAGTATTAAGCTTCGAGCAGCTGGAGATCTGTTTGGTTACACGTGTAAAGGTTCAAGGCCTCGTCCTTAAGCTGCTTTGTCAGGCATGACACATATATTGTATAAAGGATATAAAATGTATAAATGTAGGCTAAACAATCTCAAGGAAATCACTGAACAAATTAAAGTGTTTCTTTTGGGTTGCCAATCTTATTCCACTAGTTTGGAGCCCATCACTTTCTTAATGAATACTTGGCACATCATGTAAATTATTCATTATTAGTACGCCTATCGCCTCGAAAGGCGACATGATGAAATGGATGAAATGTGAAATGCGCAACCAAAGATTCACCCACCTTCAAGAGAAATGTCTCGGGTTTGGGTCCCCTCTTTTTCGGTCCAAACAGCTCCCGTTCGCGCTCCCTGTTGAAGGTCAAATCAAAAAAAGATTAATTACAAAACATTAAGATTTTATTATCTATGTGTAATTCTTTTTTTCTTTAGTTTATAGTTAAATCGGTCGAAAATATTTTCCAACCAAGAGCCAAAATCTGCCAAGTAGAGAGAGATTTTCCCAAGTTTGCGGGACAGTTTTTATTATGTGTTCTATTTTGTACAAGTGTCAGATTAAAGCGTATAACCAGTTTGTGAAGGGGAAATGGCATGAAACCGTGAAACCAACTGAACTGGAAACTGAATCATCTCGCTCCACTGACACTTATAATCACTTCCCTTACGAAAAACAGCAATAAAATATCAAAATCTTGATGTGTCTTATGTTTGTGTAGCGCTGGGCGTACTGTGCCATCTCGTTTGTGCTGAGCGGCCTACTGCTGCGCTGTCAAACCCTCACCTCTCCTCGAAGGCAGCAAACAGACGAGCATCCAGGATGTTTTCCTCCGGCTCCCAAGTGCTGTACCTGTTTGTCACGACAGCGAAGAGGAGAGCTTTCTGTTACCACACATTGAACAGGGACGCACGTCAGCGCGCGCACACACGCAGTTCAACACTTTTAGCAGAGCAATCTCACCGCGATTACAGACTACGTAGCGGGCATTGTCGCATGGTGAACCCAACCAATGCTAAATGCTAGTGTGGATTTTCATAGGTCCCAGCGGGCTCAAGCTCTGGGGATATTTACAACCCAAATGAGCGGCCACGCAGAGGCCATCAGACGCAATGGACTGATCTACAGCACGCAGAGCAGATGATATGATTAAAGAAACAAACATCCTCAAACTGAAAAGCGACAGACTGTGAGGTGGTGCAGTTGTACGCGCGGCCAGGATGGAGCGCTGTCCTTCACCACCTCGGCTTTTTTACTCACTTCTGAGACCAGCCCTTCCATTTCACGAGATATTCCCAGCGACCCTGCAAAAAACAGAACCGTAATACATTCAGGTTAGCAGAGAATTTGCCTGACGGCGCCGCGCAAACAAATGGTTGCGTAATAGCTGTGCAGACACAGCCTGCGGGGGGAAAAACGCAGCGAATATACCCGTCTGATTCGCCGTTTAATGATGGACTCGGCTGCGAAGACGCTCTCACCGACAGCCGACAGCTCCATGATTCACCATGCACCTCGTTTTATTTCTGTCTCTTTTATTATTTTTGGCTTTTCCCCGCGTCCCTCTTCTGCTTGTTTAATTCCGCACATCCCATAATACGCAATCTGGAGCGGACGTCATCACGTCTTTTTCTGTTGCCATGCACCGCGGTCGGGTAGGACGGATCGCAGTGGAGCACATTGGCTCAGTTGTTGCTACGTGCTCCGGGTCTGTGAGTGGAGGGGAGGAGTCCCGCTGCTCTGGCTGCTGTGCAGGAATGTCTGGCACAGTGGGACAAGCGAAGTCAGAGGCTCCCGGAGCGGATCCTCGGACCCCCTCCCTCCCTCCGGAGGTCCCCAAAGGGATCCGTGGAGACCAAATAGAAAAAACAATCACCGGTTAATATCACAAGCAAATAGAAAAATGTAATATTTAACTAAATAAGAGAAGGGAATGGCTGGTTTAATAAAAGGGTTCGTCCTCGCAAACAAACCATTTACCTAAAGCCTCTGTAAATATTAGTTTGTAGGTATAAAATCATGAATAATTCAACAATAAATTCCAAAGTAGCAAATCACAACATCGCTGCATTCAAACAGTGCCAAATGGGAACATACATGGTCCAATAGGCTATGTCTCACATGAGGACGCGAGAGGTAAAACCGTTCACTAAGACACACTTTGATTTTGATTGGCCCAGTTTTATTTTTTCGTGATTGGTTAGCATATTTAAAATAATTTGTTTTACAAGATATTCGAAAACACATTTCATGAACAATTTCAGCCGTTTGAAGGTTCACTTTGCTAAAAAAAAAAAACAAGAACAATTGAAGGGCCGAAGAGCTCCAATGCGTAATTGGACTTTGGTGAATATTTTACGCATGCCGCGTCAGCTCACAATCTTTGTTTGGCGCACAGAGAATGTTGATAACAGAGTGAAGTGCCAATTAATAATAATTATTATTATTATTATTATTATTATTTTATGGTTTAAATTGATCGGTTTATTGATAAAAACCTATTACATATATATTTCTTTAATATTTAAGACCGACCAAATGACATGAAAATAAACTATGATTAAAAAACGACCGCTTTAATGACGATTTCTCCACTCAAATACAAGCAGAATAGTCACACCTTTTAAATCAAGACAGTTTTTATTCTGAGGGCTAATTGATAGAATTCAAGTCCAGGATGAGTTGTGTTTTGTCGGAACGCCTTAAGCTAAAGTGGAACTGTATCTGATGGACTGGACTTCAGGCAGCATGGCAGAGCTGAACTGATTTTATTGTTCTTTTTTTTCTATTAATCAAACCAAACAAAACACAGAGAAACAAATGTATTTCTGTAATCAATGGGAAAAAAATGTGCATCAATAGACACTAATGATGTCTCATTTTATTTAATTGAATATTCTACTTGTATGAGAGTGGCCGTGAAGGCATGTTGTTGCTGAGATTTCGGAAGAGGTCAGATGAACTATAATTTACAAATAGTATTATAACAAACATCCTCATTATTAAAATTAATATTATAAATATTATAAATATTATTATTATTATTATTATTATTATTATTATTATATATATTTTTTATCATTACTATTAGTTGTTTGTGACTGATGTTGACCCTAAGAAATTAATCAAAGCCCTGATAATTTAACATAAATTGTTGGTATTTCTGCAGTCAGTAGCAAAGTATAATAACATTACAAATGATTTTGTATAATGTAATAATTTAGATAATAATAACATTAATTTTTTCATTTTTTGCCCAGAAGTCAGGATTTTCTGGAAATTATTAAACATCTATTTTGGTCCATGATGATAACCTTCACTCTGAATATTAATCTCACAAATTAATAACATGAAACTAGAGAGGAGTGCCGAGCTGTGACTTCATTTCTTGTCATTTTCTCTAGGCCTTGAAAGTCCTTTCCCCACATTTATCAGTTATTCTTTTTCATTGATATACTATACACAATAATAGGTTTCGCCACAGAAAAATGTAACATCTAAATCTGGCTCAGTTTACACCTGCAGACCCCCGGGCCATGCACATCCAGCCGTTCACATAGACGCCAGTTTGGAAACGGATGCAATGAATTAAAAATGCTCTAAACACAACATACCAATACATTATTTCAATTTTTATTTTTTGTTCTTTTACTTCTATCGTTTGTCTATATAAAATGAGCACAGACACAGACACATGAAGGCCGGTGAAAATGTAATCTGGTCTGAAGCCCCCAATCAACCAAAGGGTTTGTCGAGACTGAGACTAAATTCTCAGAAAATATGATCATAATTTGGCCACAGTGACGACTTTAACAATTATTTGATATAAAAGGTGACATCTCAAAAGACATAGCCTACTGATCGTTATTCGACACAATTATTATAGAAAACATTTATTACAAATGTAGGCTATTTCTCCCCATTCAGCATCATCTGCGCCTTTCAATATCTGTGTTGTAAACCATGAAAGCCCGACATTAATATTCAGCTTTAAATGACATCCTTCACAGCAAGAAAAAAAAAAGGCCGGGTGTTTATCAAGTTGAATTATTGCTGAGTTTGATCGGATGTGGGAACATTTGGTGCAGATGTGTAAGATGAAATGGCATCTCACGCGGGGAGGCGGCGTGCCCTCTGTGGAGCGCTAGCGGCAGCGTTTTATCAAATATCATGTCAAACATATAGCTGACATATATTTCACTGGCTGCTATCGGTCTGTTTGATTCCTGCCCACTCTGGAGCAGACAAAGACGGGCGCGCCGCGGAAAAAAAGATGTGTTGTGGCTGCCGTCGAAATATGAACCACCATTTTGATAGTCATAGCCTTTTAGACCGACATTTCCTGTCGGTGCTAGAATGGCTCTAGCCCGCGCTGCTTGTGTTCACAGAGAGAAAGACGACGGGTGCGTGTTGAGGGGAAGCAGCCTCACGCTCTCTCCATATTTGGCTTCGATGAAAAAGTGGGTCTACAGGAGCCGCAATGGCGACAGCCGCACATGAATAAACAGTGCTGGCTCTGTGAGAACATTATTGGCTCTCTGGTTTCTGGGCAACTGCTGCTGCTGCTGCACACAGCTCGCTGTTCACTGTCCTACTTACCGGGCGACATTTTAGACTGAAGGTGGCTCAGACAGAAAAAAAGAAAAAGAAAGAAAGTGATACAAAAAAAAGTGAAACCATTAAGTGTGAAGCCGTGTGGTTTAGAATTAGACAGCATCCTTTAACGCGCAGGTCCTCCCCGACACCACACCACAGCTCCAGCTCTCGTTTCTCATACTAAAACTATTTCGGTTTCTAGGTTGCATTTATTTTCGTGTAACAGCTGCTCCTACATATTGTCTACATAGGCCTACATGTTGTGTAACACAACAGCTGCGTTCATAGGCTTCATATTAAACTACAGGCGTTTTCCAGTTGATCTAATTGTAAAGAAAATCAACTCAGTGATTCTACAATTTAAAAAAAAAGCATATACTTATATAATGCTTTGCTATACATGGAAAACCACCTATTTACTTTAGGCTTTTTGATTCTTCAGCGACAGGCCTCCAAACGATCTTGCGGCTGCAGACGTGACCCTGTGGCTGCAATGCGCGCAGAGACGAAACCGACACTGTGCAGGTTGCTGCTGCTGCTGCTGGTACGTACGATGATAAAGAGGGAATGTGAAACATCACACTTGGTCTATAAATATGCCCCCGCCCCTGCTCAACCACGTTTCTGTTTCCTACTGGTGCATGGCATATGGTCACATAGCCGATAGTAGGCCTATCATACAGTATAGTATAGGTCCCGAGCCACAGTGAAAGGCCCCACAGAGAGCCTGGTTTAGTGTGTGTGTGTGTCTGTCTATGAAATTATAGGTCATATATCATCTGATATCTGACTGCCAGCCCGAGTGTTGAAACTGAGGAAATGTGCTCCGTCCTGCGTGTCTTTGGTTTCCCCTTTTTACCCAGTCCCCAATGGGCCTGTTGTTGCCAAGTTAAATCGATTGGTTGTCCTATTGTTGCCCTCATTGGACTACAGCAGCTCACACACACCAGATAAGAGGACGAAAACGCGTCCTTTATGTGTCCGTTAATAGAGTTATTTCGATCACGGATCACTGTCTGTCAGCGAAGTTTGGATTTTTAAGTTGATTAACTCATGTATTTCCCCTACCTCTGCGGTTCTTTCTAATCGAGCGTTTCCTGCGCTATAGATTCAGGAGAAAGGAGATAAATTGTCTATGTTAACGGGTGTTCTGAGGCGGAGAAGAACGAGTCGATTATGAAGTTGAGGTCATTCTTGTGAAATTGCAGCCGCTGCGCAGGAACATTGCGTCTCATGTGCCTCGTGGAGATCCATACAGATTACAGCTCTGCAAAAGACATCGAGGGGCTGTTGGCTGTAGTTGGCCTTTAGGATTTCAAATCGTTTTCCTCGGTCTCAGTTTTGAATTAGAAGGCGCCTCTTCGCAAGAGAACAGCAGAGGGGATTCAATAACCGGGATTTCTATGTTTCTATAGTTTCATCTAAGAAATAGGTGGACATTCTGAGTGGAAAAAACAACCTATGACATCATTCGTTCTACATCTGTGAACCCTGTGATTAAAGGACATGTGAGCTTTGATTATTGATATCATTTAGTGTGTTGGTGAAGCAACACTTCTACCGGCTCCCTTTTCCTGTTTTTATCCTCTTAAAGGTTTGTGTGTCAGCATTCTCTGACAGGCAACTCCCTTCACTAAACTAAAGGAGACACACACACACACACACACACACACACACACACACACACACACATTCCTGGGCCTTTCTCTCTCTCACTCAAAACATACAAGAGTTCATCTTTGTACCAGCCCCAGATTCCAGTGCAACAGCACAACAACTCCCTCCTGCGCTTTCAGCTCAGTATAATGATCCTCCTGAAGGCTGAAAGAGGCCCACCTCAGGAAGGGTCAATATTTAAAGTCCATTCATAAAAGCTGAGCTATGCAGAGTGCAGTTCTCAACCTTTGCATGTGTCACTGCGGGTCTGAACCTACACTATAATGTATGATGATCATGTAGGGAAGATTGCTGTGTCATCGTGACACAAGCCTTTTAGAGAAAACAGGGCCCTGTATGCCTAGAGGCCCTGTCTGCGGACATATTATATTTATGTCATGTAATTGACGCCCTTCCCTGCCACATTGTTCTAGACTGCACACAAACACTCACGAGCCAAATGCTCTGCCCTCCATGAAGCCTTTCTTCTCGATAGGATCTAAGAATTACACAATGGCCTTCGCTTCCCTCCTCCAGTCATGTTATGTGTTTACATTCCTGCTCGGGGGTCGAGAGCTCCAATAGAAAAATAATGCATGGGTAAAGTTTTAATAATATTAGAGCGGCCCGGTGCAGTTATGCAATACACAGGGCCCTTTGTGCAGGATTGTTTGTGATTATGCAACATGATCTTGTTTTTCTATTCATGGTTCACAACCAAGTTAGTGTTTCTGGTGTTTATTATTCCGTTCCTTTTTTCCGTATACGAACAGAAAAGCTCCAGAACAACATTAGTGAGACATCAATCTCTAGAACTGGAATAATACAAGTTAGTATGACAAGGTTTGCCCAGACTGGAGAATAACTATACGTCAACACACACACACACACACACAACGTGCTATGTTTTTCAACCACCGGATATCAACGGAAAAACATGATGTCAGAGGTCATTTCTCTTTCTTTATTGTGAAACATATCGGCCAATGAGCTGAGCCGACGGCAATATGTCAACCAACTCATGGTGGGACGTGCTTCATAACAATCGCTTTGACTTTGGACCGATGACAAAAAAAAAACAAGTGCAAGGAAGAGTGGACAAAGCAAAAGATAGAGAACAGAAAGGAGTCGACAGGTTCAAAATATCTCTCAGAAAAAGGACAAACTGTTCAACGGAATCACTCGCAGCTTTCAGGTGCAAACAACAACACATTGTAAAATTGTTTTTTGAACAAATCAAACGTCAATAAATATGCACTCTTCATCTTTTATTCTTATTATTCTAGCATTCTTACTGCTTTTGCATTAAATGTGCATGGAAGGCAATTTAGACTCAAATGTAGGTTACATCCAACAGCTGTGACATTTGAATTTTTCAGCAGCATAAACAAAACAGCTTGTACTCGTTTGGTGGCGTGTACTAGTGTGTACAAAGCCAGCCCTATAAGCAACTCACATTTCATCTATGTCACGCACTCGTCAATGACCCGGGGAGCTTTTTCTTCTAAAGCAAATAACAGTAACATGTTCTTTCCTTTTTTTCAGATCATACAACATGCTTTTAGTAGCAAAATGAGATGAATAACGCTAATCTGTGGGGAATTAAGAGACTCCGTACAAACTAGCATGTGTTTTTAAAGTAACTCCAGCAATATGTGAGGTCAACAGCAAGGTAATAAATCACAACCTAATTAAAGTGAAGAAACAATATGTCGTATTAACGGGAAGTCACGCCTCCGATAGATGACACATGTTGTTTACTGTTACCGAGCATTGAGGAAGTACATGTCACATTTTATTCCATCAAAGTTTGCTGAAGGCAAAATGTGCAATATATCAAAAGATCAGGTTGCAACCAGAAACAAACATGACGAAGCCAAAAGCTGTTTCTTTAAAAAGGTTGTTGACACAGCCTAGTGCATCCTTAAGACGTGACTGTGTGCACAATGTATCGCAGACACACCTGTTTTTCAAATTTGCATGTCACGGCTCAACATATTTTCTTACACAAACCGCAAACAAAACATGTGACAAAATATACCATTTCAGTCTGCAGGTCCATCTGTCTGGAGTTAAAATCGGTGATAAGACTTAAAAGAGAACAGAGCTGTTCTTCGACTATTGATGACACAAACCAATGTATGAAAATGTAATTAAGTGCTTTCAATTGGATCTCTGATCACCATATATATTCAACGACCTGCTCTCTACCTTCTATCACGACCAAAATAAGTGATATTATTCATACAAAATATGTATAAAGTTTAAACCTTCATACATCTCAGGTTATAAGTTTGGTACAGGTATGAAACAACAGCAAAAGTATCCCATTAAGCTCCATGTGACAGACAAACTGATTTTTTTTTCCTTTTTTTATGTGGAAAATATCCACCTGAATGTATTCGCTCAAATCCTCGAGGGCACTTGCTTGGCTATGACGTCACAGAGGAGTTACAGTATAAAACATTATAAGAAACATATTGAATTTGATTGATAAATTATAAATTTCCACATATACAAAAATCTGATGTCTTTTTACATCATGTACATATTTACAAGATCATCCAATCCGCAGCTAGGTAGTCCAGGTTTTACAAGCAGTTCTCCTCAGAAGGAAACGTATTCCTTGAAGGTGACCGTGAGACTGTTCGTGGTGATATCAGTGATTATGATATTTCCCATAAAAGGGGAGGGTTCTTTAGCGGGTACTTCTTTCGATTTCTCAGTGGATTCCTGTATGTCTTCCGTCACAGGAGGCGTGCTTGTGACAGTAGGCTCCGGTTGTACTTCAGGCTGTACTGCGGGATGTACTTCTGACTGTACTTCCGACTGTACTTTTGACTGTACTTTTGACTGTACTTCCGGCTCCACCTGCGTCTTAGTCTTTGGGCAGCTGAGGTCCATGGGCTCCTCTTGGCTGCCAGAGTCCATGGCCTCATAGGTACATGTAGTGCTGAGGCGCTGGCCACTGCAGTGGAGGTCCATAGGTTTGTCCTGAGGCGGCGCCACCACAGTGCTGGGGACACTGAAGCTTCTGGAGGCCAGGTAGGCTTTGGAAACACCCCTGTCCTCCGCGGGATCCGACAGCTTTCGCTTGCGGTCGTTGGGAAAAGAAGGGATCCGGATGTGATTGACAGATGTGGGGGTTGGGACGTTGGTGTCGATGGCCCAGGACGTCCGGGGGGAGCTGGAGGTCAGCTGCAGGGGCAGATCGTCAGGCAAATCGGCCTGACCGCGAGCCACCTCTGTGTTGTATTCCTCTGCAGTGCTCGGCGAAGGTTTGGAGAAATGTCTATCCTTCGGGGAGCACTTGATAGGATGCTCCGCGGCAGGCGGGGAGCTGCCATCGCAGATCTCTTTGGGGAAACCGTTCTCCGGGTACTCCGCCATTTTGGTTGTCCGTGCTGGATTGTTCTCCGACCGTTTGGCGTTCTGGGGTTTCTGTTCGCTCGACGACTCCCCGTGTTTACCCTTTGCTCCGTGAACCTTGTTACCATCCATATATTTGCTCATGACAATAACAATACGTCCATTCTTGTTTTTGTTCTTGATTATCTTCATTTTGTTGCTAACCGAGCTAGGCAGGGTTGCGTCTTTAGGATTGGGCTTGAGGGCGTGTTCGCTCTCGGCCTCTTTAACGGCTGGTTTCCTCACCTCCACTGCCAACTCTTTGACTTTGCTCAAGCAGCCCGTGTCTTTGTCGCGAACCCATTTCTGCTGCAGGGCCAGCGGTAAATTCCAGCCAGGATTTGAGGGTTTACAGGCCGGTTCCTGAACTTTGACCACCTCTTTGAGCCTGGAGGCCTGTGCTTCGTACATATTCTTGTCAGGCTCATAGTGGTGGTGCTTCTTGCTGTTGAGCTGGTAGATGAACTTCTTCTTGCCATTGTTTATCTGGTCAGCAGGGACCTCCTGGCTGCTGGGCTGGTACTGATGGTGCTTCTTGCTGTTCAGCTGGTACTGCTGAGGCTGGGAGCGCTGGACCTGGACGGGATCCGACTTGACGCTAACCTCTGCGTCCTGAGATGATTCCTCAAAACCAGCAGGAATACAGGATCTTCTGGCAAACGAAGGAACCTTGAAGAAAGAGCAGGACAACAGTTTTAACATTTCACCGATTTGTAGTCCTAATCTTTCTGTCAACTCTAGAATATAACAAACAAAATGGGGAAGAACATGAGAATTCTGGGATCGCTTCAAGTCATCCTTGTAAGGTGGAGTCAGTGATTCCGGAGAATGCTATGTTGTCAGAATCACTTTTTGTCAAAATCAGTGCATATCTCCAGACAATCCCCTAATCGTACTGTGTGTGCGCCTAAAAGAAATCAGGTTTAAATACATGGCCTAGGCTGTAACCGTTCATGGTTGGCCCCCTTTATTCACATACCATTTGTTTACATACAGTAGTTTACAGAGCCTAGCCTGTGAGTTAACACCAGACTTATTTTCAGTGCACACAGAGTACGGACAGGAGATTGAGGAGATATTCACAGATTTTGACATAAACTGATTTTGACAACAAGATTTCTCCAAAATCGCTGACTCCACCTTGAATACAAATACATACTTGCATCAATGACTTGCATCATTGTTCTTAACCGTCTACGCCTGGGAAATGCCTTTCAAACCCCATGACCCCGTTTCGAAACACAGGGTTTAATGTTGTAAATGTGTAGTCTCCAAGGCCAAGCTTAGATAACCCTGATAATATCACTATGACCCCATCAGTGTTGACTTAGCTGCCCCAGATCCTCAGAGCGTCAGTGCAACTATTATCACAACAATGAGTAAAGTTGCGACCGACCGTGTTACAGTTAAAATACCCAAACCTGCACTCTTTACAGGATCAGAAAAAGGATGTAAGCAATCCAATCAGTGGTCAGCTTACAAGCTCCCTCCCACCACCTTATCCCCCCCCTCCTCCTCCTCCCCTTCCCCTTGTACAGGCTGACCCCACCGGGCCGTCAGCGGGGCACTGCAGCGGAACGCTCAAGACGCTCTGGCTGTGACCTCAGGTCAGAGCAGTGCCACCAGACATGTCACGCTCTTTGCCTGATCGCTGGCCACGTGTGACTTTGGCAGAGCGGCTGCGCCTCTAAAGGAGTGACACTGCATAGCAATTAGCTCTGAGTCTCTCCAAATATATTATCACATTTGGCTCAAAATAGGGCCCTGTTAAGACCTGAGCGAAGATAGTCAAAGACAGCTTGACAGAGGGCTACTTTTAGCCATCTATTTTTGTCTTGGGAAACATTTGCAAACACAAAATTAAAGAAAACCATTTCCTGATACGGAATGACCAAAAATAATCAGCTCTCTTGCCATTTAAAAAGAAAGAAAGGCGGAAGTGTGTTTTGCATATAAAAGCTGTTTAGCATGTTATAAATAATGAACATGCAGATAAAACCAGTCCACTCAAGCGGGGCTTACGTAACCCCGGGCAACACAGTGTGAATTGAAATCCAGCTGTAGAACCCCATCCTGTCTTTGCCTTTTCCTACATCTCACTCAATCAAATCCAGAAATAACCCAAGGGCACCGTGACAGTGGCTTCAAAAACAACTGATGGGGCCCCTTCCCCTTCCCGCCCTTAACAGAGTGACACTCACAGAATGACTTGGGGAAGAACATTTTCATTAAAGTCAATCAAAGTTCTGCATGCGATGAAAATGATAATTACCTGCAGTAAAAGATGTTTTGGTTTGGGCCCCCGTTTGCGATATCCCATCAGCTGCTCCTGCCTCTCTCTGTGAAAACAAAAGATAATTACATTTTCTCGCACCGTATTTACCTTCTCTTTCGTTTGACAGACACTGTTTCACCTTCCTACATTAGGGAACCTAATTACATCGCGTAGGAAATGACAGGTTTGACATCTGGGAGTATTCATTCCTTTTTCTTTTACCTATTCAAGGTCAAAAAAGGAATTTGGATTTGAAGGACTAATGATTGGCCACGTGTGACCCGCTGCAAAGCATTATGGTCCTTATTTGCATAGCTCTCCATGGTAATCGGCCCATTCCATATTCTCATTATCCTGGAGAGATTCAATTAAGGCTACAGCAGGGAGAATCTCTCCTTGTCTTTCAAACATCCTCCCTCCTTCCTCTTCTTACATTCAATCTCTAATTAGGGTCATGAGGTAGGGCTGATATGAGATAAACACAACACTGTGGAGTACTTATGCTGCTGTTGAAAACATACAAACCCCCATGGCTTGCACAAAACAACGCCCATCTGCAAATGTAGGGCGATAAATGTCAATAAAACAAACATACATCCCTCAGAAATGTTTTTTACTGAGGGCGGAGGGAGGAAAACATGTTATTGTGCTGAGTAGTCCAAGCACCGTGCTGAAATATTGCTCCCCGATATAAACCTTGACTCATCATTGGCTCATAAATAACTCACAGTGAGTGAAGGCCGGTTGCACAGCGGCTCCCCCAGACATGAGTAAACCCTGCCTATTGTTGGCCTCTTGCTACAGATGTTCAAACTATCATGTGCCAGAAGATTGCCACATACAAACAGTCTACGTTTAAATGCTATAATGTGTGCGATTTCAAACAGCGTCCAACGGGGTGACCCCTATTCACAGAAGATTTGGCAATTACAGCCTCCCTTGTCGGATCCCCTCCCCCATCCTCTGGGAGCAGAGAGGAATCCACACACACACACACACACACACTGCGCAGAGGCAGCGCTCCATGACCATCAGCACAGAGCCAGGCACACACACACACACACACACACACACACAGCCAGGCAGGCAGACAGGCTGTGGGGGAATATGAGAGCGCTCCACTGGAAACGCTGGAAAGCACTGCGTGTCAATTAGCCTTTTCAGAAATGTGAATTCCTTTCCCCAGCCATCATGTCTTTACCCCAGTCCCACGAGCGGCCTGGTGGCCCACAGAGAGGGTCTATCTCACAGGCCTCCTGGGTCCACCGTCCCAGACGCCATGTAGCTCCGCACGCGCCACAGGACTACAGCCACAGCAGCATTTGTATTCATGAGCATCTCTACCTTGGTGATTGACATTTACGTCTTTCCGATGAACTCACGGACCACTTTCAAACCTACTACCTAAATCCAGAGCAGTTTGACAATTTAAAAATCTGGGGTACAAAAATATTTTCCCAAAACATTCAATAGCAAAATAAAGGCGGTAGTTGCACGGGATGTATCAAAATGACTGTTTTTGAAAGGGGTTTTCTCTTGTCTGGGTCCAATATCCATAAAAACAATTTAGTAAGTCACAATACATGTTGTCTAATGTAACATGCTGCAAAATACCCAGATGTTCTGTCCAGAAATGCGGCAGATACAGTACAAGTAAAAGGATGCGATGTTATGCTGATATAAATAGGTAAAAGGATGTCTTCAATTGATGCAAATGATGTACTTTTTATGGTCAGCTGTAGTGTGTAGAATATCAGGGAAATCAGGGTATATGAACTCGGCCTGCAAAAGTGAAGCACAGCTCAGCCTGACACTGGTAGAGATGAGAGTCCCATCAGGCAGCAGCTTGGCCTCCTCACATGAAACCACAACAAGCCACTAGTTCAGCACCTGCTAAGGCTTTACAGTAGCAAGGCAAATGAACAACTAAAAAGAATGATTTGTGGTTTGATCCGCTTTGGGGGGGCATTGCTTTTCCTATTTCCAAATGGTCCATAATTCCCCTTCTGGCAAAAAAAAAAAAGAGGGACAGCTATTTCAGTTCTCTTTGCGAAATTGGGTCATGGCATGCTCTGAGCTGCAAAAATCTCGTCACAAGATGAGAATTTGTTGCAATTTTCGTCTCATAACATACAATCATGCATGTCATCCGATCTTTCCATTCGCATGATTTAGGAATTCTCACTACCACATCCCCAGCCCTTTCCCCCCAAGGAGACAGTCCTGTGTGGAGGGAGAGGGAGAGGGGGAGGGTGGGGGGAGATCAATGATAGAGTTACTGGAGCGCCCCTCCTCCCATGCCCATATATGGTCGTGGCTGAACTGGAGGCTGCGCGGCCTCTTCCGAAGTCCACATCTAGCTCACCTGTGTTGAAACGCGACGAGGAGACGCGGGTCAAGGATGTTTTCCTCCGGTTCCCATGTGTTGTATCTGCAAAGGGAAAGCAAACAACTGTCAGAGATATCACGTAGGGACTTTCTTGTTGACTAACTGATCTCACTCCTACACACACACACACACACACACACACACATTCCCACATATTCACCATAACTGTCTGCAGCCAGTGCAAAGACGACAGGTAGGACGGGGCTCAAGTTTAATGCCATAATCTGTTTTGGTTTATTTTCCTTCATCAAGATAAATGTGCAAGACCATGGGTGAACAGCTGATAATTCCCGCTATACGGCACATGAGCCATGAGTAGCCCAACTGCAGGGCAAAAGAAAAAAAAGAAAGCCATACACATATTGTTGTATCATGTTCTCCCCAAACGGTCCTCCGCCAAAATACAGTCGGCCATTTTAGCACCACTGTCTCGTAAATTCGCTGGCAGAGCAGAAATAATTAAAACGGGATTACATGGCTGTGCCTTCCCCCTTCCCTCGCATAAATTAGTGAAGGCATCCGCGGATACACTGAAACGCATACCGAGCGCGCTCTCCCAGTTTGCGCACACTCACACTCTCTCTCTCTCACACACACACACACACACACACACACGCACACGCACACACACTACGTGCACGCCGTTGATAATTGTCTTATTTTTTATTTTTTTTAAGTAACGACACTTGATTCTGTTGCAAAAACGATGCATTTTTTACCCCTCGGCATTGCTAAAGACACATCGAAACAAATGTTGCATTCAGACTTACTTGGGAGACCAGCCTCGCCACTTGACCAGGTACTCGATCTTGCCCTGTGATGGTGGAGAAAGGGAGAGAAAAAATGTGGTGAGGCTCATGTCCATCGCAGATATTTCCACGTCCGTAGCGCGTATTTTTCGTTTTTATTTTTCATGCAAACGGTTACCTTGCGGATGCGCTTCTTTTCGATGCCCTCTACCGCAAAGACGTGCTCTCCGGCGGCAGGGAGCTCCATTCTCGCCTGAATCCGTTCGCAGCGGACGGGGAGATCTAGGGGAAACGTTGGCTACGCACCCGTCGATGTGCCTTCCGCTCGGTGCGTGCTGTGCGCGCTTGGTAGTTTTCCAGTTGTATCCAAATCCAACTGTATATTCCCTCCACCTCTCTCTCTCTCTCCCTCCCTCTCTCTATCTCTCTGCACACTCTACAGTCCTCGATGTGGGCACATAGAGATATTTCACAGTAGTGCAGCTCTCTTCGTGCAATAGCTTCGGCTGGGTGCGTGACGTCAGGAGGGGAGGGGGTAGGTGGGGACCTTGCACAGAGGTTGAGGAGGTTTATCCCCGTGCGTATAACTGGACAGCAGGAGGGATCTGTGGAAATTCAAATCTCGTCACCAGGCTACTGTCACAACACATATGCACACAAATCCACTTTACGTTGTTTCGTTCGATAGCAAAGCTGCATGGGAACTCCTCCTCCAACGGCTGATGCTCTATACTCATGAAGGAGGAAAAATACTTTTGAAGTTGGAGTGGAGTTTTATTCAAATGCACATCCTGTGTGATCATTTAATAGGAGATGCATTTACAGAGGAGAAAAAAATAACACAGCTCAACAATAAAAGATGACAGTCTGTTACCACAGCATCAGACATTTCTATTGCTGCAGAAGTGCACCTGAGGGAAGTGAAATGACCAAGTGTGTTATCAGTGTACCGTTGAACCGATCAAAGGCCTTGTACAACGACGATAGCACCATGTCACCAAAGCTTTTTTTTTAACACTCTGTACTGAGGTACCGTTGAAAGACACGTTCCCCTTTTGTTTCCGATCCCTTTACTGCAGCATAGTTTGAAGGCTCTATGTGCAGACGGGTTCTTTTAGCTTACACCTCAACCTGTTAACAGCACCGTGCAATATAGGTCACACACTCACAGATCGTCCAAACCAGTGCCACGTCCTCTGGGCTGAACTGTCATTTATTTGACATACAGCAGAGGGTTGCTGTGCAGCCTTCAGTCTACCTGTGGTAACTTTTCTAATGGTGAACTCAACTCAGTGTTCAGCTCGTTTCTCTTCCAAAAACATCATTACAGCCTTTTATCGGTTGTGATGTTGGTTGTTACGCGTCTATCTTGACAATTTAAATCCATAAGCATAAACCACATCACCAGTGAGTTTGTACTCCGTGCTGTAAATGTCATCCATGTGAAGCCAGCGGATTTATGGGGGACTTAATTAGAAACATGAGAGAACATAAATGCTCGTATTAGGCTACTTGAAACAAATGCCTGGTTGTGCGCGTAAACTGCGACTTGTGCGCATGGATGTCGTCGAGAAAAGGCAAATTTCGTTTGGGTAGGTCACACTGATCGCGCCTAAAGAGAATTAAACGAGCTGAAACCGAAGCTTTGCATGCTCCAAAAATAATTCAGCAGCGCAAGGGTTAAAACGAAGCCTCTTTGCAGAGCGGCAGCGGCCAGCCTATTAAATACAGGCACGATATATCTCTGCCCTGCCATATAAGGCAATGAACAAAAAGCGCCGAAATACGGCGTTTTGCGCCTATTAATTCCCGAGTTTCGGAATGGAAATGGGTGCAGGAGGTGGTTAAGACTCTGGCTTTTGCAAAAGTGCTCGGTTAAAACTCCACATTTTCGCCATATTCCTGTTTTTTCCCTGTGCCCTTCAGCCGCGGCCAGGGAGCGCATACGCCCTGCTTCCCTAGCAACAGCATGAAAGGAGAGAGAGAGACGGAGAGAAGCAGAGAGACAGAGAGAAAGAGGCAGAGAGACCGAATTTAAGTTTGTGACACACACAACTGTGAATGTCACCAATGGAGCTGTCGTTTCCTCAAACATTATTCTTTCTCCGAATAGCCTTCATCATCTGCAATCGAAATGCATATGAAAAAAACGGATTTCTCAGGGCTTTGTAACATTTTGAGAGTTGGAGGTATCCACTGTGGGCTCTGTTTACTCACCAGGTACCCAAAACACAAATTACGTATCATTTTTTGTTTACATAACGGGAATGACGCCTGTAGCCTGCGTAAAGACAGATACTCATTTAGAAAACTTCTGTCGGCAGGATCTGATCCCAGCTCGATAATAGACTATAAAGACCTCAGACGATTTGGCAATGCTTCCAAAAAATATGTGTATATCAATAGAGATAATCAGAGTAGGCTTCAATCATGTGACATTAGCCTACCCTAAAGTCAAGCGGCGTCACTACGCAGCACGTGCGGGGTTGTGTCTTAATTTGCTGCAGCACAGGTTGCACATCAATTCTGTTTGAGGAGTTGGAAACCATTCGTTTACTCTTTAAAAAAATATATTTTAACCCCGTCTGTCAGAAATTGGTTTGCTGAGGGGCTGCATGTGTGTATGATCCATAATGCCCCGACATACCATTTTTTCCATATCCAAATCAAATTATTTAAAGTACTGAGATATGTATTTTCACCGTAAACTCCCTTATAAATGTGTAGGCTACATTTACAGTGCTGTTTGGCCCCGCGTCCTCGCGCAACTTCTGGAATGCGCCCAGGTGAGTTCGTGTTCATTTTTGCATTTGTTCACCAGTGACCAGTTTGCATTCGAGATGCTGATAAAACAGGTTGACTGAAAATCAACAGTTTTTTTATGGCTGAGAGGTTATGGCCGATAGCTAAAATCCAACTGTGCAGAAGGCCAATTAAAAATTCACAAACACTTCAAATTAACTCATATTAAACGGCGCAGATCAGGCTCATCTGTTCGAGAAATAGTTTTGGAAGCTGCTCAGTGCCACATTTAACAGCGTACAGACGCCTCAGGTGCATTTCTTTAAATGTTACAGTCATTTGCGATGCGAGAAAAATCCACTTTCTAACTTGTTATTGCACTTTTTAAATGTTGTTTCAAAACTGTCCTTCTGTTCCTCTCTCTGGGGGGGATTTTTTTTTTTTTATGTTTCATGAGTGCCTCTGTAGAAATCTTTCTGCGTTTATTTTGTCCTTGCTGCCCCCCCTCAAGGTCAAATGAGCTGTTATCTCAAACATGAGGATAAACTCAGGGTCAGCCAGTCTGTTTTCTATCTCCCGCTTGAAAGGACGTACAGTATGACGTTATTTTTACGTCAAAAACCGGGCTCGTTTGTGTCACACAGAACACATTGGAAAGAGCAACATAACATTTATCTGCAGAAAAATACAGCAACTTTTAATATTGCAACTCTCAACTCTGGTCTGTGAGTTTAAAGGAGTTGGTCTGATGGAGCTGAGGGAGAGATTACACACAGGTCAAGGGCTGGAAACGGGATGGTTGTGAGTGCATGAAAGAATGTGTGTGGAGCATATTTATGTGGGTGTAAATGTGTGCCTGTAGGAAGGGTCAGGGTCAGGTTCAGCCCTGATCTCTGCTCCGCTCTCAGCAGGGGAATACAGGGAGCTCAGCCATGTGACCTTTTCTCTCTTTATTTTCTCCTCCACATTGCAACAACCATTTAATACACCATTCACCCTCTCTCTCTCTCTCTCTCTCTCTCTCTCTCTCTCTCTCTCTGTCTCTGTCTCTTCACACAGCCATCCACATGCACACAGCTGGCCCGCTTGGTTTACTGGAGAAGCCTGCCACAAAATGGCTGCTCACTAGGGGAAAGCCAGGAGGCCTTCCTTTTTTTTCTTTCTTGGCACCCGCCACCCACCGTGCCCAGGACTGCCAACTGAGGGAATGAAGAGATTGTGTGTGTGTGTGTGTGTGTGTGTGTGTGTGTGTGTGTGTGTGTGTGTGTGTGTGTGTGTGTGTGTGTGTGTGTGTGTGTGTGTGTGTGTGTGTGTGTGTGTGTGTGTGTGTGTTGTGTGTGTGTGTGTGTCTGTGTGTGGTGGATGGATACTGGGAAAGTGTGATTGATGCAGGGGGGAACAGGGGAAGATGAAGGTGTGGAGGAAAGAGGGATGAGAAGGACAAAACCAAACGGATGTCGAGGAAGAAGAGGGGTAGAACATCCAATGTAGCGACGGGTGAAGAAAAGAGTGGATTGGTTTAAGGGACAGAATGCAAGGACAGGGTTTAAAGGAGGTGGAGGAGGAGGAGGAGGAGGAGGAGGAGTTGGCATTAGAAAAATGTTAAGAGGGCCCTACAGCCATTCTCACGGTGCTCAGCAGGTGGTCATTAAGCCCCACTATCAAACAGGCTGATGTAGCAAGGACACACAGATGAAACGTGCACACAAATGTCTAAAAGGAGGCAGAAGAATCCAGGCTCACACTGATGCTGTTGAAAGCAAACACGAGACGAAAAGGCTCAACCGGAATCGCTGAAATGGGAGCTCTTTAATTAGCAGACTGTAAATATGCTTTATGATTACAACATACAAGTGCATTGAGGGCTAATTATGCTGTTACCAAAAAAAAAAAAGATCCCTTCGCCCAGTGCCTGCAAAGAATGAACCCCCCCCCCCCCCCCTCCCTTTTCTGCTCTAGGTGCTAACACAGAAATCTCCCGTTTCCTTTTGTCTGCCTCTGACATATGTTTAATTATGATAATTGTAACAAATGAAAGCTATTAGGAGGCTATTCATCTTGGGCGCTGCAGATTTTTTAATACATAAAGATTGGGGCTGGGGAAGTGTGTGCGTGTGTGTGTGTATGTATGTGTGTGTGTGTGTGTGTGTGTATGTGTGTGTGTGTGTGTGTGTGTGTGTGAGGATGGGGGGGGGGGGCAAGAGGAGCGGAAATTCCTCCTCCAGTGTCATTGTCACGGCCATTGTTGCTTGGAGGCGACAGGTCTGCAGAGAGGGGTGCTGCTCCTCTGCCAGGGTGGGCTCTCCCTCCTCCTCCTCCTCCCCACCGCCCGCTCTGCCTGCGAGGCTGCCGTCGTGTGGGGTTCAGACCCCCCCCAAACCAACCCTCCTAACCCACCACCACCACTATACGCTTCCCCCATTGATCCCCCTCCACACATCCCCAGGAGCCTGAGCAGGAGGTGGTGGAAGTATGTGTGTGTGTGTGTGTGTGTGTGCGTGTGTGCGTGTGTGTGTGTGTGTGTGCGTGCGTGCGTGTGTGTGTGTGTGTGTGTGTGTGTGTGTGCGTGCGTGTGTGCGTGTGTGTGTGTGTGTGTGTTAGGGAGCCTGGGAGAGATGGAAGAGAAGAGAGAGAGAGAGGGAGGGAAGGAGGGCCTACAATCAGAGCACCAGGCTTCCAGGAGGGGGGGCCGAGGCCAATGGAAGAGGAAGGAGGTGGTGCAGTGGAATTCTGGGAGCATGCAGGGATCCTGGGACTTGTCGATACGGTATTGAGCTGGCAGAGGAGGAGGATAGCACGGTGGTGGATGTTTGACTGCCCCAGCTGCATACTGAAATTATTCATACGCCCGCCGCCGTCCATGATAGATACTCCGTGCCGGCTTTTGTGCAGTAGAAATCAACAATAGTGCTGCTTGTACATGAGGCACAATAGTGAGGCACACAATGGTACGCTTCAGAGAACAATGGCCCAATAATCCACGGAATAATCGTGTGGATTTTTTTGATTTTGTTGAGAAATGATTCCCTTGCACACGAGACGTTGTATTCATCTTCGTCGGAGACCTTGTGGAAGCAGCAGCAGCAGAAGCAATCACGGCTCCTCTCCTCTGCGCCTGTGACCCAGTGTTCAAATTTAGCCCCCTTCAGTCTAATGCCATGCTAATGATGAGTGACGCAGGCCCTTATGCTGAGAGCCCCTTTTCCTCGCTTTGCTCCTCTCCTCTCCTCTCCTCTCCTCTCCCCTCCCCTTCCCTTCCCTTCCCCATCTCCCGGGAACAGCTTATTTGCCCGTTTTTTAATTGCGTTTTAATTTACATGTAAGCCTGGAAGCACTGTGATGAGAAGCTGTCTTTCTTTTTTTTTTTTGCTCTTTGCACACCATGGAGGAAACAGGAGCTGTGTGATAGCTTTTTATTTTTTAGGAGGGAGAGAAGAGGCTATATTGAGCAATAAGAACCTGGGGATTAAAAATGAACGAAGGAGAAGCAGGCGTACGGGCTCCTCTTTATGGGGTCAACACCGGTTCAGAAACAATCAAGTGTCCGGGGCACATAGGAACACGCCACCCAAGCGGAGAGAGTTTGAAGGAGGTGTGTGGGTGGGTGGGGGGGGGGGGGGGGGGGGGGTTGCAAGTTGTTCATTTAGATGAAGCGCCCATCTCTCCATCAAAATGTAATAAGAGGACGAATTGGACAGTGAGCTTGCAGATAGACAAGTTTAATGTGCTCGTCTATCTATATGGAAATGTGGCCACACAAGCGTTCACTCCACTGCTTCTTCTTCTTCTTCTTTTTTTCTTTGGTAGCATAATTCACTTTGCGCTCTGATTGGCTGCAGTGTGGGAGAGCAAAGACAAGCGGCTTCAGAGGAGGAGCCGGGAGATAAAAAAAAAAAATCAAGCTTTCTTTACTGGAGAAAAGGGCACAACAGGGATTTGAGATTTGTATTAAATTTGCAGAGATAATCGAGGCTCCATTTTTTTTCTTTCCTGCGAAAAGAAAAGGCGACGATCGCACAGAAATTGCCATACACTGCAGTTTCAAACGCACGGTATAAACAAAGACACCTCGCAGCTCAATATTATCTATTGTCTTCTTGCTCATGCTCTTTATTTTTTTCCTTTTGTCATCTTCTTGCTGAAAAAAAGAGTCAACGTCTCACTAACTCACGCTGTTTATCCATCTTCACGGCGTCCATATTTGATGAAAAAACAAACCTACATTAGAGGAAAACTTTTTCTGAAAATAAACCCTAATACATGACTGTAGAATCACCGCTCCCTCCCACGCCCGATGGCCTACGGCGAGCCTGTCAAGGAGTCATGTAGGCAGAGCTGGAAGTGTGTGTCACTCTTCACCCTGCCACGTGCCCCAGACTACACACACACACACACACACACACACACGTCAACACAGGAACTCGGAGCTTGTCACAGGTACACTGCAGCTCGCCACATCAGAGTCAAACAGGCCTCTTCCTGAGCACAATAGCACAAACAGCCCTTTGTCTGCACCATGTCTTGTATTGTCCCCTTTCTCGGCTACTGGTGAGGTTCTGTTGTCACTGCACCACGTGTGTGTGTGTGTGTGTGTGTGTGTGTGTGTGTGTGTGTGTGTGTGTGTGTGTGTGTGTGTGTGTGTGTGTGTGTCTAATGCCACAAATACTCAACTACACATGATCACACAGTCCACTGTATCTCTAGGTCAGTATGTGAATAAACAATTCAATTTTCACACCAAAGTTCAAACAGTTTCGGATGTCTCTTTTAACAGATTTCTGTCTGTTCTCGTCATTGGTTTGACTCATTTGGCAAAAGGTGAAGTCATTATAGTCCATGCACCGAATCAGGATGTAGCGACATTTGAGTCAGGAACCTGACTTTGTGTTATAGTGGGGTTATTTTCTAATGGTTATTCCTCAACTGCAGTCAAATGTGAATCACAGACACCCATACAGATGAATTCATTTTATGACTGTTAAACGCTGTTAAACCAAAGATTTTAAACCGTGGATTAGATTTTTCTTTAACAGTACCAAGTTAATGTAAAACTTAAAATATACTTATAAATTAGACAAAGTGGAAAAAATAGAACAGCATGCTCCTCTGACTTCTTTTGTTCCATAATGAAATGTCCATGCCTTTAGTTTAGATTTGAGTATAAAGTGGATGTTTTTATATGTCACATTATGGTGGCTGGATCAGGGACAGGTTCAAACTGTTCCAAGTCTGTCTTTAAACAACATTAAATGAGTTGTTGTAATTGTTCCTTATTTGCCACATACTGGCTCCTATGGATCACTGCTTCAACAAAATCCATTCAGTCCTTGTTCTGTGCAAAAAAACACATTCTTAAGTTTTGCCAAAGTCAGACCTTTACCAGTCTGACTCCAATGTAAACCTTTTACATATCGAAAATACATTTTTTTCTTAGTTTTTTTTTGTTTCCCCAGACAGCGTTCCCTTGCAGAGTGGAGGGATAGTAACACAAAAAGAGAATATCACATTCTTCTTCTCTTCCACCTACATGGAAATCCCATTAGGAACTGATCTCTTCACAGCCAGGATGTGTTAAAGCGACCAGTCACTCATTCAATGTGCACAGCGCTATGTGAGGATTTGAAGAAAAACTTGAAAACAATAATTGACCTATATTTCATCGTGAAGCATGTCCAAACTATAGTACATGTTGAAATACAATGAGTGGAACAAATTAGACTGTATGTAACCTGGGAGAAACTTATCTGAAAACGATAATAAGTTAACCTGTTCCAAGGTCAGATTGCCCCATTTACAGTAACAGTAGTCAAGGCACCTATACATTACTGAACCTCTGCTTACAGAGTGATATGAATACATGCAGATTTATTGGTGAAGAGGAATCCCCTCAGCGCAACCACACACAGATTCCGGGCCTCTGGAGAAACCTGATTCAGCAAAGCTTAAGATAATTCACCAGCTTCGTCTTTGTCAAGACATAAGACACGCAGAGAAGATTGCCTCGCTTACAGTGGGCGTCCCATGTGTTCCAATTCGATATGGTTTCCCCATGATATATCTCTCTTGTCCTCGTGTGATGGTTATTTAAAGGGAGCGCCATGGATTTTTCTCCCCCATACAACATAATGGCAAATCAATAATGCAGGCCATATGAGGAGAGTGCGGGCCTAAAGGATGGAAGGCAAAATTGAACTTGAGTTCTGGCAACAACAAAAAAAAAAGGAATAGATGGATTTCCAAAGTGCATTATTAAAATAAATGTTTCATCATTCTTTGGCATTTTATGAGCTGAATGCAAAGTTAGACTACACACAGCGAGATTTGCCTTCTTAAGGAAGAAATCATGCACCTTTAAAAGTGGCCTTTTTCTCAATGGTGTTCCTTTGGTATGTGTGCGCAGTTTAGTTACACTGTGGTTGTGTATTTAGTATGTAGAGCATGAGTATGAGTGCGCTGATGTGTCTGTTAGGTCCCTGTGGCGTGTGCGCACACACTTGAACACACTTATGTGTGTGTGTGTGTGTGTGTGTGTGTGTGTGTGTGTGTGTGTGTGTGTGTGTGTGTGTGTGTGTGTGTGTGTGTGTGTGTGGGTGAGTGTGAGTGTGTTTCCCCATGGCAAGACCTGTCAGCTAGCAGACGTCTGACATCATGCTCTGAGCGAGGAGGAGGTATTTCCACTGCCTGAGTTACAGTGTGTGTGTGTGTGTGTGTGTGTGTGTGTGTGTGTGTGTGTGTGTGTGTGTGTGTGTGTGTGTGTGTGTGTGGGAGGGAAAGGAAAGGAGGAAGACGCTTGTTATCATGACTTATGGATTGGACAGCAGTTTCCTACTGGTCAGAGAAGACACAGAGGAATGCTGTTTTGTTTTTTTTTCTTCCGAGGTTCTGGGGGGGGGGGGGGGTTGTTTGGTTTCAGGAAGGAATGAGAGGATGACAAGGGGAGAACATTCAAGGGAAACAGGGAAAATCCATCTCCACCGACCTCCAGCCAAGAGCCAAAAACCCACAGGGATAGAGAGAGAGAGAAAAAACACACGTCAGGAGACAAGACGCCTGGTGGAGGTGCATCTGTGTTTACACTTTCCATTCTGTCACTCAGTGCCTCCTCCATTGTCTTTATCTCTGACACAGCTGGCCATCCCTCAATGACTCACCACTCTCTGAAGTGATGTGAACCTGGCTGGCTGTGCTGGAAGAGGAGGAGGAGGCATGGGATTGAGGATCGACAGCTAAATCCTACTTAATCGTGCCCGCCACCAGCTCAGCAGATAGCCTTCGGGTACGAGAGGATGTGGATGCCGTGGGTGGGAAATAAGGGAGTATAGCTCTTCACATCCAGATTACGGTGACGGGCTGAAGTAACAGTTTGGGACTGTTTACCAGCCTTATTTATACCCACGCTCCCACACGGACAAAGGGAAGGTTGTCCTCCTTCTTGTCCCAGGCTGGAGAGCACCTTCGTCAGGGCGAAAGCTCTCGCCAAACTCCCCTTGGGTCCAAGGCTTGTTTTTCAAGGAGCCTTGGTTTGTGTTGGTACAGCCCCAAGAAGGCAGGGTGACTAATAACACGCCATCACACTGATCCAGTTTAGTCAGTGATCACAGACGGATCAAACCAAGAGGAGGCTCTTACTTATTTGGGTTTTCATAGAGCTGTGAGACTAAAGCTTTTTGGTAAAAAAAGGCAATATGCTGAAAATGAACCACACCCTCATCACACCGATACACACAGACACACACACACACACACACACACACACACACACACACACACACACACACACACACACACAAATACACACACAGGCTGGTGAAAAGCCGAAGTGTTATTTTTCTAGACAGCGTTGTGTCACTCTTCACACCTTTGCAAGAAACTGCAAACATACACTGTGTGTGAGTGAATGCATACCCACTGCATGCACGCACCCAAAACAACACATGCACCCAAAGCAACACACGCACACACACACACACACACACACACGCGCACACACACACACACACACACACATACACACACACACACACACACACACACACACACACACACACACACACACACCCACGCACACTCTCTCACTGACTTTATTGCTTGTGTTGAATGTACTCAGTGGATGAGAGCGGCCTGGGATATGTGATGTTAATCTAACACTTTTTAGTCTGAGTGTGAGGGTGTAGGCAAGCCCACACTCACACCTTTCAGTCCACTCATTCTGACCTACACGCACTATGTTCACATGAGGCATGCAAGAACATGGCTGTGCAGGCAGACGGCCGTTCTTAGTGTCTTCTGTAGCTGTGGGTGTTGTTGCTCACGAATATTTGAAGCTAAAGAAGGATAAAAAAACAGAAATATCAGTCAAATGTATGCAAAATGAGGCATGCATCTTGTTGGATCTTTTGGTAAAAACCAGGCATCAAAACGTTCAAAAATAACACTCCATGGTCTGGGAAAAAGAGCCACTACCAAGCAGGATGTGAATAAAAAAAAGACTGCAGGCACAGAGGGGCCATAAAGATTTGTTGCACCCTTAGACTGTAGTTGACTTATTCAATGAGCCGCCCTGCGCACACACTGAGACAACCCTTCTGGTCATCATGCATACAAGTGCAAACACAGACACTTGCTCTCTCTCACACTTTCTCTCACACACGCACGCACGCTCGCACGCACACACACACAGACACACACACACACAAAATCCTCTATATCAAACTACTCGTCATCTGCTCTCTCATATTTCAAAGACGTAAACATACAACTTGACTTGAAAAATACACTATAAAGCAGGGGTCACCAACACAGTGCCCGCGGGCACCAGGTAGCCCGCAAAGACCATATGAGGCGCCCGCATGCCTGTTCTAAAAATAGCATAATAATCTGTTTCCCACCTTTTTTAAGTCATTGTTGATCATTATTGTGAGAAATCATTAACATGATCAGTGTCTTCACATAGATGAATATCATTAATCATTAATAATAATATATAACTAAAGGCAAACTGAGCAAATTTGTTATTTCAGAAGAGTGTATCAAACTGGGTGCCCTTCGTATGACTCAGTGCCCATGAAGTAGCCCTCAGGTTCAAAAAGGTTGGTGACCCCTGCTATAAAGCAACATATTACTGTAGGAGGTTGAAATACAGTAATCACTTTAAATTATATAATTACGTAACTCTGGTCTCTGGTATCTGACATCAGACAAAAGATCATTTGCTGTAATCCTGAGATTCAAAGACAACTCACACGTTTTTGAAAATGAATATTTGAATATTTGCCCAGAGAAAAACATGTTGTTGTCGTCAGAATGTGCAGGTTTTGAAAACGTTCAAGCCAGCTTTGTATTCTACCAGTTATTATAAAAACACACTTAAGGTTTTCTGCCATCTTTAACCAAACCAAACATGACCATTCATTCACGAAAGATCTGAAATCTATACCCCCCCCCGTTCATTTCACCAGCTGCTAATGTTTAGTGTTTCAGGAAGTGGGGAGGCCACATAAAGTCTAATGAATGGCCCATTTCACTAACGGATTGATAGTAAATGGCTGGTAAACTCCAGATAGTAAAATGACTATGGACTAACAAGGGCTGTAAAAAAAAAAACTGATGTTGAGCCACAGCCACACTGGCCAGAGTTTGACTGCAGTTCTCCTGGAGGTATTGATTGGAATGGCCACATGAATGATCGCATCAGCCAGGTTATTGACAGACACGTGGAGAACGAGTGTGTAATTAAACAGTCCCCGGTGTGTGCTCCGGTCACCCCGATGGCTATCAGCAATAAACACAAGATGGACAGAGAGGGAGACGGAGATCAATGTCTGAGTCTCCAATTTCAAAAAACTGGGAATAACATGGCATTAATAACCCCCAACCCCAGTTTTTGTAAATACTGGGAAGTTACTTTAATCTGAAAAAGCACTGAAAAATACTTCACAGCATGCTCCAATGGTGCCAATTCTTCTTCATTCTTACTCATGTTGTCACGTCACACATACTATGTCCAAGCCTCTTCTTCCCTCTGGGACACTAAGTGGTGACCTCTTCCATCATACGCGGCCGAAAATTGACTTTGATTCCTTCTTTGTCGCCTCATCTCATCCATCTCTCGCAGCTCTCCATTGTCTGAGGGCTGCATTTAAATGACATTGATACATAAGGCGCATTACAGAGACAAAAAGGTCGACAAGGCCCCTGTGTTTTTTTGCTTGCGTGGAAATAAATAAATAAAAGGGACAACACTAGGCCGAGGCTTGCCCCTTGTGGCACTGCATACACAATTCACAGGAGCTGGGACTTTATCTGGACCCCCCACCCCCCACCCCTCCCCTTCTTCAACAGCAGCATCCAGAGACTTAGCCCGGCTGAGGTGTGCGCGAGGATCCCATTAAAATGCACTACGGAAAATGAGATTTGGAGGGGAGGGGACGGCCTGTGAAAAACCATGCATGTAATCATCTCTCTTCCCCTCTCGGTTTATCTGCGAAGGATTTGGAGGAGGCTTTGGTTTGCCCACCCACCCCTCCCTGCCTCTCAACCTCCCCCCTGTACCACACATTAATATTCATAGAGAAGATTCTCTGTCTGTTGCTGCCTGTAGCCCCACAGACTTGGCTTATTAGGAATCAAAAAATATGGCTAGCAGAGTCTCTGTTGGGAGAGAGGCTATTGTGCGTTGGATAGAGCGCCTGTGTGGACTGATAATGTGAAGTGGATACACTTCCCGATCCATGTCACCAATCCACCAGCGTCTGTATTGTTGTCATTTCTTTTTTGTCAATACTTATTTGCAGATTTTAGACTGTATTTGCCCTTATTGGCGTGTTGTGTGTTTGTTCACAGGCTGACCAGTTGATTTTTGTGGCTTGTTTTAGTCCAAGCCGCGGTGTGGTGGAGTGAGTCAGAGTGAAACTGAATGCTCCACTTTGCCTTTCCTGCTCTGTTTGGTGATGCACTTCAAAGGGTGAGAGAAGGAGGTGACTCATGCCTCCTGTAAACAGCCCCAGTAATGACATGCTTAAAGTCATTAAGTCCACCTTTACAGACCTCGGAACAACAAACTCCACACCGACTATACACATTACAGCATTTCCTTTCCTCTCTGGCGCACCGCCATGTAGTGTTATTCAAATTCCCACACTGATTTAATATAAAGAGTGTCTCTCATTTCCAGGTTCACCACTCTCCTCCACATCTCTCTCTTGCTCAGAGGATCAGGTGTGACAGGGTGCCAGATGTTGGCCTACATGCAGTATGCAAAACTTCCACCTGTCTCACACTGACAAGTGTCAGACAGGCATGCACACACGCATTCACGCACACACGCATTCACGCACACACACACACACACACACTATATGTGTATACAAATGGATACCAAGAAGATCTACATTTTTAGATATAAAGCAAACATTTTAGTCATGGTACACTCCCATGAATACAATTTATAGGATTTTTTCAAAGCTAGTTTTGTGGTTTTACAGGAAACTCGTGATGACAAAGTGTGCGTCTCAAACCACAAGCAACAAGAATGCACTGCACAAACATACACGCCTTCATGCACACTTATGGACAAGGCACATGTATTTCATTCCATTAAAATTGCATTAAAATATGACATGCCGATAGCACACATCGATGTACAACATACTCAACTGGTCAAATTGTTGGTCAATGCTCCTGCAAACATTTGCCTGTGCCTCGTCTGACCCTCTTCTCAGTTATACACTAAACTGAGCTGAGTGCAACAGAGTGCAGTCTCTCTCTCTCTCTCTCTCTCTCTCTCCTCTTTCACATGGAAATCAGTCTTTAATCTCCGCTGTTCTAATAGACAACCATGGCAACGGAGGCAGGCCTAATGAGGCAGAGGCGCAGGTTAAAATACAAACCATTGGCACGATCAACAGTTTAAATGCACACACACTCACTCAGGCGCACGCACAACTTCTCACATGCAAACACACACAAGCGAACATTGCACACATGCATATGTTCACTCTTGCATGGTATCTCCGCACAAGATAATTACAGTTTAAATGAACCTATCACTTACATGCATGGTGAACTTCTTATGCTGATAGCTATATTAACAGAAAAAAAAACTCATCAGAAAGGGGCAAAAAGATTCCATCCTTATTAAGTCTCTGCTTATGAACTGGGGGGAAAAGGGCAATGCAGACAGGTTGAGGTTGACATTCACAGCAGGAGCCTTGACAAGCTACATGTGTTGTGATGAACAATTAAACAATCCATTCAAATCAAGCTCAGAGTTAATCATAGACTGATCCGTATGAAACTGAGGATGACATGGAAGAAATCATGAGAGCAAGTCACTTTAAGAATACACACACACACACACACACACACACACACAAGCACACAAACACACACACACACACACACACACACACACACACACACACACACACCATAGATAAAGCATTGAATACGGTGTTAAAAGGCACTCGAGTAAAGCTCATTTCCATGTGAGTGTTAGGCCTACTGATGCTCCAGCACTCTGTTGGCTGTAATTTACAGCCATATTAAATCAATTAGACCAACACGTGTTTTTCAGAAGAGCTCTACCCACAGACAAGCTTTCCTGCGCGCGGCAGGCCCAAACCTCAAGCACAGAGACACATGCTTTGCATATAGGCGACGAGTAAAGAAGAATGTGTGTGACGTGTGCGTGTTGGGCTGAGAGCTACATTAGATGTTTTTATCCGCCATGCACTGGTTTTATGGGAAGATGTTTGTTGGTCTTAACTTGAAAATCTTGTTCTACAGGTTACTTGTGGAACATTGTGGGTTAGCTGCAGAAAATTCCTGACGGTCACATGCCACACACAGACGCACAAACACATGTTTTAAGTACATTAAGGTCATCTTGTAAAAGACCATGTCTGCAGCACAGTGATCCAATTGTGCTCTGGGAACATGACATATCCTAATAAATTGGTGGTTTTCAAAGCTGACGCATGTGCTGAGGACAAATGTTGCCATGGGCTTTCCCCAAACATTGCATTAGTTCAGGGATTCCTCTAGCCAAATCCGCATCAGCATTGTATTTAACACACATGTGTGTGCGTACGACGTCAAGCCGGCCGCATAGTGTAGTGGGCGAGACAATAAGTGGCTTCACTGTGTTGATTAGCTATTATTGTCTTATAATACCCAAATAATCGGCAAAATGCCAAATATCGGTCAGGCCGATAATTGGTTTGGCCCATAATATTTATAGAAGCTTTGTTTTAAACTTGTTCTGGAGAAATCTGTAAACTTGGTCATATAAATTAGAAAAATAATAATATTTTTTGAGAAGCTTACTTATATAAACACAATTGATAAACTTAAGTTACTTCTTAATACAAGTTGAAAATAATTAGTATTTCATACTCAGCCAACTTGATTCGCAGTAAAAAATGATAATCCAAGTTCAGCCAACATCTTTTATAGTTCTCCTGAATTATTTATTATTATTTTCGGATAATTTGACATATTAAGTTGAGTCACAAACAATATGTCAGATCAACACATTTCTTTGAGCGTAGTAGACGAGACACTTTATGTTGACTAACTTGACTCAGTCAAAGCAACAAGATGAGTAGACCCAGTAATCCCATCCCAAGTGTATGCAAAATGTGGTATAAAACATAGATACAGTATTTAAATGACACAGCTTACATGAAGTAACACAGGTAGTTATTGTAGAGGCTTCTCTGTCAAGGAATGACAATGCTGTTTATTAGGAAAGGGCGTATACAGTGAAACATTTTTCTCATTTTTTCTTTAGAAATCCACTGTACTGCAGAAGGGCAGTTTCCAAAATGCACTGTAAATGGTCTTGTATAGCGCTATATCTCCGTTTATCACAGACTCAAAGCGCTTTACATTGTTTTTGTACACATTCACCCAGTCACACACACATTCATACACCGATAGCAGCAGCTACCACGCAGGGTAGGCTTAGCACTACGGTGCTAAGCTAACTAAGCTAACTATCGGGAGCAATTCGGGGTTCAGTGTCTTGCCCAGGGACACTTCGACAGAGGCGGGGAGATGGGGGATCGAACCTCCGACCCTGCACACCAGAGGCGCGCTCCCTACCCACTTCGCCACTGCCGCCCAACTGTGCCAACAAGTACAACCTGACACATTTGTGAGCATTTCTCTCACAAAGCTGTTCAACCACACGGGGAGCAGATGTCGATGTGCTCCTACAACACCTTTCAATGTAATTATTCTGTGTACACCGACACAGTGCTATCACCTCACCCAGGGGTCTGTTGCTACACTGGCCTAATTAGCAATTAATAGTCATATAGTCATGAAAACACTGTCTGTTGGGGGATACAGGCTGATACTATGAAAATGGAAGAACATTTGAAAAAGAACAGTAGGTGTATTTTCCATAATGTATATACTATACAATGAGGAGGAGTCATTTCTTCATTAACAACAGAGACACTGTTATGTGTGTTTTGTTACCCTAACATGATGGTGTCGTTTTGTCTTGATAGAGAGGCGAAGGCTGCTGAAAGACAGAGCACACTTTGTCTCTCTGTCTTTGGTGCAATGTTATTTTTGCCCTAAGGCCCAACACAATTAACACCTACTGCCAACTGGTAAGGCTGTGTGTGTGTGTGTGTGTGTGTGTGTGTGTGTGTGTGTGTGTGTGTGTGTGTGTGTGTGTGTGTGTGTGTGTGTGTGTGTGTGTGTGTGTGTGTGCGTGCGTGTGTGTGCCAGTGTGTGTGTGTGTGTGTGTGTTTGTGTGTGTTTGTGCATTGCATGTGTGTGCTTTCATGTGTCTGCTCTAGATACATAAACTGCTTTAATGTGTTTACTTATTCAAGCAAAAACGTCTGTTGTTTTAATTTTTTCTGACAAATTGTGTGTTTTGCCGTGATTACCAATGCGCATTACATAGATGCAGAAGCACCATGAGTGTTGTGGTCACAGCAGCCCGCTGTGTTTTCCTCGTCTGTATCTGCCACTCCCCCTGTCTGTCTCACTTCACACCTGGTCCTCATCTGCAATCACGCTCACCTGGTCTTCACCTCCAATCAACTCCCCTTCATAACCCGTGGATTCCTCGCTGTTGGCGCCGGATCGTCCTATGCGCTACCGTGGTAACTATAACGTACCTGGCTCCAGTTTTCTGTTCCCTCGCTCTCGCTTACTCGTCTCTGGTTTCTTGTTGCCTGTAGCTGTTGACCACAACCTAACTTTTTGTTTTCCTCTGCCTGCAGTATCCGGACCACTCTCTCCAGCTTCCCGGCTTTGGTCTCCCCCTGGCTCCCTCACCCACTACCTGCTTCCCCTCACCCTATATATAATAAACCTTTTTTATATATATAAATCCTACTTCGTCTCTGTCTGCTCTTGGGTCCAGCATCGTATCATAACAGAACGATCCGGCCAAGATGGACCCAGCGGACATCGGAAACATTCGTGGAGCTCTCGCCGCCCAAGGCACTCAGGTGGCGGAGCACAGCCAAGCTCTCCGGGACGCTATGGAGGCTTTTAAGAATCTCGCTACCCGAGTCACACAGATGGGTGACCAATTGGACTTACTGGTACCTCCCACCACAGCGCCTCCACTACCAGCGGCACCCCCGCCTGCTCTCACTTCCCCGTTACACCTGCCACGAGCTCGTGAGCCATTTATTCCTGCGCCAGAGCGCTATGCTGGGGACATGGGTACGTGCAGAGACTTTTTGATTCAGTGTTTCCTAGTTTTCAGTCAGCAGCCTCTCACCTATCCCACAGAAAAGGCTAAGATCGCTTACATTATGGGGTCACTTAAGGGTAATGCACTAGCGTGGGCTTCAGCATTATGGGACAGTGATTCCCCAGCTAATGACAATTTTGACCTTTTTGTAGCAGAGATGAGGAAAGTGTTTGACCATCCAGTAGAGGGAGGGGACGCCGCCAAGCGGCTTATTTCTTTACGTCAGGGCTCCCGCAGTGTAGCTGAGTTCTCCGTTGAGTTCAGGACCTATGCAGCCAGGTCAGGCTGGAACGACAAGTCACTACGTGGGCTTTTTCTTTCCGGTCTCAGTGAGACAATCAAGGATGAGCTGGCTACTAGGGAGGAAGCTGACACTCTCGATGAAATAATTTCCCTCTCTATCCGGCTGGATAATCGCCTACGAGAGCGGCGTAGGGAGAAGGCGGGCAGCTCCGTGCCTCCGGTTTTCGCTGCTTCCTGTTCCCCACTCTTCCCTAAGACTGCCCTCTCTGCCCCCGTGACGCGTGCTGTCACTGAAGAGGAGCCCATGCAGCTGGGTCGCACACGTCTCACCCAGGCAGAGCGGCTTCATCGGATTAGGACCGGAGTGTGTCTGTACTGTGCGCTGCCCGGGCATCTCATCTCCACCTGTCCGTCACTGCCAAAAGACAGGGCTCGGCAGTGAGGCTCGGGGCCCTGCTGAGCCACGCCCCCTCCGTCCCCGATTCTCACTGTTCTCGCTCACTGCTGGATGCCACTCTCCTGTCCCTCGGGCATTCCTTTCCTGTGTCAGCCCTGGTGGATTCTGGAGCGGATGAGAACTTCATTGATGCGGGCTTCGCGTCTCAGGTTGGCATTAAATTGGAACAATTACCCTCTCCCTTAAATGCTAACGCCTTAGACGGCCGTCACCTGGCCCTTATTACCCACCGTACTAAGCCCCTTGAATTAATTGTTTCTGGCAATCACCACGAGATACTTCAGTTTCATGTCATCCTGTCTCCCCTCACTCCCCTGGTGCTGGGGTACCCCTGGCTCAAGCTTCACAATCCCCAATTTGACTGGTCTTCTGGCAAGGTGGTGAGTTGGAGCACGTTTTGTCATTCCACCTGCTTACAGTCTGCCCTGTCTCCGGCAGTGGGAGATGTTCTCTTGCCCAAGGAACCTCCCGACCTCTCCTTGGTTCCCCAAATTTATCATGACCTGGGAGAGGTATTTAGTAAGTGTCGTGCGCTCACCCTGCCTCCTCATCGCCCCTATGACTGTGCCATTGATCTCCTCCCCGGCGCCCCTTTGCCCAGTAGTCGCCTTTATAACTTGTCCCGTCCTGAGAGGGAGGCCATGGAGAAGTACATTAAGGATTCTCTTTCGGCTGGCCTCATGAGACCCTCCTCTTCTCCTGTTGGTGCAGGTTTCTTTTTTGTGGCCAAGAAGGACAAGTCACTTCGCCCATGCATTGATTTCAGGGGTCTCAATAACATTACTGTGAAGAACAAGTATGCATTGCCCCTCATCAGTTCCGCATTCGAGCCACTGCAGGGCGCCACAGTCTTCTCCAAATTGGACCTACGTAATGCCTATCATCTGGTGCGCATCCGTGAAGGCGATGAGTGGAAGACGGCCTTTAACACCCCCCTCGGCCATTTTGAGTATCTCGTCATGCCTTTCGGCCTAACTAATGCCCCTGCTGTGTTCCAGAACCTGGTTAACGACGTCCTCCGGGACTTTCTCAACCGCTCAGTTTTTGTCTATTTAGACGACATCCTGATTTTTTCCCGCAATCAGAAGGAACACGTCCAGCATGTCCGGCAAGTTCTTCAACGGCTGTTGGAGAACAAGCTATATGTGAAGGCCGAGAAGTGTGAGTTCAGTGTCACCTCTGTATCCTTCCTGGGGTTCATCATTGAGAGCGGGCAAGTGAGGACCTGCCCCGAGAAGGTCATTGCAGTGACTGACTGGCCCATCCCCGATTCCCGCAAGAAACTGCAGCAGTTTCTGGGGTTTGCCAATTTTTACCGGAGGTTCATCCGTGACTACAGCAGGGTGGCAGCCCCTCTCACTCACCTCACCTCCCCTGCCCGCCCTTTTGCCTGGACGCCTGAAGCGGAGGCTGCCTTCTCTAGGCTTAAGGAGCTTTTTTCGTCTGCCCCCATTCTCATCCAACCGGATCCCTCCAGGCAGTTCATTGTGGAGGTTGATGCATCTGACACTGGGGTGGGGGCGGTCCTGTCCCAGCGCTCGGCCTCGGATGAGAAGATTCACCCCTG
This sequence comes from Ammodytes marinus, assembly GCF_949987685.1. Lineage (NCBI taxonomy): Eukaryota > Metazoa > Chordata > Actinopteri > Uranoscopiformes > Ammodytidae > Ammodytes > Ammodytes marinus. The sequence goes on along the minus strand of NC_137220.1, from coordinate 24,083,435 downwards.
CGCTTTTTTCTCTCGCCGGCTGGTTCCTGCTGAGCGGAATTATGATGTGGGTAACAGAGAGCTGCTGGCTGTGAAACTGGCGTTGGAGGAATGGCGGCACTGGCTTGAGGGGTCAGAACAGCCGTTCGTGGTATTGACTGACCACAAGAATTTGTCTTACATCCAGACAGCCAAGCGATTGAATTCCCGCCAAGCCCGGTGGTCCCTGTTTTTTGGGCGTTTCAATTTCTCCCTCACCTACCGGCCCGGTTCCCGTAACGTCAAACCTGACGCCCTCTCCCGCCAGTTTGGCACTGTGGACACACCGGGTCCCCCTGACACCATCCTCTCTCCTTCCTGTCTCAGGGTGGCTGCGGTTACCTGGGAGATAGAGTCCCTCATCCGGGAGGCCCAAATCACTGAACCAGACCCGGGCAACGGCCCTCCTAACCGCCTCTTTGTCCCCAGTTCGGTGCGCTCCCAGGTTCTGGTGTGGGGTCACACATCGCGTTTTGCCTGTCACCCTGGCGTGGGTCGCACCCTGTCACTCCTTAAGAGGTACTTTTGGTGGCCAGCGATGGACGCTGACACCCGGGCTTTCGTGCTGGCCTGCACGGTTTGTGCTCGGGCCAAGTCCTCCCATCAACCCCCTGCCGGCCTGCTTCGCCCGCTTCCTGTTCCTGGTCGGCCCTGGTCTCATATTGGCCTGGATTTCGTCACTGGTCTTCCCCCCTCTAATGGCCATACAGTCATCCTCACAGTTGTGGATAGGTTCTCTAAGGCTGTTCATTTCATTGCCCTCCCAAAGCTCCCCTCTGCCACCGAGACTGCCCAGCTGCTCGTGCAGCATGTGTTCCGCCTCCACGGGATTCCCACGGACCTCGTCTCCGACCGCGGCCCCCAATTCATCTCCCAGGTGTGGAAAGCCTTCTGCCGTGCGCTGGGGGCCTCTGTCAGCCTGTCATCAGGGTACCAGCCGCAGACTAATGGGCAGGCGGAGAGAGCGAATCAGGATCTTGGAACCGCGCTGCGTTGTGTGGCTGCCCGCAACCCCTCTGCCTGGAGCGACCATCTCTCTTGGATCGAGTATGCCCACAACTCCATGTCCTGTGCAGCCACCGGCATGTCCCCGTTTGAATGTTCCCTGGGGTACCAACCGCCCTTGTTTCCGGCTCAGGAGGACGACATCTCCGTTCCCTCAGTACAGCACCATCTCCGCCGCTGCCGCAGGGTGTGGAAGGGCGCGCGCACCGCTCTGCTGCGCTCCGCTGAGCAGAACCGGCGCACGGCTGATCGCCACCGGGCTCCCGCTCCTGCCTATCGGGTGGGTCAGCAGGTGTGGTTGTCCTCCAAGGACCTTCCCTTACAGACTGGCTCTAAGAAGTTAACCCCTCGTTTTGTGGGGCCCTTCCCTATTGTCTCCGTCATCAACCCCTCTGCGGTCACACTCAAGCTGCCCCCAGCCATGCACGTCCACCCAACCTTCCATGTCTCTCGTCTAAAGCCAGTCTCCACCAGCCCTCTCTCCCCCCCGGCCGTTGCCCCCCCTCCTCCCCGGGTGATTGACAACCACCCAGCATACACCGTCCGGCGGTTGCTGGACATTCGGCGTCGGGGCAGAGGGCATCAGTACCTCGTGGATTGGGAGGGTTACGGTCCGGAGGAAAGGAGCTGGGTTTCGCGGGGTCTCATTCTCGACCCCTCCCTCATCCGGGATTTCCATCTGGCTCATCCAGAGAAGCTTAGGCCGCCTGGAGGCGTCCATTGAGGGGAGGGTACTGTTGTGGTCACAGCAGCCCGCTGTGTTTTCCTCGTCTGTATCTGCCACTCCCCCTGTCTGTCTCACTTCACACCTGGTCCTCATCTGCAATCACGCTCACCTGGTCTTCACCTCCAATCAACTCCCCTTCATAACCCGTGGATTCCTTGCTGTTGGCGCCGGATCGTCCTATGCGCTACCGTGGTAACTATAACGTACCTGGCTCCAGTTTTCTGTTCCCTCGCTCTCGCTTACTCGTCTCTGGTTTCTTGTTGCCTGTAGCTGTTGACCACAACCTAACTTTTTGTTTTCCTCTGCCTGCAGTATCCGGACCACTCTCTCCAGCTTCCCGGCTTTGGTCTCCCCCTGGCTCCCTCACCCACTACCTGCTTCCCCTCACCCTATATATAATAAACCTTTTTTATATATATAAATCCTACTTCGTCTCTGTCTGCTCTTGGGTCCAGCATCGTATCATAACAATGAGGGGAAATTTCAGTTTGATTGATTTGGAAATATTCATCATTTCCGGCCCTCCTAATTAATTGCTCTTCAGAAGTTAATTTCTCGGTAAATGTAAAATAAACACGCGATAAAGCTTTGTTTAATTTGGCACACAAAGGAGAAAATTACAGGGTAACACTTTACAATAAGGTACACAAAATTGTAGTAGCTACTACATACCTACTACATAGTTTTTTTTTTTTTGTGCTACCTATGTGTTAGGTAGCACAAAAAAAAAACCCCTATGTGTTAGGTAGCACATAGGGTTTTTTTTTTTTGTGCTACCTATGTGTTAGGTAGCACAAAAAAAAAAACCTTATGTGTTACCTACTACATAGTTTTTTTTTTTTTGCGCTACCTATGTGTTAGGTAGCACAAAAAAAAAAACCCCTATGTGTTAGGTAGCACATAGGTTTTTTTTTTTTTTGTGCTACCTATGTGTTAGGTAGCACAAAAAAAAAACCCCTATGTGTTACCTACTACATAGTTTTTTTTTTTGTGCTACCTATGTGTTAGGTAGCACAAAAAAAAAAAACCCTATGTGTTAGGTAGCACATAGGGTTTTTTTTTTTTTGTGCTACCTATGTGTTAGGTAGCACAAAAAAAAAACCCCTATGTGTTACCTACTACATAGTTTTTTTTTTTGTGCTACCTATGTGTTAGGTAGCACAAAAAAAAAAAACCCTATGTGTTAGGTAGCACATAGGGTTTTTTTTTTTTGTGCTACCTATGTGTTAGGTAGCACAAAAAAAAAAACCTTATGTGTTACCTACTACATAGTTTTTTTTTTTTGCGCTACCTATGTGTTAGGTAGCACAAAAAAAAAAAACCCTATGTGTTAGGTAGCACATAGGGTTTTTTTTTTTTGTGCTACCTATGTGTTAGTTAGCACAAAAAAAAAAACCCTATGTGTTACCTACTACATAGTTTTTTTTTTTTTGTGCTACCTATGTGTTAGTTAGCACAAAAAAAAAACCCTATGTGTTACCTACTACATAGTTTTTTTTTTTTTGCGCTACCTATGTGTTAGGTAGCACAAAAAAAAAACCCCTATGTGTTAGGTAGCACATAGGGTTTTTTTTTTTTTGTGCTACCTATGTGTTAGTTAGCACAAAAAAAAACCCCTATGTGTTACCTACTACATAGTTTTTTTTTTTTTGTGCTACCTATGTGTTAGTTAGCACAAAAAAAAAAACCCCTATGTGTTACCTACTACATAGTTTTTTTTTTTTTGCGCTACCTATGTGTTAGGTAGCACAAAAAAAAAAACCCTATGTGTTACCTACTACATAGTTTTTTTTTTGTGCTACCTATGTGTTAGTTAGCACAAAAAAAAAAACCCTATGTGTTACCTACTACATAGTTTTTTTTTTTGCGCTACCTATGTGTTAGGTAGCACAAAAAAAAAAACCCTATGTGTTAGGTAGCACATAGGGTTTTTTTTTTTTGTGCTACCTATGTGTTAGTTAGCACAAAAAAAAAACCCTATGTGTTACCTACTACATAGTTTTTTTTTTTTTGTGCTACCTATGTGTTAGTTAGCACAAAAAAAAACCCTATGTGTTACCTACTACATAGTTTTTTTTTTTTTGCGCTACCTATGTGTTAGGTAGCACAAAAAAAAACCCTATGTGTTAGGTAGCACATAGGGTTTTTTTTTTGTGCTACCTATGTGTTAGGTAGCACATAGGGGTTTTTTTTTTTGTGCTACCTATGTGTTAGTTAGCACAAAAAAAAAACCCCTATGTGTTACCTACTACATAGTTTTTTTTTTTTGTGCTACCTATGTGTTAGTTAGCACACAAAAAAAAAACCTTATGTGTTACCTACTACATAGTTTTTTTTTTTTTGCGCTACCTATGTGTTAGGTAGCACAAAAAAAAACCCCTATGTGTTAGGTAGCACATAGGGTTTTTTTTTTTTGTGCTACCTATGTGTTAGTTAGCACAAAAAAAAAAAACCCTATGTGTTACCTACTACATAGTTTTTTTATGTAGTAGGTAACACATAGGGGTTTTTTTTTGTGCTAACTAACACATAGGTAGCACAAAAAAAAAAACCCTATGTGCTACCTAACACATAGGTAGCACAAAAAAAAAACCCTATGTGCTACCTAACACATAGGGTTTTTTTTTTGTGCTACCTAACACATAGGTAGCGCAAAAAAAAAAAAACTATGTAGTAGGTAACACATAGGGTTTTTTTTTTGTGCTAACTAACACATAGGTAGCACAAAAAAAAAAAAACTATGTAGTAGGTAACACATAGGGGTTTTTTTTTTTGTGCTAACTAACACATAGGTAGCACAAAAAAAAAAAACCCTATGTGCTACCTAACACATAGGGGTTTTTTTTTTGTGCTACCTAACACATAGGTAGCGCAAAAAAAAACAACTATGTAGTAGGTAACACATAGGGTTTTTTTTTTTTGTGCTAACTAACACATAGGTAGCACAAAAAAAAAAACTATGTAGTAGGTAACACATAGGGTTTTTTTTTTGTGCTACCTAACACATAGGTAGCGCAAAAAAAAAAAAACTATGTAGTAGGTAACACATAGGGGTTTTTTTTTTGTGCTAACTAACACATAGGTAGCACAAAAAAAAAAACTATGTAGTAGGTAACACATAGGGTTTTTTTTTTTGTGCTAACTAACACATAGGTAGCACAAAAAAAAAAACTATGTAGTAGGTAACACATAGGGGTTTTTTTTTTTGTGCTAACTAACACATAGGTAGCACAAAAAAAAAAAACCCTATGTGCTACCTAACACATAGGGTTTTTTTTTTTGTGCTACCTAACACATAGGTAGCACAAAAAAAAAAAACCCTATGTGCTACCTAACACATAAGGTTTTTTTTTTGTGCTACCTAACACATAGGTAGCACAAAAAAAAAAAACCCTATGTGCTACTTAACACATAGGGTTTTTTTTTTTTTGTGCTACCTAACACATAGGTAGCACAAAAAAAAAAAAACTATGTAGTAGGTAACACATAGGGGTTTTTTTTTTGTGCTACCTAACACATAGGTAGCGCAAAAAAAAAAAAACTATGTAGTAGGTAACACATAGGGTTTTTTTTTTTGTGCTAACTAACACATAGGTAGCACAAAAAAAAAAACTATGTAGTAGGTAACACATAGGGTTTTTTTTTTTTGTGCTAACTAACACATAGGTAGCACAAAAAAAAAAACTATGTAGTAGGTAACACATAGGGTTTTTTTTTTTTGTGCTAACTAACACATAGGTAGCACAAAAAAAAACCCTATGTGCTACCTAACACATAGGGGTTTTTTTTTTGTGCTACCTAACACATAGGTAGCGCAAAAAAAAAAAAACTATGTAGTAGGTAACACATAAGGTTTTTTTTTTTGTGCTACCTAACACATAGGTAGCACAAAAAAAAAACCCTATGTGCTACCTAACACATAGGGGTTTTTTTTTTTGTGCTACCTAACACATAGGTAGCACAAAAAAAAAAAACTATGTAGTAGGTAACACATAGGGGTTTTTTTTTTGTGCTACCTAACACATAGGTAGCACAAAAAAAAAAAAAACCTATGTGCTACCTAACACATAGGGTTTTTTTTTTTTGTGCTACCTAACACATAGGTAGCGCAAAAAAAAAAAAACTATGTAGTAGGTAACACATAAGGTTTTTTTTTTTTGTGCTACCTAACACATAGGTAGCACAAAAAAAAAAAACCCTATGTGCTACCTAACACATAGGGTTTTTTTTTTTTGTGCTACCTAACACATAGGTAGCACAAAAAAAAAAAAACTATGTAGTAGGTATGTAGTAGCTACTACAATTTTGTGTACCTTATTGTAAAGTGTTACCAATTACAGCAACTCACACACACACACACATACACACACACACACACACACACACACACACACACACACACGCGCGCGCACACGCACAGCAACACAAACAAAACATGCTCCACTTGTCATTCCGCATCTGTTAAAGAAAGAAAAACGCAAATCTCCTCAGATTGATCGCTCAAAAGCAAATCAATGGCGTTTGGACATTTTGGAATGTATCAGTAAATCAATTCAACCCCCTGCAACAAGAAACCATAAACCTTTCTTCAGTGGTAATAAAAGAGTGCAGCCCATTCCATTAATTTATTGACCCCCTGTGTGTGTGTGTGTGTGTGTGTGTGTGTGTGTGTGTGTGTGTGTGTGTGTGTGTGTGTGTGTGTGTGTGTGTGTGTGTGTGTGTGTGTGTGTGTGTGTGTGTGTGTGTGTGTGTGTGTGTGTGTGTGTGTGTGTGTGTGTGTGTGTGTGTGTGTGTGTGTGTGTTCTTGAGTGCAGAGATGAAATATGAGTGGATAATCACACAGGCCAGGAATTCTTCCGGCGGTCCAGCAGGCAGGTCGGAATGCCGTGCGGAAGAATGCGGAACTCGCTGTGTCAAAACAATGTTGTTGGGTAAAATGGAACGAGGGGAAAAATGACGAAAGGGAGTGAGGAGGAGAGAGAGAGAGAGAGAGAGAGAGAGAGAGAGAGGGGGGGATAAAGCAGTGTGGCCCAGAAGTGGAGGAGGAATGAAGGTTTGTGTATCACTCTGGAATGAAAAGGTTCCCCACCATCTTCGCAGCATCCACATCTGTCAAAAGTAATGGGAGAGCTATAGGATTTAAGACATAGCTTTAGAGTTTAGACACGTCATAGAGCCAATCTTTTTTTTCTTTTTAAAATAAATCCAACCCGCCTTGACTGAACAGGCTTTTCAGGAACCAAAATACGTACAAAGGGCTCTGTTTAGGTGATCTGTTTATTATGAGGCTCCAAAAATCCCCCTATATGAAAAGGGGTTTACCACAATAATCACTCCCCCCCCCAACCCACACCCCATCTTCCCTCATGCCTCAAACCTCATCCATGTCAGAGCCTCCCCATGCACCATCCAGAATTGCTCCAAATCTGTGTAAATAAGGAAAATTCTCCCATTTGGATGCGTGCCCCGCTAAAAGGAAAGATGCATGAAAAGATGCGTGAGCCCCCCCCTTAACACAATACGATTCAGAGGTGTGGAAATCTCCCCTCCGTAATCCAGAAATCAGTGCTGTGGAAAGAGGGATTTGGGGCTGTCACTTGCTGCTAAGCTTGCTTGTCCCTGGTGTATTATTGGAGCCGTGTGACACTTATAGAGGAGAAACACTGGAGTAAGGATGACGTACGCCCCTCACTGCATTGTAAACAGGTTTCAGTGTTTGGGATATAAGCGTCTTGCCACCATCACCAAATATTTCCAGGAGCAACGTGGTGGGAAGAATGATGGCATCACTGTTATCTCTGTGCTGCATCTGCGCTACGTACAAGCAGCTTCTAAATGCAAACGCTGACTGCTCAACCGCAATCTCAAAATGAGTGTTGTGTTGGGAGTCTGTTGGGGGGGAAAAGTGGGAGTAAATTGTGAGCAGAATGCAAGTGAACGCAATTATTTATTAGAAGTGTCACACTTTGTATCACCTTTTTTTTCTTTAAGCTGGTGAGCCGAGATGATGCACATCGTCACCTGAGAGAGAGAGAGAGAGAGACACCCACTTTCAGACACGTAAGATAAACAAACTGCGTGCCTGTTAATTAACTGGGAGTTGTGTTGATGTGTGAAGATTTGAGGGCTCTATTTTTACTTACAGTGCTCCAAAAACAGTGTTAACATTGTTTGGAGCACTGTAAAAATAGAGCCCTCGAATCTTCACATTCAAAAAGCATTATCAGACACTTCAATTGGTGTGCAATCCCCTAAACTATTCAGGATTTCTCCACCTTACATACATATATATATATATATATTTTTGGAAACTAGATGTCGTAGCAGAACTACAGGCGAGTAAATAGAGCTTGAGAGATTCTACACGCAGGAGCGATGCATAAGACATGAGCTATGTCAGGGAGGTGAGTGGGTCGCTGTGTGCTATTCATAGACTCTGCCGATAACAGGTTGACTTCTCTGGGAAAGCAGCAGGGAAAAGGGGAGAGGGGAGAGTGGGGAGGGGGGGGTGGTATAGACCAGAGACAAAGGAGCGAGGGAGGCAGGAGAATTCACCTGTGAGAGAGAGAGAGGGGGGGGGGGGGTATATGCTTTAGGGTTGAAAAGCAAAAGTGTCAAACGGAGGATATTGACGAAGACGAAGCAGCGAAGAATTGGATGGATTTTGATGGAGGTGCAGAGGAAATAATGAAAAAGAAATGGGGGGAGACTGGAGGGTTTCCAACCAAGCCAACAATATACATCAGTTTCATTTCAGCATGTAGGCCAGGAGGAAAGGAAAACGTAAAAAATTTGGAATGTTTTCCCCCGACGCTGTATGATGTATGAGAAGTGAGGTAGGCCGAGGACAAACGTAAATAGGCATGTCACGTCAAACTGGCCTAATTCATATTGCATGAGGCAGAAGTCACGTTGGCCTATAGTGTGACTAACTACAATCGTGTTATCTGAAAACCCTGTGATTACACCATGTCTGTCCGTTAGCTGCAATTTTGCACACATTATCACACCCTTTATCTTAAAGCTAAATGAAGACACGGAAAAGAGAGATGGAACCACGTCTTTCTGTCCCCTCTAGCAGTGTCAGAAGCGCAAAGGTAGGTGATTGTCTGGGGTTCAAAGCTAACAGTGTTTACCAAGTGGCCAATCATTAAATAATACAATTATGTTTGGTCATTAATCAGTCTTTCTAACAATACAGACGTTAAAATGGCATCAGGATGCTCTCAGCTTTATAGGTCAAAAAAATGGAATCGGCAAACAAAAAAACTTAATATTTGAGGAAGCATGGAGGAAAACCAAAAAGAAAATGAGTTACACATGGGTCTTTCTAGATAAAGGCATTGAAAAAAGGGGAAGAAGGAGGGATGTGTGGGGGGGGGGGCATGTCTGCATCTGCCTTAGGTCCACAAAATGACTAAATCCGCCCCTGAGCAGCATCATCTACAAGCCAAGATGTCTTCCTTCCTGTTTACTGTCCTTCACTTTTACTCTGCTGATCTGCTGTGTGCTTCTTCCTATGTTACAGTAAGAGAGTGGGACTTTCTCTGTGGCCTCTAACCTAGTAAAGATTTTGAACCTTGAATGTTATCTCTCTAACCGTACATCTGCTGTATTGTGCCTCCTCAATAGAGGAAATCCTCTAATATTATCTTGATTCCTTTTACCACTGCAGTGAGCTCCATATGGCAGTGCCCACGGTCATTGAGGAAGCTCTGCCAACGTAACACCGAAACCCCTTCATGCCAACGGAAAGGTCTGCCTCTCCATTTAGCTGAACCGGCTGCATTCCTCTTCGCCTAAAAAACAAAGCGTTTGCTGTTCACCATATTAAGGCGATCTTGCAACAGATACCAGGCCCATGTTGAAATGGATTCTAATCCCTCTTTTCATGCCGGCCCCCCTTGGTCCTCATCCAGTCCAATTGAAGACTGAACCCCCCCTCCCCCCACCCCCACCCCTCAGGCGTGCGCAATCTCATTTTTGCCGGCCTTATAATAATTATAGCGATAATGCATTTTTTATAAATAACACATGTTTCATTAAATGCTAAAATCTCAAAGGGGAACTAGGGGGACACAGAGTAATCCAAAGCAGGTAAAAACAACAAGGGGAAGGGCATAAATTAAAGCCGAGGGATAAGGACTAGCGCTTAGCATTTTTAGTAATAATTTATAAAGAAATGTTTGAGGATTTCTTTAAATGACTCCAGTGCCTGATGTGCCCTTAGGTGGTCAGGAAGTGTGTTCAAGACCTACAAAGCTCCTGATGTTCATACTAGACCTGGAGGCCTAAATCCAAAGGGTGCAAATTGAGTAAAAAATACAGTTGTTTTCCTCCTTCTCAATGTATACATGTTTCACTCTCATTTCCCTTTTTCTCGCTCAGTTTCCTTCCTCTATCTCTCTCGTCCTCTCCTACTACTTCTCTCTCTCTCTCTCTCTCTGTCTCTCTCTCTCTCTCTCTCTCTCTCTCTCTCTCTCTCTCTCTCTCTCTCTCTGCCTGAGCCTGCCCTGACCCAGACGTCTGTTCCCCGTCTGAGCTCCTGCCAGATTCCTGCAAGGGGAGGAATGCACAACAGAGAGAGAGAGAGAGAGAGAGAGAGGGCCTCGCCATGCCAAGCCACAATTAACATTTCGTCGCTGCTTCGCCCACACCTATGGTAGGGTGCTTAATGATGGCATATTCATGAAACGCAAATATTTGCACAGAAACGCCGTCTCCCGGGGCAGCAGCGGCCGCCCAGAGGTATAGGGGAGAAGGTAATTGAAAGGAAAGCTTTGCGGCACTTCTTTGAAAAAAAAAGGCGAAAAGGGGGGAGATAAAAAAGGGCTGGGCTTTAAAGAGACTGTTGTTAGCCAGAGGATATACCTTGTGAGGAGTGTGTGGTGACAGGAGAAACCCCCTCACTGTAGGGGAGGTGGGGGGGGGGGATAGTGGCACATGCTGAGAGGGCACCAGCAACAGTGAAAGAAATCCCGGCAATACCAAACGTCATGGAGGGAGATGGGGAGAACATGGAGGAGATAGAGAGGTGGTGGGAGAGGAGGGGAGGGGAGGGGAGGGGAGGGGGGTGACAGGTAGAGTGGAAGAATTTTTTCGCCCCCGTACAAATCAGATCCAGTGAAACAGAGATGGGTTTAAAATGGAGAGAAGAAATTCACAGTTGACAAAGGACAGAGAGAGAGAGAGAGACACGGAGAGAACGATACACGGATGGGTTTTCCAAGAGGAGCAGACTGCATACCGTCCTCCATTTCCCCAAAGAACATCCCTCCCCACTGCTGCCCCCAGCTGGGAGCGCGCTCACACACACACACACGCACACACACACACACACACATGCACACACACACACACACGCGCGCACACACACACACACACACGCACGCACGCACACACACGCACACACACACACACACACATCCAGCCCGGCTGTCTGGTTGGGGGAAGGGGAACACTGAGATGCAGGGAGACGGCGAGGGATAGTGATGGAGAGGAGAGAGAGAGAGAGAAGAGCAACAGAGAAGGATGCAACAAGAAGGAAGGGAGAGAAAGACGGGGGGTCGGAGGGGAGGACTAAAGAGACAGAGGAGAGGAAAAAGACAAGAGAGGAAGTGGAATAAAAACAGAAAAAGAAGAAAATAAATTGTGTTTGCTCTTCCACCTGTGCTGCAATGCTTGTAAATCACCCACCTGACTCAGCATCCCACTCTGCGTACACACACACACACACACACACACACACACACACACACACATACACACACACACACACACACACACACACACACACACACACACACACACACACACACACACACACACACACACACACACACACACACACGTATACATTCAGACTCACACACACACCCCACCTATCATCCATGTTCTCCTGCATGCTACCACACACATACACACACACACAAAATTCCAACAAAATCCCCCCGTAGAGAAGTAATTCAGGAGTCAATAACACTGTACACATGCACTCACTCACCCACAAGCCCCCCCTTGAAAACACACTTACACACGCACACATACGCACACACGCACGCACGCGCGCACACACACACACACACAAACATGCGTGCGCGCACACACACACACATGCGCGCGCGCGCACACACACACACACACACCATCCCCCCCTTCTACAGGCACACACATATACACATACTGTATACATGCACACACATGCAGCCCTAAACGAGACAGCTGGAGCTATCAAACCAAAGCCTGGGAGAGCCAGCTTTCTTCAGATGGATCTGAGATGTGGGCTTTACCGTCTCATCTGCCAGCACGCTGCTGGGAATGAGACGTCACATTCATAACAGCCTACTGCCTTATAAGGCAATTATCTCTCTCTCCCTCTCTCTCTCTCTCTCTCTCTCTCTCTCTCTCCCTCTGTCTCTCTCTGTCTCCCTTTCAGTGGGGGGAGGGATGAGTGGTTTCAATTATGTGCGACAAAGACCAAATTAGGCACCTGGCAATTTCAATATGGCCTCTTTCTGTGCATTAGGTTGATAGGATGTGGTTTTGATGGGGAGGGAATGTGGTTGCGTGCATCTCGTTCTCATGGGTGAACACATGCATTTGTTTGCACCGGGGTAAACAGATCACTGTCCAATGAACATCATTTCCAAACCTTGCAGCATCTCGCAGGAAAATAACAGTTGACAAAAAATCCTGCCAGAAAAGGAAAAAGAAAATGAGATGTTCTTTTGTTCTTATCAAAGACAGCAAACCACCTTGCTAACGTGCACATTCCATTATGCCGGTCAAACAAAGGCTCATCAGCAGGCCATGATCGATCCGCCCGCGGCAGTTTTGAGAGGGCACGTTGAGACTCATCTCTCATTGACTACTTCACGATCAATACTAGCTGATTATTGGCTGGAGAAACTGGGCCGGGGTATCTGCTCTTACTGCTGCTGTGATCCGTTTCACACACAAACCACAATGAACACTATATATACAAATGAAACTAGTTGCTGCTCTCAAACAACCCTTCTCTTCCACCAGCACGTAACAAACTGTATAAGAAAAAAATGCACATCCACACAGAGGATGGCAGGTTGCAGCTGTATAGAAGACGAGCTATATATATATACGGCCTGCACACAGAGCCGTCAGATGGATTCCAGTGCAGAACATACATACCATAATACATCTTATTTTTTTTAAACTACCTTTACCCTCAATTTAGTTTAGCACCATCCATCCGCGAAGCCACTCATTATCTCGTGACACCATATTTGAACGTCCCCAAGTGAAGAATGGAAATATTAACTCCTCATAGAGTGTGTGTGTGTGTGTGTATACGTGTATGAGTGTGCACTCAACCATCCCCCTGTTTCCATCTCCATGTATGGTGGTGCAGTGTGTCTGTGAGGGAACCGCTCCTCTCTGGTGTGTGTGCACCTCTCAGGCAGCTCGCTGGCCATCGCCACCCGCTCTAATCCACTGAGCTGCTGGGGACAGAGTGCTGACGCTGCCCTTTTCCCAGCGACTATCTGCTAATCCAGCTGGCTGCGGGTCTGTGGAGAATAATCCCGGATTAGGGAGTCCTCCCCATGGAGCGGCCTTTGGGGTCCCTCACAGGGGCCCCCAGCGGCACAGTCAGCCCTGCCTGAGGCGCCGCGCCTTTTCACGTGCTGAGGGAACATTACAGCCAAACCAAAAACAGGCAAACAGTGTCTGATTAGGATTGAATTACATCAAACCTCGCCCGTGTCGCCCCGAGGGCTAGCAGCCGTGCTTACCAAAGATGAATAATAGTAAAGAGGGATAATGGTGGATAGGCCCTTGTCATGTTACAAGTGCTTTTCATTTGAGGTGACAAAGAATTTTGGATTGGAGAACAGCAGGATTTGAGCTCCTCCCCTCTGACAAAAGCACTTTGTCAGCACAGGATACATTGTAAAGGGTTGCATTGTTGGAAATGACAGCTTTTAGTCTTAATGAGGACCCTGATCACCTTCCCTAACACAACCATCCCTAACAGAGGAGGGGTGTTATCACAGCCACACATGTGCAGCTAAGACACAAGCAATGAATGGTTGTCAAAAGGTTGCATCGGCTCTAAATGGATCTCAGGGACATGAAAGAACTCATGACAAAGCCATGACATATAATTCTGCATATGTTCAGCCAAATAAGTCAAAAAAAATATCCACATATCTGGTTCACAGATGAACAAGGCACAAACACAGATACAGATGATTTGTTCACAGTCAAAGCCAATTGTCCGCTAGGCTATAGGAAACTCAAAATATTCCCATACATTAGGCAGTGACAAATAATCCATGTTTCACAGAGGTTGATCCAGCACCGAATATAAACACAAGGTCTTCCAAACCACTGTAAATCACAGAACAGGCACACAGTATAGACATACTGAATAGACATACTGTTACAACATAAATAGCAGGAGAGTTTCAATGTATTCAAATTGATCAGTGATTAAGGTGAACGACTGTTGATATCACCACCTCTATTGAAATCAATGAAATACATTATGGATGTCGTTAAATACAAATGAAATATTCCAGTGTTTTGCATTAAAGATCGATCCAGATTCTCAGCTCGAAGGCAGAGAGCCTGGACCATGATGAGGCGTTATTAGCGCGACTATAGCCGATCAGTAATAACCAGGCTTATTCACCATGTGCACGCTTTGTACTCCCTCAGCTGCGCACAGTTTATTTACCTTACACGGTCGGCCGCCCAGGAGAGACTGGAGCTTGCGTCAGAGCGCGCATGTTCCACGGCCCCCCGACGAAGCATGCACGGCAGGGAAGGGGACCAGCAGGGGAGAGTACCAGCAGGGGAGGCCTATAATTCACCGAGCGCGCGCGGACACAACATGGCAACATCACTAATGGTTGTCACGATGGCTTTCAGCAGCACCCAGCTTCGGATTTCATCAGCAGCAAACTGATTGTTATTACAGGTAAAAGTGATTTGTCCCATGCTTCTTGTTACTGTGTGTGATGGACATTGGAAAGCTTACACCAAATGATAGATCAGATGAGATCATGTTATTTTACTGGCTCATCCCATCACCTCACATTGAAGCCATGTGCTATTGATGAAGTACAAGACCAGTGCTATTGCTGTCCACACAGATCAAATGAAAAAGATGTTTCAGTACATCTCAGTTTTTGCTGAATTTCTTTATCTTGTCTGTGGCAGTCCAAAGTCCAAAGGCCATTCACTCCCACTGAAGACATGATTCATACATATCATGGCTCATGAATATAGAAATGAATTATTTTAAAAATGTCTCAGTAATTTTATGGAAAGCAGCTGGGTTGTTACTCAAACAAGAACACATATCGTTGATTTGCTGTACTAATCTTGCTATCATAGAATAAGGCATTATTCTTTAATGTTTATTTCTTGTAATTATTCAATAGTTTATACTCTCAATACTTGTGGACCTTCTTATACTGTCTTGAGCACTCTGTCTCATACTCAATGGTTCTATCAAAGATGTAAATCTCTTAAATCAGCTCATGAACATGCCATCATCTGAAACAGCCAGGCAGTGTAGTTTTTGGCAAACGTTCAAAATAAATAAAGATAAATAGTTCATTTGTTGGGGAATATTTTTAGCTGTGGAACAACACATTTTTTGGTGCAAGGGTGAGTTTTTACAGCAGCCAGACGGTGTGTGTGTGTGTGTGTGTGTGTGTGTGTGTGTGTGTGTGTGTGTGTGTGTGTGTGTGTGTGTGTGTGTGTGTGTGAGTGTGGAACTGAGTCAAAATAAAATTAAAAGTGCCGATGTTCTTCATATATAAGTCACTGTTGGTCATGAAAATATTCCATAAGCTGAGGTTAAGATGCAAAAAGAGTAGTCTCAATCTTCTATGAATCTTGGAGCTTTTATAATAAGAGAACAAATGCAAAGCAAAGCTGGGTCTGAGTCATTCATTTCCTCCTGTGTCCTCCAACACACACACACACACACACACACACACACACACACACACACACACACACACACACACACACACACACACACACCAGCAGGAAGACCGATTGGGCAAGGGAGATGATCTGAAATATCAACATGCACAATAATGCAGATGTGAGTTTGCATTCATAAGCACACACCCACACACCTGCGCTCTGCCTCTCTCCCTCTCTCCCTCACACACACACACACACACACACACACACACACACACACACACACACACACACACACACACACACACACACTTTATGTGTAATAAAATAAAATAAAATAAAATAAAATAAAATAAAATAAAAATAAACGGGGATGGGGGTGAGAAAGTGAGAGGGGATATTACATTTATTGCACATACAGTATATAGCTCTTTGCTAGTCCTACTGGAAAACTCAAATTACTATACAGGTCCTTCTCATATAATTAGCATATTGTGATAAAGTTAAATATTTTCTGTAATGTACTGATAAACATTAGACTTTCATATATTTTAGATTCATTACACACAACTGAAGTAGTTCAAGCCTTTTATTGTTTTAATATTGATGATTTTGGCAAAAAAGTAAAGAAAAACCAAAAATCCCTATCTCAAAAAATTAGCATATTTCATCCGACCAATAAAAGAAAAGTGTTTTTAATACAAAAAAGTCAACCTTCAAATAATTATGTTCAGTTATGCACTCAATACTTGGTCGGGAATCCTTTCGCAGAAATGACTGCTTCAATGCGGCGTGGCATGGAGGCAATCAGCCTGTGGCACTGCTGAGGTGTTATGGAGGCCCAGGATGCTTCGATAGCGGCCTTAAGCTCATCCACAGTGTTGGGTCTGGTGTCTCTCAACTTCCTCTTCACAATATCCCACAGATTCTCTATGGGGTTCAGGTCAGGAGAGTTGGCAGGCCAATTGAGCACAGTAATACCATGGTCAGTAAACCATTTACCAGTGGTTTTGGCACTGTGAGCAGGTGCCAGGTCTTGTTGAAAAATTAAATCTTCATCTCCATAAAGCTTTTCAGCAGATGGAAGCATGAAGTGCTCCAAAATCTCCTGATAGCTAGCTGCATTGACCCTGCCTTTGATAAAACACAGTGGACCAACACCAGCAGCTGACATGGCACCCCAGACCATCACTGACTGTGGGTACTTGACACTGGACTTCAGGCATTTTGGCATTTCCTTCTCCCCAGTCTTCCTCCAGACTCTGGCACCTTGATTTCCGAATGACATGCAAAATTTGCTTCCATCCGAAAAAAGTACTTTGGACCACTGAGCAACAGTCCAGTGCTGCTTCTCTGTAGCCCAGGTCAGGCGCTTCTGCCGCTGTTTCTGGTTCAAAAGTGGCTTGACCTGGGGAATGCGGCACCTGTAGCCCATTTCCTGCACACGCCTGTGCACAGTGGCTCTGGATGTTTCTACTCCAGACTCAGTCCACTGCTTCCGCAGGTCCCCCAAGGTCTGGAATCGGCCCTTCTCCACAATCCTCCTCAGGGTCCGGTCACCTCTTCTGGTTGTGCAGCGTTTTCTGCCACACTTTTTCCTTCCCACAGACTTCCCACTGAGGTGCCTTGATACAGCACTCTGGGAACAGCCTATTCGCTCAGAAATTTCTTTCTGTGTCTTACCCTCTTGCTTGAGGGTGTCAATGATGGCCTTCTGGACAGCAGTCAGGTCGGCAGTCTTACCCATGATTGCGGTTTTGAGTAATGAACCAGGCTGGGAGTTTTTAAAAGCCTCAGGAGTCTTTTGCAGGTGTTTAGAGTTAATTAGTTGATTCAGATGATTAGGTTAAGAGCTCGTTTAGAGTACCTTTTCATGATATGCTAATTTTTTGAGATAGGAATTTGGGGTTTTCATGAGCTGTATGCCAAAATCATCAGTATTAAAACAACAAAAGACCTGAAATATTTCAGTTGGTGTGCAATGAATCTAAAATATATGAAAGTTCAATTATTATCATTACATTATGGAAAATAATCAACTTTATCACAATATGCTAATTATATGAGAAGGACCTGTATATGGCTGTCACATTCACACACACACATTCACACAGTTAAGTTAAGGTGGTAAGCAATGGTAGGATGTCCCTATGCCAGAGGATAAAGGGGGCCTCCCAGTAACCATGAGGTCGCTGGTTGGAATCCCCCACCATCTCTACCATTGTGTTCCTGAGCAAGGCACTGTGTCAGGGCCAACGCAGTGCTATGGCTGACCCCGTGCTCTGACCCCCTCCCCAGTGTGCTAAATACTGGAGAGGGGGTCTGCTCAGAGACAAGGAAAACAAAAACCCCACCTTAACTTAACGGTGAATGGACTGACTTACATATAAAGTACACAGCGCTTTGCTAGTCAGAAGACCACTCAAATTGCTGTATACCGCAGTCCACTCACCCATTCACACACACATTCAGACATCAGTTATGCTAATGTTTTATAAACTGGACTAAGGGGGTAGGAACTATATAAGGGGCTAGGGCATATACTAAGGGGGTAGGATTGAAGCTTAGGGGGTAAGGGGGGCTATGGGCTACACTAAGGGGGTAAGGGGAGACAGGAGTGGGTAAGTAAGGTGGCAGGGAAAGGGGTAAGGGTAGGTTTGGGGTTGGAATAAAAAACTACAAATAAAAATCTCACTAAATAAAATAAAAAGTTGAATTCAGTAAATGGTTGGAAGGAGGAAGGACGGGTGTCTCTCATTTTCTGAAGCAGAAAATTCTCTTGAGTAGAGATGGAATGTGTTTCTTTACGGCCTCATTTTCCTTCTTGCTCTGTTAAGGGAAGAATTGCAAATAAAACAAAGTTAGTACTAAGATAATATAGAGAAAAAAACCTGTGTAGAAATCAAACAGTAATGTAATGCATGTAGTAAAGGACTTGAGGTGCTCTGAGGAACTTTCAGTTTGTGTTAATTCTAGCGCTCCCCTTTGGACTAAAAGTGGTAGAGTTTTTTACCACGCCAGCTGTTGTTCCTGGGTGAGTGTGTACCCATGACAAAGGCAGTTAGAAAAACTATATAAAAATAGCATTCTTTGCACTGATGGTCTCGTTTGCTGTAATGTGTAATTTATGATCATCAGAGGAAATGTGTTTGTTTTAGAAATATTTAAAAGTTCCTCGGTGCACCTTTGACGGTATACTCTCATACAGCTCTGGAAAAAATGAAGAGACCACTACGAATGTTCAGTGTGTGTCTGTCTGTCTGTCTGTCTGTCTGTGTATGTGTCTCTCTAACATTTTTACTTCCATACCATTTCACGCGGAGACAGTTCACATTTCCTCTCTGTCGACAGGTTACCTATGGCTCTCCTCATTTCATCCTCAGACACAGGTTGAACCTTGCTCTTCAGTAGACATCTTTTGACACGGGTCCACCAGCTCAATTTACTTCTGGGTCTGTTTGCAATTTCGCTTTCGAGGCCGTCAAAATCGCTGTCCCACGATAAAGAGTCTGTCCCGTTTATTGAGGTAAGTGTAGGGACTGAGGGGCACTTGGGTGAAGGTGTGCAGGGTGTTTTAATGGTAGATTTGATGGCTTTTTCTGGGCATTCCTCTTCTGCATTCTCTGGCATTAACAAAGGGCTGGTTGGGCCGCTGTGGTCTTCTGTATATGTTATGTCCGAATGGTTTGGTTTCTCTTGCTCAACGCTCTCCCTGCTTTTCACATGAATGCGAATTGTGCCAGAGAGAGATGGAGAATGTCTCTGTGTAAAGGGGAAAGAGAATTAATAAAAACATCACACACACACACACACACACACACACACACACACACACACACACACACACACACACGCACGCACGCACACACACACACACACACACACACACACAAGCATGCAAGCGCACACACACAAACACACACACACACACAAACACAAGCACACGCACACACACACACACACACACACACACTCACACACACACACACACAGATGAAAGGGTCCTGTATACATTGCAACCATTTAGAAATGTTTTGATATCAACAAGTTATCACTGAATTTAAAGGAATAGTTAAAAAACAAAACTACTTTTTTTAGCTTGTTGCTTCCTTTTCGGGTTTTGTTTAAAGGTGCTCTGAGGAACTTTCAGTCCGTGTTAATTCTAGCGCCCCCTTTGGACAAAAGCGGTAGTGTTTTTTTAAGAATATTTTTGGCATTTTTAAGCTTTATTAGACAGTAAAGAGTTGAAATGTGGAGACAGAGAGAGAGGGGGGATGACCTGCAGGAAAGGTCCACGGGTCGGATTCGAACCCGCGACCACTGCAACGAAGGCCGGAGCCAATATGGTACGCGCTCTAACCACTACGCCACTGGAGCGCCCAAAAAGCAGTAGTGTTTTACCACGCCAGCTGTTGTTCCTGGGTGAGCGTATACCCATGACATATGCATAAAGAAAAACTATATAAAAATAGCACTCTTTGCACTGATGGTCTCGTTTACTGTTACATGTAATTCATGATCATCAGAGAAGAACATTTTTTGAAATATTTAAAAGTTCCTCGTAGCACCTTTTTAATAACACATTTACACACTCCACTTTCTTACAGTTAAAGTAGGGGAAGGTGGGGTGATTTGTGCAACTTTTTACTCAAAGTGATTTTAAAGTGAGGCCTTGACAGTTATGTCTCCAACTCAAATATGTACATATATTTCAGGATGTTGTGCATCCCTGGCAATAAAAACTTTGGATCTGGAATAAACTGTTTAAGAAATATAGCTTTCGGAAAAAAAGTTGTCTTGACGCACAAATCACCCCACGTAGTGGGGTGATTTGTGCGTCATTGTGTCACAATGACAAAGTCACCATCATCATCTTTCTGGCCATCTGAACTCTCATCAGTGGTGTCGTTAAGTGGAATTGAGATGTCACTCTCTTCTGAGCTACTGTAGACAATCACTTTCTTTTGGTGACCAGCGTATACAGCCATGCCACTGGCACAACTCTCAGAAATGTACTTTGCACTAGTTGCTCCGTGCTTGTGGAACCAACTGCCACCTGACAAATGTGATTCCCCCTACATTTCTGCCTTTAAAACAAGGCTCAAAACCCATATGTACACCCTGGTGTTTCCTCCCCATTAACTATCTTACCTCTGCACTACTATCTGTGTTTATGTGGATGTATGGGCTTTACGTCTTTTATTTTGGTTATTGTTATTGTACCTTCATTGTTTACCTACTGAATGCACTATGTACAGCACTTTGGACAGTGCAAACTGTCATAAATGTGCTTTTATAAATACATTTTACTTACTTACTTACTTATAACTCACCCAGGCCCTTGCGCACAAATCACCCCATCCCCAGAATTTTGGATAATAGGCATGATGCAGCAATTTAGGGTTGACATTGTGCTAACTATATAGACTCAAAGTGTAGCATACCAAAGCACTAAACATGTGTCAAATGTTTTCAAACGTGTCTATAATTGTTCAGACACAATAATCAAAAAACCTTGATCATGGAAATTTTACTTTGAAAGGCAAAACACAGTTTTTTGAGCTTAAATGTGCTTATATCTTATTCCTTGTGTCTCCCTTCTTTACAGGATGAGTCAAATGGATGGCTCTTCTTAAATATGTGGTCACATTTCCAATTTCTTCCACGGTTTTCTAGAAACAAGGGGTTTTGCATCTTCCAAAATGCACAAATCACCCCACCTTCCCCTATAATAATTACCAGTGTGTCAGCATCTGTCTCATCCATCAAGAAATTAATTTGGACGCTGGAGGAAGAGGCTATGAGACTTGGAGAGATGGAAATCACGTCTGTCTCAACAACTTTCTTCTCAGAGTCCATGTTTAAGCCACAGTCCAGTGTCGGTGTGATGGTTGGCTCCCAGGCCTCTGTCTGTTTGTCTGTCTTGTCTACATCACAGGTATGACTGTGTGTAGATGGATGGAACATGGGGCCCTGTAAAGCGCTTTGAGTGCCTTGGAAAAAAGCGCTAGATAAGTCCAATCCATTATTATAGTCTTCTCCCTTCTGCTTGTGAGGGCTCGGAGGGTCTGTGTGTGTGTCTGTGAATGTGTCTGTGTGTGTGTGTGTGTCTGTGTGTGTGTGAGGGCTCAGAGGGCGAGGGGAGGGTGGGGGGGAGGGTGTGGGGTTGTACAAATCTTCCTCCTCTTCCATTACAATTCGTAATCTGTCTTTTGACCGACCGTCTTTAGAGATGTACAGTGGACGGAAGAACTTTTCTTTTCGACCGTATCTACTCCTGAATTTAATCGGAGATGGTGTTTGGGGCGTTTTAAAGAGAGCCAGAAGTTCTCGGTCACTGTCCAACTGTACAATTTGAAAACAGTAGATAAACAGACAGATAAAGAGACAGACAGACAGACAGACAGACAGACAGACAGACAGACAGACAGACAGACAGACAGATAGATAGTCCTCTTCACAGCAGACCCCGGTTAGAATCCAGCCCGGGTCGTGCTCTGCATGTCATTCCCCTCTGAGACCCATTTCATCTCTGTCTCTACACAACGGTCTAATAAAGCATGAGAATGGAAAAATGCCCCCAAAAAATTATCTTAAAACATTAAATAAAAAACACAACTCCTCACCATATATTCCTGTGTTGGAGATGAGGGGCAGAGTGTTTGTTCTTCAATATTTTCTCTGGTGACTTCAACATTGCAATCCAGCCTCTCCATTTCCTCCACTGCTGATGAAAAAATACGTATATGAGATTTCTGGGAAAGCAGACAAGTTTAAACAGATGTCAGCCTTTCCTGGACTATATAACAGTACTGAAGCGACCTACATGACACCGACCTTGTCGACTTTTTATTTTCTATTAAACATTTGCCTTTAGTCTAAACAATGTTCAGAAACTTGTAGAGTTGGTTGTTTATTTTGTAGAGTTGGTTGTTTATTTTGTCTTTCGTTGTTGTTTTTGTGTTAAAATTTTCATTTGTGTGTGTCTGTGATTATGTATCTGTCTGTCTGTCTGTCTGTCTGTCTGTCTGTCTGTCTGTCTGTCTGTCTGTCTGTCTGTCTGTCTGTCTGTCTGTCAGTCAGTCTCTGTCTGTGTGAGTGTTCATTGAAAAATAAATAAATAATTCAAACCTGGTGTTGCTGTGTGTCCCTCCTCCTCCTCCTCCTCCTCCTCCTCCTCCTCCTCCTCCTCCTCTTCACTCTCCCAGTCAGGAGTGTATGACCCAGAATCACTGTCACTCAAACCGCTCCATGGTCTACGAGACATTTCTATGTCTCCGTTGTTGTATTTATCCTCCCTCGTTTCTTCCATGAGGGTCTTGAAATGTATGGAATTAAATCAGTCTCAATATTAATGAACGCACAGAGAAGGATTCACACTTGTATTTTGTGATTTATATATAAATGTCTCTCTTCTCACAAATACATTTCAATGCACACACAAATGAAAACCGTCATATATAAATGTAAAATAAATCCATCTATAAGAAAAACGTTTCACAAACACATTTCCGATCCACACACAAATGTGTATTGTTTTAAATAAATGTTATATAAATCCATAAATATATTAATTTAAAAAAGATTTGCAATTTTCATCAAAAATGTGTTTGGATGTTGTTACATTTATATACAAACTGTTACATTTGAATTTACAAAATGCTTTTAATTTGTGAACTTCCTTGCATTCATGTGTGAATTGGTCTGTATTTGTGTGTGGAATTTTATCTTAAATCTTTACTTACTACCGACCCCGTGCTGATTGCCGATCATGTAAGTCACTTATCAGCTTAGCTGTACATTACATTTTATTGTCTCATTAGCTTTAGTTATGCTACTACAGTGTATTTCACTTGTGTGTGTTGCTAACATTTAGCCCTAGGCCCAGTGTTTGAAGCTAACGTAGCTAACGTTGTTATCATAGTAGCCTACTACCGAATGTTTATTTATAGCAGGTCATGCTAGCTACCTTGATGACAATCACACAAAATATAGCCACTGAATTAAGAATTGTATTATACCCTAACAGAATATCTCTGTATTACAGCATTACAGACAGCCTATGCCAGAGTGAATGCCATGTGTTGAGGGCTAATGCAACATTGAGCCTGAACCTCTCATCTCAACCCGGGACCCTGGAAGACAGACGATGTGACCTACACATGCAGTAGTTAAAGAACCATGGAGACGAAAAGGAACAGAGGTATGATGAAGAATCTTCTCATGCTAATGTAATTAAAGATATCCTAAACTGCATAGAACTCTCTGTATATTATATTTGATTGTTTCACTTAATAAGCTTATTAGGTGAACAGGCAGACTGCATTTATTCTTCTCATAAGGACTGTTTTCTTCAGTGTCATCATTGTAAATATATTCAATTTCTTCTTAAAAGCAGAAACAAGGTTTTACTCAAAGACATCTCGAAGTGCATCTTCACAATCTCACAAAACTATTCATACCCCTTAGATCTTTCCACATGGATAAATCACACGTACATTTATTTTATTGGGATTTCATGTAATAAACCAACACAGCATTGCTTATAATTGTGATGTGATGATAAATAGTTTTACATTTTTTATATTTAAATAAATAAATAAAACTGAAAAGTGTGGCTTGTAAAATAAGTTCAAGTGGTATGAATACTTTTGCAACCCACTGTAGATCATTTGACAACAGTTAGCCAGGCCTGTGTGTGTTAACCATAAGCAAACCTTTACCTATTTTCTGTCCCTGTGCTTTTGTGTTGCAGTTATCAAGAACTGGACGAGAAAGGACAAAGTGTTTTTGTGGAAGTGTCCTGCTCAAAGACCTACTGACTTCAAACTCTTTAAATAAAGCCTCACATATTTTCATTCAACGCTGTGTGCATGTGTATTTATGCATTTTAAAATAATTATTTTGATTATAATATAATTGAAGTGTAATAAATGATGAAGCATTTTCAAATAGTAGATACAGTATTATTGAAGAATGATGGATATTGAGTTATCTAGTAAGCTGCTTTCCCTCTCAAAGGCAGGGTTCCATAATGTGCCCTGTAGAGCAGCTTCTAAGGCATAAGGGTTGAGAAACATTTGGTTCAAGGCCTTGAAGAAGCGTCCTGCACCTTGGAGGCTCCTGAAGCACCTCGTTCCTGACCTGGAGAAAGTATTATTGTACAGGGACATGCACTGGTACAGCAACAATGTTTTTCATAGTAAAAGTAATTTAGTTTATGCTCCTTCAGCCAAGGTAAGTCATCACAGAATATAGATAAAGAGATTTGAGAGGTATAATACATTTATTATTTACTGCACACCAATGTTACAAACTGCGACATACAATTTCAAATAGTTACTGTCGTCGTCTGGCACTCCACGGGAACACCTGCAAGTACAATATGTTGTTTGTTAATTGTTTATTGGGCATTTATTGTACATACACTATAAGATTAGCATATGTATTCATAAGTACCTGATCTGCATCCAAAGAAAATGAGACAACCAGAGGACACTCCTGGACAACACCTTGACAACTTCCAAGTTGGAGGTCTGGTACAGTGGGCTGAGCTTCAAGATGTCTTTGAGTAAAACCTTGTTTCTGCTTTTAAGAAGAAATTGAATATATTTACAATGATGACACTGAAGAAAACAGTCCTTATGAGAAGAATAAATGCAGTCTGCTTGTTCACCTAATAAGCTTATTAAGTGAAACAATCAAATATAATATACAGAGAGTTCTATGCAGTTTAGGATATCTTTAATTACATTAGCATGAGTAGATTCTTCATCATACCTCTGTTCCTTTTCGTCTCCATGGTTCTTTAACTACTGCATGTGTAGGTCACATCGTCTGTCTTCCAGGGTCCCGGGTTGAGATGAGAGGTTCAGGCTCAATGTCGCATTAGCCCTCAACACTAGCATTCACTATGGCACAGGCTGGCTGTAATGCTGTAATACAGAGATATTCTGTTAGGGTATAATATAATTCTTAATTCAGTGGTTATATTTTGTGTGATTGTCATCAAGGTAGCTAGCATGACCTGCTAAAAATAAACATTTGGTAGTAGGCTACTATGATAACAACGTTAGCTACGTTAGCTTCAAACACTGGGCCTAGGGCTAAATGTTAGCAACACACACAAGTGAAATACACTGTAGTAGCATAACTAAAGCTAATGAGACAATAAAATGTAATGTACAGCTAAGCTGATAAGTGACTTACATGATTGGCAATCAGCACGGGGTCGGTAGTAAGTAAAGAAAGGCAGCTCCAGCAGGCATCAGCTAGACATAGCTGCTCTGCAAAGCCAGCAGCCTTCTAGCCAAAGTTACTAAACTCTTCTTTGGAGAAATGGACGCTGCAAATGCTGGAATTTTTGGTGACTCGTTTATGATTCACCAAAAACGTGGTCCACTGCGGCAAATCAACTCCACGGCAGTTTTAAAAATAATGCATTGAGGTTGAGCTCATTCAGTCGTGCCGTACCGGTACCGTCCTCTGTCTCTGGGCGTAAACGGACCCTTGTGAGACTGCGCTCATGTGATTGGCTAAAAACGAGGAAGACATCCGATTGGCTAAAGGTAGTTCCTGGTTGAAAAAAACACATTTGTGAAACCAGCGACGTCAGGGGAGTCTCAAAATTCCACACACAAATACAGACCAATTCACACATGAATGCAAGGAAGTTCACAAATTAAAAGCATTTTGTAAATTCAAATGTAACAGTTTGTATATAAATGTAACAACATCCAAACACATTTTTGATGAAAATTGCAAATCTTTTTTAAATTAATATATTTATGGATTTATATAACATTTATTTAAAACAATACACATTTGTGTGTGGATCGGAAATGTGTTTGTGAAACGTTTTTCTTATAGATGGATTTATTTTACATTTATATATGACGGTTTTCATTTGTGTGTGCACTGAAATGTATTTGTGAGAAGAGAGTCATTTATATATAAATCACAAAATACAAGTGTGAATCCTTCTCTGTGCATTCATTAATATTGAGACTGATTTAATTCCATACATTTCCAACATATAGCCACTAATGTTAATCTAAAAGTTTCTAAAAAACTCACACACACACACACACACACACACACACACACACACACACACACACACAGACAGAGATAGACAGACATGTTGCTAGCTATGGAGGGCACCCTTTGGTTTCAACAATAAAAAATCACCACCGGATGTATGACATTTGGGTATTTTTCTGCATGCTGCATCTGACATCATGTATTGGGACAAAGTAAATCTGTTTCTACCAAACTAAAAAGCAGGGAATTCTGGGGACTGGAACATAAACACATGAACACATAAACACACACACACATGCACACACACACACACACACACACACACACACACACACACACACACACACACACACACACACACACACACACACACACACACACACACACACACACACACACCAGCAGGAAGACCGATGGGGCAAGGGAGGTGATCTGAAATATATAGATGCACAATAATACAGATGTGAGTTTGCATTCATAAGCAAACACCCACACACCTGCTCTCTGCCTCCCTCACACTCACACACTCTCTCTCTCACACACACACACAAGCACACAATATAAACCAATTGCAGAGTTAACGCGGCACATAGCTCCCTCTCCGATCCATCACCACACCTGTGACATCTCAGAAGCATTCAGCACGGCAAAGACAGAAAACAAACCCGCTGAGCTCCCCAGTACACAGAAAGTCAGAACGTATATCTTCACCCCCTGTCACCCTCAATCCAGCCGCTACCAGCTTTTCCCCCCCTGCAGCTATTTTCGAGAGGTGCCTCATTTTCATTTCAATCTCCTGTATCATACTGAGCACACGGCTGCCATAAACCCACTCCTTTCACCTAAACAGTTGAATAATGGAGTGCAGGCTTGATGCTTAGAGGGAGCCACTATTGTAATGATAAGGGGGGGCAATCTGTTTGCATTCAAGGGTGAAAAGACATCTATTTTTGTGTCTCCTCTTTAAGGCGAGGGCGCAGGCAACATGAAAGCAGTGATCTAAGCGTGTCTTCTGTCATACTTGATCGCCTTCTATGCATGAAGATATGAGGGGGCCTACAAGGATATGACATGCTACATGAAGAGTAGAATTTCTATGAGCAAACTATGTTTTTTCTTTTAATGCTGCACCTTTTTCTGCAGATATATTGGGTTGAATATTGTCAGTTTCGACCTAAACAGATAAACAGAGCAATGTGGCATGCCTTCAAGGGTAATTGTAGGTGCACAGTGGTACATATACACTATAGGTTTTAAGTGTTTTCTTTCGTTCTTTTATTTACTGTCTTTTGGGAGTAAAGTATCACAATGTTTGACTATTATAGTCCCAAATACGTTTACATTTCCAAAAACAACAACAAAACTACCCGTTCGATAAAGCAACTCGATGGTGTCAACAGTGACATTGTTTTTGTTTTTATGAATCTCTTATGGACCTACAAGTAATGACATCATTGTTTCTGGATTTCAAGAAGCGATTTTGAAATTCATGTGAGAGCTTAAAGGTTCAAAGCTTTGAAATGGAACATGAGAGATGATCAATTTGACTCCTCAGATAATGAGAAATAATGTAACATCTATCCTTTAAATAAGTATTCACATCCCGCCGACAATGCAGCACCAAGCTCTCTCTCTCTCTCTCTCTCTCTCTCTCTCTCTCTCTCTCTCTCTCTCTCTCTCTCTCTCTCTCTCTCTTATCAGAGCCTCTGATAGATCAGGCTGCTGACTGTATTACCCCATGGAAGGCCCATTAACACCTCCAGAGGGTAGAGACCAGCCCCCTCCATAAACAGCCCAGCCGGAGGTCCATTCTAATGGGCTAGGCTCATTCCCAGCCCTGGCCTGCTCCAGGTGTGGAAGCAGAGCCCTGTAATTGATAATTAGGGGGGCAATAACCCAGCGTTCAATGCAGGCCTCACGACAGCAGAGTAGCCAGGCCCCACACTGTCATTCAGTCAGGGGGAAGGGGGAGGGGGGACGGACGGACGAGAGGATTGAGGGGGAGGGGGAAGTGGAAGTGTGTGTGGAGGGTGGGTGGGGGCCATAATTCAACAAGGGAAGCTATTGGGGGGTGTTGAAGGGCGGGAGAATAAAAGGTGCTTTCTAGGACATAACACATGTACGCACAGGCCCAGGTTTTGGCGTGTGATGCACATGTGGAGACTGATAGCAGAGCATAGCAGCAGAGTCCGGCACAAAGAGCCACCTTCACATAGGCTCCATGGCTTTTTTGCGTATAGGTTGCTGATAGTGACGCCTTGTGATTCCGTACAGCAGGCAGCAGCAGTGTGAGGTTGTAAACACACCAGGGGATAACAGGTTGGGCATATCATTCCTCACACACAGTCTCTGTCTCACCGTTGAACCACACTTATCAGAGCTCATCATCCATGATTACGCGCAATAAAAGTTCTCTAATCTAACGGCGCGTCGAAAATAAGCAAAGCACCTTCAACGAGCGCCGGCGGCTGGGTGAAGTTCAAGGCAGCCTTCAATCCCAGTGTGTTGGTCCATCATTCACACACACAGTCATTTGGTTTTTCTCTCTTGTGGATAGGAACTGCATTAGTCTCTCAACTAGACGCAGAGAGCCCAAAGATTTGAGTAATCAGAAGTGGCGTTTTATTCATTTATGTATTTATTGTCATTTTCCCCTCTAGCTTGTATTGTGCTGCGGCGATGCATTAGCCCTCAGAGAAGCTATCAATCAGGGGGCTAATGGGTTGTAATTGCAGGCAGGCAGGCAGGGCCCCCACATCAGAGGCAGCGGGGTCTCCGGATGGCAGAATAATCACACGTACAGTAGAGAATTGCTCTCAATGGATTAGGTCCCTGGGCGATCTCGGGGTACAGGTTACGGTAATTTCCCAGTCATTTTCCTATTGAAAGCCATTATACTCATCCTTGTGATGTCCTGCATTAATCACAGAGGTTAATACAGTGAGGGCTTGAAACAGAGAGAGAGACGAGAAGTGAGAAATGAGAGGGAGTTCCAGACGGCTGGTTAGTAACTGGATGCAAGAAGAAGTTGAAAAAAAAAAGTCTCTCATAATGTGTTTTTCCTGGAAGCAGAATCCCGGCACTGCCAGAGCCTGGGTGACTGTCAACCCCAGTGTCTCTTGTGCTTTTCAAGGAGCCAGCCACCTGAGGATGGTGTCTGATGCTATCTCCACAGCTGTCCGTGACAGTCAGTTGATTGCTGTCAAATGCCTGAGCCATCACACAAACAGATACACGTACACACACGCACGTACATACACACACGTACACACACGCACACGCACACACACACACACACACACACACACACACACACACACACACACACACACACACCCTGTCAAACAGCCACAAACAAACAGCAGAGGCTGATAAGACTGTGCAAGATCATTTAGGTTTTAAACTCCGGGAAAGCCACCATCTGCTGTGCAGCCTTTTCTCATGGGAGGTTTTATACTGTTTGTCAGAAGCCTGGAATGCAGATCCCCTGTGAGGGAGAATTCACACCTTTCTGGTCTTTGCAGAATTAAAGCAAGACGCAGAACAAAACATCGTATCATATACTAAAGGGGAGTGACACTGCTTTTGATCAGAAATGCCACCAAAGCATGGTCAGGTGTTGTGGATTTCTGAGGTCTGGGAAGCAGAGTTTTAAGACGTAACTACAATTGTATTCAAAAATAGTATATTTAAGCTATACACACAGATTATTACCGTTTGTCACACATTTCCAGCCAGGAGCCCAACGTCTAGCAAATGAGCCTCTCTGCACAGGAAACCAGAGCATTTCATACGCTGAGGGGACTGCAGCTGCAGACAGAACATGCCTTCGGTTGTGACTTTTTCATAAATATTTGTAGAATTTGTAAAATGTGCCTTGGTTATTGAAATACTGCCTTGGTTATTGATTGAGAGCTGCTGGAAAAGCACATAAACAATATCAGGAAGTTGGACATATTTCTTTACAGTAAAGCTTCCAAACTTTCTAGAAAAACAGGTTGACAGAGCAGGCACTTAGTAATAGAAGAGG
This sequence comes from Ammodytes marinus, assembly GCF_949987685.1. Lineage (NCBI taxonomy): Eukaryota > Metazoa > Chordata > Actinopteri > Uranoscopiformes > Ammodytidae > Ammodytes > Ammodytes marinus. The sequence goes on along the minus strand of NC_137220.1, from coordinate 24,052,692 downwards.
CATTGTTGTCATGCATGTCATGTTGTTGTTGGAGCTTCAAACTGCAGTTTAATTGACATGTTACAAGTCTCCTTACACGGTGTCAGCATGAGACAAATGCAGCAGCTGCTCCTTATTGTGGGAATGACTGAACGACTTCCTGGTTTGAAAAGTACTGCTCTGGTTTCCAGTTACAGGAGCATTATTGGTCTGTAGCCTACTTACTGGCTTCAGCGTCTTAAGACATTGGAATTTTCCCTGGTGGATTTTCCATTAAAGATGGTAAGGGAATGCAAAAGAAAAAAAAAGAAGAAAAACCAAACACTTTTGTTGACTGGAGGCAATCCGAGTTGGCATTACAGTACGAAAAATATTGAGTGAAGGTCAAACCGATGGCTAAATTACCATTATTATTATAAAACAAAATGGTCTTATCTTTGCTTCTGCTGATTTTTTCTGTATAATGTTCCAATAAAATGAACCCAACCAAATACAGATGCATTGATATTTTTTGTTATTTAACGAATGCATTTAATTTAAATGAGTGATTAATGATACATTTATTAACATTACATAAATCATTTATATTATAAGCATCTTTGTATGTCAGTCCTGCTGATATCCTTGACTATTAATTAATACATTAAAAAATACACAGACTTCATGCTATAGTATTCAAGCAGTGTTTAATGATGAAAAGTACTGGTGGTGGTGGTACAGTGTAAATCCCAGCTTAGTTTGTACTTGGTATCAGATCACAATCACAAGTCAGTTGTTGTCAGAAAGGCATTTTCATGAATTGTATGATCTTTACATTTTGGTGTTCGGTCAACAGTTGTTTGCTAAAAGTATAACTGTCGTTGTATTGTTAAATACCCAGACATTTGAGCAGGCTCTTGTTTAGCTCTTGTTTTCTGTGACGTGCACAGGAATACATTGACAAATCATGGAGGATTAGTAGCAACGTTAAACATTCAGTGGTGACTGATCAAAAGGGAGTTCACCCCTTTAAATAGGAGTAGACCTTGATCAGGGCTTGTGAGTTGAAGTGCCTGTGCAGACAAGGTGATTTCAATGAGGATTTGATTTTGAAGACATTTCATGAGTTCGTAGAAGCGCCCACACACACCAAACACACGCACGCACGAATGCACGCACGAATGCACGCACGAATGCACGCACGCACGCACGCACGCACGCACGCACGCACGCACGCACGCACGCACGCACGCACGCACGCACGCACGCACGCACGCACGCACCACACACACACACACACACACACACACACACACACACACACACACACACACACACACACACACACACACACACAGTTCGATTACTTTCCCATCGTGCTTCCCTGACTTCGCTCATTTTTTACGCAGCCACCCAATCTCTGAAATGTGGTTATTTCCATCAAGCAGCTGCACATGATAACTAATAGGAAAAAAAAAGCAGTTATGAATGCCATTTGAAGATACTGCTTGCTGAGTGAGAGAGAAAGAGAGACAGACAGACAGAGAGAGAGAGGGAGGGAGGGAGGGAGGGGGCTGATTGAAGGTCTTACATTTTAGCAGCAATTTGAAGATGTTTTCACCCCCCCCCCCCCCCCCCTGGGAGTGTCACTCAAAAGCTCTCGGGGAAAAACACTCGAAGACCATCTTTACATCTGGGACTGGCAAATCACAAAGGCAGGATCACTACATTTCCCTAAATTGTCCCCTTTTCAAACCCCATCTCTCTTGTTTACCTTCTATCTTTCTTTTTTTTTTTACACCCACTGGAGTAAAAGCCAGACAGCTTTACTTTCTTTCTTCTTTCTCTCCTGGTTCAACCCATGATGGCTGCGATAATTAAGGAGAGTGGTCGGGGAGGGGGTGAGAGAGAGAGAGCGAGAGAGAGGAGAAGGAGAGAGTGGGAAAGAGAGAGTGAGAGAGAGTGAGAGAGAGACAGGCCTACCACGGCTGTTCTCCAACTCATTACCAGATGTTCAGAGGTCACTCCAGTTTATACACACAGACACCCACACACACACACACACACACACACACACACCCGCGGAGGCCTTTCACACTGTTCTTGTCGAGTGGTGAAAGTAATAGAAGACACAGGTACATTCATGTGGACTGATTCTCAGTGTTGATAGTGCGTGTGTCAATCATGTTCAGGTGACACTGAAGTGGAAGGGGAAGAAAAAAAACACAGTAACACCGTGCTGACGATTTGTCACAAACCCTGTCTAAACGTTGATAGTCGTAGTGGTGCGTAAATGATTAAGCTCCTATTGCACGACAGGTAAAATGGACGTCCCTGCCTGACTTTTATCAGAAGGAAACATATGCCTAGCTTCCTCCTGCCTGTCGGGGGGGCGGGGGGGGGTGAGTGTGAGAGATGATGAGAATGTTCCTTACCACACATATCTGATGGGCTTTATATGCCGAGGAGGACCCATCACGAAAGCCAGTGTTTGTCATGAAAACACGTTCTATAAGCTCTGTTTTGGGCTGCGGTGTTTTCCCACAAACACCTTGTGCCCTTCTATACGTCAACGATCGCTCATGCAAGGATATAATATTGCTAAATATTTGACTTGACTGTTGATGCAAAAACAGAAACATCCACGTTGTTTGTAGAAACGAAATGAAACAAAAGCTTGAGAAAGTACCAGTCATTTGTTATAATCCCTTTCTTTTGGGGAGATTAAACCGTCATCGTTAACACAGAGGGGTTTGGATTTCATGTTTAAAAAAAACGTCCTGCACAGACTCTAGATATATGCACATATCATTTGATATCCACACAATTATTCCATTGTGAGAACACAGGAACGCTTTTTTTTTTTTAAGTTCAAGTTCAAGTGCTGTGAACGACTCTCCGGTTTAATTCCACCCCTCGGTCAGAGTCTGCACGAAAATTCATGCCGGCTTCCTCAGACCCTGATGTGACCCCCTGCCCCACAGAGCCTCATGGCAGTATGCCAAGCCAGCAGCAGACTCTAACCTGAAGTAACTCCAGACCGACAAAGAGGCCTGGTGATTGTCCTATACTGCTCAAAGAGGAGAAAGCAGCCTTTTAACTTTCCCAGACCAAAAAAGCCTTTCCTCATCGCAGATTAACGTGATACTGAACGTCTTAAACAACATTCTGGTAAGGCAGTGTTCCAGATTTGCACCACATGAAAGGATCAAGTGACAGAAAACTCCTCGGTATAGGACAGTGAAACTAAAGGCAGGGGGCTGTGTAGAGAGGAGTCACCGGGCAGAAAAAACACTTCAGGAATCCAAAGCTCTGCTGTGCCGACATGAGCCGAGACCAGCAAAGCTTCCCCTGTGGCCTCCCAGTCAGGACTGTTTCCGGAAGGTGAAAATATCCCGTGTTTTGGAGCCTCTCTTGCCCTCCGATGGAGGCGTGGGCGTGAGGTTAGGTGAGGGCAGGGGAGTAGAGGAGGGTGAGGGAGAGGAGGGCTGTGGGGTGGACGTGCCTCCATAGGGGCAACTCTCAGAGTCCTCGTGTTCACCGGAACACTCCACTGTGGGGATGTAGCGGCTGTCCCACATCCCCGGACCACACAGTTTACAGAGGTCGTGTAGGCTGCAGGGGATTCTGGGTAGGAGGCGGAACTGGTAGAGAAGGCTGCGGGCCTGGAAGGATGGAAAAAACAGAACACAAACAGTGCCAAGATGAACTTGAATATGTAAATGTGAAAGAGGGAAAGGAACTGATATCACGCAAACATTCAAATAAATCCCTACCGCTCGACTTCCAGCTAAAAATGCAAATCCAAACAATGTCAAGGTCATCATTGCGGTTGTGATACCTGAAGCAAAAAAAAGCCGGCGTGCGTAGCTATCAGGACAGTGGCGGCAAAGATCCCAGGCAACAACGGAAAAGGAGTGAACGCCAGCTGCATGCTAACGTGACCCTGTGGTTGCAGCAGCAGCGCTAACACAACATCCATAAACATGAGGACAAAGGCACAGACTCAGTAGCATGGAGGCAGATCATAAATCCTCCACACGGCACGGCACGGCATGGCAGCATCCCATTAAGCACCTCAAGGCCTCCGTGGGCAGGTTACGGTTTATCAGAGCTGCTTTGCTGCAGCATTGCGCAGGACTACTCTATGCAAACACAAATGTGGAGGAATTTCGATAAGCGTGGTCGTAAACCACAGTTAATTGTAATGTATTTAAGATTAAAAGATACCCACGAGCAGGACATTAAGGCAAGACACAGCAGGCAAAAACATTGGTTTTGTAAGCACTGGTACATTTTGAGATTTTTGGGTATTTTGCTGTATCTTTTAAAATAAGTAAATCTCAACTTCTAAATCAATCTTAGTTCTATTCTGAAGGTCATTACAGAAGAATTTGTTATGTTGTCAAGTGTCTAAATTATGATACTCTTTTTTTTAACATGCCGAAAATGCATTTTTAAGACAGGTATTCAGGTTTTTATTCATTTATAAAAAAATATTTTTCATATATTCTTTTCATTTCAACTATAAACAAAATAACAACCTGGCACTCTGTAATACCATAAAACCAAATAAAAAGATGTTGATTTAAAAAAAAAAGAAGCTGTATCCAAAGTCTGTTCTGTACAAACTTTGGACATGTTTGAAATGTGAACATGTTTTTTTTTACTCAGATATTGCCAATCTGGCTGAATATGTTGAAATTCCATGATGTTAAGTGTTTTACTGTGATACCTTGCGGAGCACCAGTTCTCCGTTCATGTGCATGGAGAGGTTGCTGAAGTGGAGCAACATTTGGTCTGTGGCTAGCTGCTGCTCCGTCACGTCCTCCCCATAGAGAACTATGATGGCCACACACAGGAAGAGGTGGAAGTAGTCCGTCTGGGAGGAGAGAGAGAGATGTTAGTGCATTTTATTTCGGTAATTTTAGGTTGCCTTTTTAATACCTGGCAGGGGACAACAGATGCAAACTAGCCTCTTAGGCTAACTCTGGCTCACTTACAGTCTGATTGTTTATTAGTGTGCAATGTCCCTCAAATAAACCAATAAATAAATAAATGAGGAGGAGGGGGATACTGGAAGTCAAATGCAGGTATATCAGAGGGGGGGGGTCTTCAAAAATGAAATGACATTGTGGTCTCACATCTCTGTATTAACTAGTGCCACCTTGCCCAATTCTTCAAGTTTGACACGGAACAAGGAAAAACAAAGAGCAAATGCAAATGTACATGGACATCCGGCTCGAGGAAAGATGCAAAACATGAGGATTAAAAGATGGAATGTGAATCAAAGGCTTATAGTTTGATCAGAGGAAACATGTACTTTTGTTGGGACGTAAGGTTGTTTATCATTTCTAAAGTTAGTTTCAGGTCACAGTTTGTATGCACCGCATACCTGGAACAAACTCCCAGAAAACTTGAGGTCTGCTGCAACTCTCGGCTCTTTTAGATCGAATCTGAAGACTTTTCCCTTTTAACCTGTAATTCTTATTTTTATTTTATTACTTTTTTAATGTCTATTCTATACTCGATGTATGTTAATCTTGATGTATTGTTATGCCCCTGTAAAGCACTTTGAATGGCCTTGTGTCTGAATTGTGCTATATCAATAAACTTGCCTTGCCAGTGAACAATAGATCTACTGTCAGTGACACACTATTACTGGATGCCGCCTCCCCCTTTCACAGAAAAATCAGATATCAATCAAAAATGTCTCGCTTCTGGTGCATCTGGTTTATGACATTTTAAACTGTCTTAACCTGAGGTTTCACACGGTTATCATCTCCATCAGCACCTGTGAGCTGAAGATTGAAGATCTGAACATCTAAAGCCGCGTGTCCACCTGCGTCAAGTTATCTGACGCGACGGCAAAGCCCATTCATTTCCTATGGAACTACGTCAGACGGCAGAAACGCCACCGCAAGGCATTATGGGGCACGTCGCGGCGAATGGTCGACAGCGGCGCGGCGAAAAAGTATTTCGCTGGATACTTTATGCAAATGAGAACGTCAAAAAGTGGGGCGGCAGCCAATGGAAACTCTGCGGCGAGAAATTGTTTATTGCCGTTGCTATGGTTTCATATCTAGAGATACATTTTCCCGCTGTCACCGTATAATGTCCAGCCCACAAACCCCCGCCCCCAAGCGGCGAATACGTCACCGCGTCGCGTCAGAACAAAATATGACTTGACGCAGGTGGACACGCGCCTTAACAGTGAGTGTGAGGCAGAGAGGCTGATGTATCTGAAGAGGTTTGAAGCTCGGTGAGAACAACACACAAACACAAGAGCTTAACAGTGCATCCATTTTTTTTTTAAGCTGAAAGGGCCTACTGCATTGACTGAAACATGTGGAATTGATTGTAAAACTGACTGCACCTGCTTCAGCCTCCATGCTTTCAGATACTAATATAAAAAGGTAATTACCGGTATTTGAAATAGTGCACGTGTCACCTACATCTCCGTCTCATCATCTACAACATTTTTGTTATTTGTTATTTTTGATGCTAGTGTATTGTGTGTATGTGTCTTTGTTTCGTTAAAAAAAAAAAAAAAAAAAAAAAAAAAAAAAAAGAGAATAAACTGAATGTATGGTACTTAACGTAATGTTGAATATTAACTGAAAGAATCTCTTTTCAACACCCCATCCAAACCAAAGAGTAATAAGACATTTTGGGGGTATTTAGGAGGATTACAATAGTCAACACCCTGGTGATGACACAGCTTTTTTTCTTTACAAAAACGTATTTAATATTCCAAAAGGAGCATGTTGGGAGCGTGTGCCCTGACCTGGTAGTGAGCCCAGCAGGCCTCCCACATGCGCAGGGCCTCAGTGTCGGGGAACTCTCTCTTGAAGCAGAGCAGGATCCAGCGGTGACAGAAGAGCAGCTGGAGGCCGTCCTCCCCCAGCCCGGTCAGGTGCTGGTGGAAGTGTGGCAGCATGAGACGCAGCAGCTCCCGGAGGTACATCTGTCATGAGTCAAACACAGTACAATCCCCTTTTTTCACCCTGGAATATTTTACCATTCTTATGGGCTGGGATTTTGCCTCAAATACACACAGGTGTTTTTATTTAAATTTTGTATACACAAACATGTATGGATTGGAAGTGTAACGCGTGTGTCTACGAATAAGAATCAATTTCACCCCGATAATATTTTAGTAGGACAGGTAAAATCATTTTGATATATTAAATGTAGATGGACCAAGCAATGTCAAGATTGGCAACAATATAAAGTGCCATGAACAGGAATGTATTTTTCTATGCTCTCCCAGAAGATTACTGTTGCAATCAGTTACCCATAACACCCTTCTCTGCTTTGGTCCGTTCATACATGTAGTTAGATTTTTCTGAAAAGTCATTTGTTTGTCTGACATATGACAGTGGAGAGGTGTGAGGGAATGTAGGACGTCTGAAGCTATTCAAACATTTCAACTCACACTTTTGATGAAGCATACTGGTGCATTTTTTTCTATTTTAAGAACACAACTTTACATTTGCCTAGCTCAAAGACAAAGACATAAAGACTGGTACCAGCTGCCTCTCCATGTCTTCATCGCGTGGCGAGCTGATGAAGATGGTGTTCTCCATGAGGCCCACAAAGCACCAGAAGGTGTCGCTTTCATCCTGGACCTCGGTGAGCAGGGGGGCCACCAGGTCAGACATGCCCTGGCAGTAGCCCATGTCCGCATTAAACACTGCGTAGTTGAGAAGAATCCGCCTGTGACGACAGCAACCACGGGCATGTTAATAATGGATTGGGTTTATATAGCGCTTTTCTAGGCAACTAGGAACATCTCAGCAGAAAACACACCATCTAAGACAAGTCAGCAGCAGAGTCTGATAAATGTTTCAGTTTTTAGCTTTTTTTTTGTTTTTTCTGGAAATCCGTAATGCAGAAATGGGGAAGACCCCAGCCAAACGTACCATGATCCCACCCTAGAAGACCCCAGCCAAACGTACCATGATCCCACCCTAGAAGACCCCAGCCAAACGTACCATGATCCCACCCTATCACGGAATGATCCAACATGTGATTGTGTGTAATGCCTGCAAAAATGGGACAAGCCCTGAATCAGCCGTTGCTATGCCAACTCCTCTGGTAACCAGGGAACTAATTAATGATCTTTCTTGTTTTTTTCCCCTCTTTTTTTGTATACCGATACACTACTGTGAAGTAGACTTCCCCTGTGGTCCCCCTGCATACGTAAGGATGTGTATAAACAAAGAGGAAAACCCAGAGGAGTGCGATGATTAACAATAAAAATGGAAGTCACTTAATTAAAAAAAACTAAGTGGAGATATTTTGGGGAAGCGGACTTTTCAGTGGTTTCTTGTTTGGAAATTTTATAAAGCTTAAAATGATCAAATGATGACGATATCTCAAATGAAAACCTAATACTGAAAGACAAAGAGAGAAATGAATGAGGTATCAGTGAATGTGAGATAACGCTCTACACATCTGGACACGTGAAGCGCTGGCATGGCCCCTGTCTCTGTCCCTGTCCCTTCCGCCAGTGTAAGGACGTAATACCTAGACAAATACCAGGAGCCTCCACGAGAGTCACTAAACTAATATGCTATTTTAATCCTCCTGCTCCTCGTTTAGAAAAGCCATTAGCTCTGAGTATGCGTCAAAAGTGCTCAGACGGCTTAGGCAGAGTCAATAAAGCATGAAACTCATTTGCCGCTCCCCCAGGGTTCGGAATATGAAATGAATAGGTACGCCGGTGTGTCGGGAATGGGGGGATGATAAGGATGGAATGGGAGGAGGAGAGGGACACAGATAGATAGATAAAGATGGGGATTGGAACCAGGGAGAGAATTGTTCCGACCTCATGATCTCCACATTGGGGTTATTCTCTCCTCTGAAGAAGTGGTTACTGCGGTCCGTCCTCACCACGTCTTTGTCCACGGTGAACTGGACCTTTCTCCAGAACTCGCTGTGCTCCTCGGGGCTCATGGACAATCTGGAAAATGGCACACAAACAGAAAATACAAAGATTAGAAAAGGGTACATTGGGGGCGCCTTTAGCTCAGTCGGTAAGGCGTCCCTCTCCCGGGTTCGATTCCCACCCGCGGTCGTTCTCTGCATGTCACTCCCCTCTCTGCCCCATTTCACCTCTGTCTCTCTGCACTATCAATAAAGCATAAAAATGCCCAAAAAATAAAAGAAAAGGATACATTAACAATAAGGGTACATTAATGAACTAATAGTTCACTAACTGTTAATGCTTAGTTGTTAACTGCTAGTTAATGCTAAGTTAACGCTTAATAATCATTAACGAAGCATTACTTTGATACCTGCTTAGGTAATGCTTAATCAGCCTAGTTAATGCCTAACAAGCATTAACTAGCCATTATGCTTAATAAATACTTAGCTAAGAAATGTTAACTAAGCATTCACTAACAGTTACCAACTAGGCATTAACAGTTAGTCAATGATTAACAAGCATTAACTGTGCATCAACTAACTGTTAACACACTGTTAATAGCATTAACTAAGCATTAACTAACAGTTAATTAAGTGTACCCTTATTTAAAAGTGTTACCGATTAAAAACAGATTTGTGTGGCTGTTCTCTTTAATAAGTCTAGTTTCCAAAGTTAAAATAGAGACAAGAGCAAGACAGAAACTTCATAAGGTTTTTAATATACAATCTCTCTAAGGAAATTTAGCTAATTAGGATAAAAATGAAATAAAGCCTTACCAAATAATCTTTACCTCAAATGTTACTCTGGTGTAAAACACTAATGGTTCTCTTTTAATGTGGGGGTGGGCCAGCAGTGGACTGAGGGGGGTGATTCTCCATAAAGCACTCCACTGAGGATAATACCACAACCATAAACCCCTCCCCCCCCCCCAATCTATCCTTATGAATGTTAGTGACCGTATTAGCAATGCACTCTTTGTATGGCACTAATGTACTCAAGTCCTAACAAGCAGAGGGGATTTAATTAACACTGTTTGTTTTCCATGTTGCCCCACCAGGAATAATGGGCGCACACCTGATGCAAGGCCACGCAACTGTTTAGTTTCAGAGCTGTGTGTTTGTGTCGTTGAACCCTCCGGGGTCATCTTTCTATCGGTCTGTCTCTCTCTCTGGAGGATGCTACTAAGGAGTTCAGGACATGTTTTCATCACTTTATATTTTGCAAGGCTGCCATGGTTGAGCTGAAATACAGCCGTAGAACATTGTCGTTTTAGCTTATTTATATTTATTTTCTTTAATGTTAGGTTACGTTTCTTTATTTGTCAATTTATACAAGGTATATCGAAATTCGCTCTTCGTGAATCCCCTCTCAAGTTACCACACTTCGGAGAGGGTCAGAGTGGTCAGCCATTATGGCACCCCTGGAGCAGGTTGGGGTTAAGTGCCTTGCTCAAGGACACAATGGTAGAGATGGTGGGCACATATCAGCCACCACTAGTTCTACAAAAAAACACCCTCCTGTTCGATGCCAGGGATTGAACCAGTGACCTTGTGGTTACTAGTCGGCCCCCTTTTCCTCTAGGCCAGGGGTGTCCAAACTTTTTTCACTGAGGGCCACATACAGAAAAATCTACGAAGGGCCGGGCCACTTTGCAAAAATAACACATTTATCAGGACATTCACGGCAACACTTTCCTTGCACATTAAACAGACACATTTCCCCTCTTGTTTATATGCCAATGATACACCCAGTGTTTTCTGCCTTTGCATCCAATGTCCAGCAGGGTGAAAATAGTATCCAGCCGAGGTCCCGACCCTCCTAGGGTGGTCCGGGGGTATGCCCCCCCGGGAGATTTTTTAAAGCTTTTAAAGTGAAATGCATGAATCTGGTGCACTTTGAGAGGGAAATTAAGAGGCTAAATCTGAAGAATTTTGTATGAAAAAAAATGGAGACACTGTGTCAGATGAATTAGAAGCTATTGGAGAAGGACACATAGATTTTCCATAATAATATTAATTTAAAATAAAATATTATGCAGGGTCCTCTGAGATGGGCTTGTTGCTCTTTTTCTTTTATGGGACATATTTCTCTGTAATATAATGAGTGCATTTAAATTATTTAAAAATTAAAAGCGCCATATTACATTATATTTTTAAAATGTGCCACGGGCCAATCAATCAGTGTTTGACACCCCTGCACTAGTGGGTTAACTAAGAAATGCAAAAAAAAAAAAATATATATATATATATTTTTTTTTCAAAGGGCCATATTACATTATATTTTTAAAATCGGCCGCGGGCCAATAAAAAGCGGACCGTTTGGACACCCCTGCTCTAGGCCATCCTACCATCCCGTTTGTTCTTGTAGGAACAAGTATAGAGCTTGGACCAATGCCACATACCACAGCATTTATAGTTGGTTGTTAGTGGGCCTTTAAAATACACAAATCTTAACAAGGAAATTCAACCAAAACGGCACAACGTACAAACAATGACATAATAAGATGAACATAACAACTCACTAACATGCACCGGTCCATGCATCACATTTATTACTCTCTAGCTCAATAAAACAGCCTAGTCTGAATGGACCTGAAACAGTAAAGAGCTTAGTCGAAAATCAACCAACACATATTTTGAATAATCAATTAATGGTTTAAGGGCAAACACTCTAGACATGCTCTGACTCCAGCCTCTCTATTTTGAGATATGTGTATTCATGCAAAGAATACTACAGTCCCAGGCCTGGTCTAAACATACGGTATGGGAAGGTACATTCATCAACAGAAGATAAGGTTACTGACAGAGAGAAGTCAACTTCCTCCTCTCTTCCCTTAAATCTAATAAAAATAGAGCCATTTCCTCACTGTCAAGCCAAAACAAATAAATACAAGCACTTCCTCTTCGAGGGCAGCCGCAGGGCAGAGGACATTTTTTCCCTTCATGACAAAATTCAGAAAAGCGTCGCCAACAAAAACTTTGAGATTCATCAGAACCCTAACCTGCTGTGTTTCAGTATAGCCCACAAAGACAGATGATCCCTGTAAGGACAATGCAGAAAACACACTCCGGGCATTATCTGGAATCTTCACCAATCAACTCTGTACTTTCTGATGAGGAAGAAATGCAGCTTACGTATAACAGCATCATGAACTAATGAGGTATATAGATTTTTTCACAACACTCTACAATAAGGGTACATAAAATAACTGTTAGGTAATGCTTAGTTAATGCTCAATAGGCATTAACTAGGCATTAACTAAGCATTAAGTTAAAGCTTAAGTCAAGTAAGCATAGTAAATGCTAAACATAGCCTTAACACTTACACTTAATAACTAAGCATCTACAGTTAGTTGATGCCTAATAAGCATGAACTACACAGTAATTAACCATTAATAGCATCAACTAACAGTTAAGTAATGTACCCTTATTGTAAAGTGTTACGGATTTATTTTTATTTTTTTTAGATTTTAGTGTTTTTTGCCTGTTGACCAACTGCAGTCACAGGCCTCTGGTTGGTCCCATGTCTGTCTGCTAGCTCCAGCTGCATTGCCTCCACTCAGCAGCTGCTTAGTGATCCCGGGCTGAGGGGAAGGACACATGGTTGGTTAGGAGGCGAGGAACAGAGAGCCACAGACGTGTAGCCTGGCTCCTAATGATCAACTAGTGGCCCCGGAGGCTGCTATAGTCAAACGCTCCTTAAAGGAATCCACATCACAGTCAGAACAAGGGCTCTAATTACCTGACTTCGATAAGACCTTCGGATGTACTCAAAATGTTAATAGGGCCATACACATGAAACCTGTCCAATTATGGTATTCATGATAGACGGAGCGCCGCGCGACGTGGGAAAATATGTGCACACTCAAACGTTGTGGTTGGGGGTGGAGAAGGAGCAAAGAATCAGAGAGATGTGCTCATATGCGTGTGTGTGTGTGTGTGTGTGTGTGTGTGTGTGTGTGTGTGTGTGTGTGTGTGTGTGTGTGTTTTCCCCCATCTGAAGAGAGAGTAGTATTATCTGATCAGTGCTGGCATGTTTTTTCTCTAGAGACCTTTTATTTCACACCCGGCACCTCCCTTTAACACTTCCCTGATTGTGCCTATTGATTGCTAAGCGCTTAGCGATGAGAAGCCGCAACCGACGCAACATATGGTTTCATGTTTGAGTGACTGAGTGTTTGGCAGCCGATATTACAGCCACGCGACAGTTTATGTGCTTTTTCACAGTGTTGCAAGAACATTGCTGTGTCTTTGGTCAGGTTTTTTCCCCCTGTTTTCCATCACATCAAATAAACCTTTAAACAAATCTAATTTTGAGGAAACATATGTTATCAGCAGGCAGTAAATCTCCCCACATTTCTCTGTAATAATAATAATAATAATGTGGGGCGACTGTGGCTCAGGTGGTAGAGCGGGTCGGCCAATGATCAAAGGGTTGGCGGTTCGATCCCCGCCCTGCCACTTGTGTCATGGTTGTGGGCAAGACACTTCACCCACCTTGCCTCGTGTGAGTGTCGATAGTTAGCCTGCTATCGGTGTATGAATGTGTGTGTGAATGGCAACGTGTCAATGGGAACAGGTCTCCCCAGTCTCAGTGGGATTCAACTGTATAGATAAAAGGTTAAAAAAAATAAAAATAAAATGTATAGTTTAAAAAACAATAACACACACGTTTCTTTTTCTTTTTTTCTCTCCCTTGGCCCCCTACCTCCTCTGCTGGATGTCATGATAGTGGGTGCGTTTTTGCAGTCTCCAGGCCTCCCGCTCCTGAGAGGCAGAGTCATAGCTGTAGTAGTGCAGCAGGAAGGGCCACACCTCGCCACGGATGGATGGGTCGATACCACCAAAGAAGATGGCCTGGTGGAGAGTGAAGGGAGGGGGGGGGGGGGGGGGGGGGCAAACAGAGGGCAAACAGGGGGCACGCATTGAGGGATCACATGAAGCAAACTGTATGCAAACATTCTATACTCAACCGTCCCCTGACTGAACCGCAGTGGATGTGTTATTTCACGGGTGTTGCTAAATGCTGCAAAACCGAAACCCCCTACCCCTTCAAAAAATAAATAAACACTTTATAATCTGCGTCTGCGTGTCCAGCTATAAAAACACTGCTCTTCTGTTCACGCATGTTGCGTTCTGACTGAGGAAAATGTATTGGTCACAGTCTAACTGCCACTGAGTCATTTCAGTAGCATGTTAAGTCAACCTCTAGACAACTCTATGAATGACTCAAACTGGGACACTTGCCAAGATCAACCATCTCTTTTATTTTACGGCCTGATTCAAACTGCAAGTGATGCACTGTGGGGATATAACTTTCAGAGTGACTTTCGGTTTGTGTGGTTCTGACGAAGAATGAAAAGAAAAATGTTTTGCTTCAGTGTATTGAAAATAGCAGCATGTGTGACTGATGGTGTAGGCCGACTTATTTTGTTTCTATTTTTTAAGATAATGCATGGGCGAAAACGCAAGCACACACACACACACACACACACACACACACACACACACACACACACACACACACTCGCAGGTATACCTTGCGTAGCTTATACTCCTCCTCCACCTGCCCGTTGTGGTTGAGGTGACGTAGCCAGGTGGTGACGTCCAGCCTCCGATAGAGCTTCTCCTCTGGGTGGGTCTCAGCCGATGGCAGGGTGGGCCTCTTGATGGAGAACTGCATGCAGGATTTATCAAGTGACACCTGAAGGAAAGACACATTTAAAAAGTAAAACCAATTAAACACAAACAATACAGGCGTTTGGATAGAGAATTGTGGAGGAAAAAGCTGGGCAAATGTTCTATCATTTCTGAATAAAACTAGATGCTCAAGAGGGTTTGGGATTGAGGGCCCGACCTGGTCTTTGAGCTGAGTTTCCCTGCAGCACTTCCACTGTTGAAAGACTTCGGCTAGCTTGTCCAGCCCAGCATGGTGGAAGTGGAGAATCTTATATTGGCTCTCTCTGCTGGCGATCACCAGCTGGCCACTGGTACACGCCTCATCACTAGAAACAGCACAATACAAGACCAGAATTTAATGAAGATAATTAAAAGAATGTGTTAAACCAAGATGAAGAATAAACCCCTTTTTTCAACACCTGACTGACCTGAAGAAGAGCCTCAGTGACCTCATGTGGCCCAGGTCCACCCTGAAAACCCCACACAGCTGCTCCAGGGCCAGCACCTTCTGATGCTCCTCCCACCGACCGCCCTGCCATTGGCCGCTGCTCTCCGAGGGGGCGTGGCTTTCGAGGCTGGAGGCGGAGCTGGCGGAGTGGGTCATGGATTCCTCGCACAGTTCCCTGGTGAAAAGAAGAAGAAACAAACAAACAGACAAAAATTCAAAAGAGAGGAGTTTTTATAGTTTAGGATTTCAGTTTTGGAGTTTGAATGGGCTAAAAGGGGCAACTTTTGTCGTTTTTTCCGTGAAATGAAAAGGAATGCACAAACATCTCCTCATTCTTGTGCATCGCATTCAAGTGAGGAGCCCTTCTTCTACAGTATGTGGATGTGCATTAATAATGAATAGCATGTAGACAGACATTGGCCAGTGATAAACGTGCAGACACAGAGGCTTATCCCGAGCTCAGTTCTGCCCCAGTTGTTTTGTGTTTCAATACGGTTTCACCAAAAAGGCTGAGAATGGGAGGAATGCATGGAGGGAGGCTTCTGAGGACACACACACACACACACACACACATACACACACACAAATCACACTGTCTGCCTGTCCAATTTCCCCTGTCATTCCCCCATGGCCAGCATGTTGTTCCCGGCACTGAAACCTGAGCCGAGGGTTCCTCAACTGCGGGAGGAGACACACTACACACACAGTACTGTATAGTATATGTACAGTGCAACACACACACACACACACAGTATGCATCATGTACCACAGCAAACACACAAGTTTTGAAGACTCAATTATTGGCATGTTCAGTGTCTTTCTCTCTATTCTCACACACACACACACACACACACACACACACACACACACACACACACACACACACACACACACACACACACACACACACACACACACACACACACACACACACACACACACACACACACACACACACACACACACACACACACACACACACACACACACACCATAGCTAATGACCATAATCCAGTCTCAAACACGTCTCTGGTCATGCTAATGCTGAGAAAAAGAAAACCGTTAAAACCCCATGACATTTGAGAAGCAGGCGTCCAAATGAAGTTATGTGCCTCCTACTTACTACCACCAACTGCTCTTATTGTCTACTTAGCACATTGAAACCTCAGAGCTCTATTTGAAATGTTTAGTTTGTTGTAAACCTTTCATATAAAATTTGTTCAAAAATACTACACGAACCGTTTGTCCCTCTGGGTTGAATGAATGTGTGAATTCAAAAGGTAATCTTTTTTTATTTTTATTATATTCAATAAGCCTGCTTTCTTCTCACCAAAAACCTTCCAGGTGAAGACAATTGGCGGGAAAAAGACGAGGGAGGCAGGCCAAGTCTAATCTATTTACAACCTGTTCCAATCATGTCCGAATAATCATTCTCCCCGTAAAGCAGATGGGGGGAAATAACAAGGCTGATCAATCCGATGTTGCCTGTGCTATGTTGTGATTAACTGCTCTCTGGTCTCTCCGCATCCCGCCACATATAACAGGGCAGACTGTGGAATACAAAGGAGACTGGCAGAGAGAGAGAGAGAGAGAGGGAGAGAGAGAGAGAGAGAGAGAGAGACAGAGAGAGAGAGAGAGAGAGAGAGAGACAGATGCACAGAGAAAGGGTGTGAAGCAATTTAAAATATGGAGGAGATATTTTTTTTTTAAATAGACTACTGCACTCACTCTTTTTACTTCCTTTTTTTTCATAATGGCAATGACTGTCAAGCTCGGGGTGTTAACAAGGCCGGCGACGAGCCAGTTTACAGCAGACGTTTCCCTAGTTCCACTTGCGTGCTCTTAAGTACATGTGCGGAAAACGTTTTTTTTTTTTTCTTGCATGGTGGTTTTCCACATGGAAATAAAAGTGCAAAAACCGTGGAAAACGTGGCAGGAGGCAGGGGAGGGTTTAAGCGCGTGATTTTTTGGCATTTAGAGCGCGGATCGTCAACTGGTGCTGCCTGCAACCCAGCGGAAACTCAACCCGTGATTAACAACTTCTGTCACAGTGTCAACAGCCCCCGATTGTGTTGGTGTAGTACTGTAAGGCAGCGGCCAGACCATTAAACTGCACAGTACAGAGAGAGAGAGAGAGAGAGAGAGAGAGTACATTACGTAAACAAGCTGTTTTGATGGAGTCAGGCTGCCACTACGGGCATTTCCCCACCAGGCCGGGGTGAGATCAAACTGCCCCGAGGCCCCTTCATAACACCTCTCTCTCTCTCTCCACACACACACACACAGGGAGGGCTTTACCCTGGGGGAAGGTGCTGCCAGGTCACCCTGAGAACCACCACCGAGTGCTACAGGTCTCTGGGGACTCACAGGCCCTTCAGCTAATCCCCAGAGGGAACAAGGAGGAGGGAGGGAGAGAGAGATGAGGGAAGGAGGGAGGGAGGGGTAGGGTGAAAGGGACTGGTGCTGGCTCTGCTGGCACACACTGGAAAGTGGTCAGCAAAGTGTGTGGAGTTTGGAGTGAAACCTTATTTTATTAATCATATGGTTATCAAGTCAGATGCATTCTTTTCCTCCAGAAAGGGGGTCAGGGGGTCCCAATGCCTCATCTTGTGAGCTCTTTAGATGAATGTGTGTGTGTGTGTGTGTGTGTGTGTGTGTGTGTGTGTGTGTGTGTGTGTGTGTGGGTGTGTGTGTGTGTGTGTGTGTGTGTGTGTGTGTGTGTGTGTGTGTGTGACTGTGTGTGGGGGGGGGGGGAGATTATTGCAGTGCCAATAAGAAGTATTCATGTTTTTCTATCTATTTAAATTCATTATAGATACCTGAACTGCCTGCACCAGAGTGTGGTGTGTTAAATGAGGGGTGAATACTTATTTTGTATTTCATATCTGTGCAGTTAATTTCAAATCACTCAGTAAGGATCTGTTTATTTTTTTATTTTTTTGGCATTTTTATGCTTTATTGATAGTGTAGAGACAGAGTTGAAATGGGGCAGAGAGGGGAGTGACATGCAGAGAACGACCGCGGGCTGGAATCGAACCCGGGTCCGCTGCTGGCCGAGGCCCATGGAGGGGGGGGGGGACGCCCTACCAACTGAGCTAAGGGCGCCCCGTAAGGATCTGTTTTCACTTTGACATTAAAATCTCCCTTTTGCTGTCCAATCACTGTTTGGCACTCAAACAGGATACTGCTGCTTCATCAACTTATTTTAACTGATCAGCTTCGTCTTCTTCAAATCTATACGAAACAGTTCTAAACACAGCAGTAGAAAAGGAAAACTGGTATGTAACCGTGGTGAAGTGGTTGCAAGCAGAAATTGCTTCGTTCTTGAAGCACCACAAGCCAACAAAAAAAATGTTCTTCTCCGAGATATAATCACGTGGTCAAATTCAGCAATAAAAAATAAAAGAGAAGAAAAGAAGGAAGGCAGACAGACAGACTGAGCACACTGACAGTCAACTGCGCGTCCCACAAAACTACTGTAAAAACTTGAAAGAAAGCTTGACGGAGATTGCTGTGGATTTCTCTCCCACAGCTCTCTCCTCCTTTCTCCCCCCCCCCCCTTTGCCCTTTTTCATCCGCTCTCACTCTCCCATTTCTCTTTGAATGATTCCAAGTGACATGCTTCCAGTTCCTGGCCCCTTAACAGTGTCAATTAAAGCAAGAGAGAGAGAGAGAAAGAGAGAGAAAGAGAGATTGAGTGGGTTCCAGGGTTTTGGCTAGCTGCTCGGGCTCTCTTCAGTCTCCCTAATCCGGAGAGCTGACATTCAGCCCAGCACAACAACCCCGGGAGCATTGGGAATCAAAGGGCTTCACACAGACTTTGGTCAGGGAGGGGGTGGGGCAGATATTTGAGAAGTGGGCAACACCGAAAAGAAACAGTATTGGAGGGGGGGTGAGTGAGAGGAAAAGATGCAACATAAAGAATGGACAGATAGGGGTCAGAGGAGGATCCATAGAGAAAGGGGGGGGGGGATAACAGGCAAAGGAGAGGAGAGATACGAGTGCCAGATCGCCGTGGAGAGAGGCTAACAGCGAGGAAGGGAAAGGACAGAGTAAAGGTTAGAAGCTGTGCAGCACAGAGTGCTGCCAAGTCACACACTGACTGCACTTACAGCAAAACTAAGGGTCTGAGAGTGCTTCAGAAAAAGGCTTATAAAACACACACACACACACACACCTCTCTCTCTCTCTCTCTCTCTCTCTCTCTCTCTCTCTGGCTCTATATACGTGACACACACTGACACAGGCTCACACATTCTGGGCAACATGTCAGGCCAAATAGCTGCGTGAGGAAACGACCACGGGGGGAATCGTAAAGTCAAGCGGCCGGCGGCGAGGTCCGAAAAACAGCGACTGTCCAGATGGCTCGCTTGATTAGGGAAACGGTCTCTGGAAGGCTGGAGGTTTGGGCTTTTTCTGTGGGATTTAGGGACTTATTTGGGGCCATCTGTGACTTTATAAATGATTTAGAATGGAGAGCTGATTTAACTCAGTGGAGCCATCTTGATACCGTGTCAGGCCTCACACTGAAGTGGTCTACCTGCCTTCCACTCCCCAGGGGCATTCAGATGCAGTGCAGTGAGCCACCATGTGGCCTCAGAGAGTACACTATCCCTCATGCAACCAATTATTTTCTTATTGGCTCCACCTTCTGGCAGCTTAGCGCAACTGAAAAATTAAAATTAAAAATTAAATTAAATTAAAAACACCCTCAATGTTATAACTTTTAATAAATAACCATCTGGGTTTCTCTGCTACAATTTGCTATTACAGCATAAGTTAGGCGTCTCAAGATGAAAAACAAATTATAAAAATTAATAAAACTGCTGGAATGTTCTGTCCTCCTTAGGGTACATTTGAATAATAATGTATGTGGCAGTATTGTGAATTCCACATAAAATCAAATATAAAGAAGCACATCTTAACTTTTCTTAACTATTTTTGTCACTCACCCTTAAACTAAGACGCACAACCTTGGATTTAATTTCCATATTCTCAAAATCTGTTAGCCAACAATAACCCAAAATGATGTTTTCCCTCGTTTGGTCTGTAAAATACTTCTGACGAGTCATAACATCGACATAGTCTTAACTACAGACCACTCAAATGGACCACAGTGGTACAACGCACAAGGCAAGAAGAAGCTAATACAAAGTTTAAGACTGGAACAGCTGACATCAGGTCTTCAGAGCTCCAACAGAGCTAATGTGCTACTTCAATGAATTCCCCAGGCTTGAAGAGGTGCAGTGACACCAGATAGTGTAGTTATTGGCTGAATTGCTGGTACATCACTCACAAATACTGCTAAAAGTATGAGATGATGTCATAGGGATTATAATATCAAAAAAAAGTATGGGATAACAACACGACAAAGAAGAACAGCAGCAGTCACAAACGCAAACGCTCTTGTTCAGTGCTAAATTTTTGCTAAACGAAACCACTGACAACAAGTTAAAGAATAAGCCTTATCAAAAGACAACGAAAACATCCCAATTCTTTTCAATTATTATTTCTTTGGATTTCTTTGTCTTGATTCAAAGCTGAAGCTATAAGGGCAAACAGGAAATGAGGGGAGAAAGATAGTATGCACCTTAACTTTTCATCTACCAGAGCGCACATCCTAACTTGTGTTAATATGTTTGACAGTAGTGGAGTTATTATGAGTGAGGTGGACAAGAAGGGAGCATAGAAGAAATAGTCACAATGGACTTTCCGGCAACATCGCTGGATGACAGAACAAAAGAAGGAACTTTACTCTGCTGTGTATAATAATTTTAATACTATCAATGGTAAATGGACCGATATCAGCAGCTACCGCGCGGGGTGCAAGCTAACTATCGGGAGCAACTTAGGGTTCAGTGTCTTGCCCAGGGACACTTGGACATGTGGTGGGGAAGACGGGGGTCCGAACCACCTGACCCTGCAACCCAGTGGACGACCGCCCTACCCACTTCACCACAGCCCCTAAAGAAACCTTCTCACTGACCTGCTTTCACTGTCCAGGAAGACAGAGCCAGAGCCGCTGCTTTCGCACAGGGCCTCGCTGACGGGGGACAGGCAGAACGGGGACGAGAAAGTGTCCGAGTCGGAGCCCATGGTGCTGTCACGGCTCACTTCGTCCGACAGCTCGTCTCCCTCCTCCCCTGTAGAAGGCTGCTGCTGCTGCTGCTGCTGCTGCTGCTGCTGCTGCTGCTGGTGGGGTGAGGGGGCATCTGCTCCGGCCTCCACCACCAGGCCCTGGCTCTCTGAGGAGGCACTGCTCGTTAGGTTTCTCTCCTCATCCTCCTCTTCCTCCTGGGTTACTGGGTGACGGGGGTGGGGTCTGTGGATCAAATCAAGTTTTATTAAAATTTATAAAAAAAAAGATTATTACAGTGCCTGTAAAAAGTATTCATGATTTTCTATTGATTTACATTGATTCTAGATACCTGAACTGCCTGCACCAGAGTGTGGTGTGTTAAATGAGGGGTGAATACTTATTTTGTATTTCATATTTTAGTGAATTTCAAATCACTCTGTAAGGATCTGTTTTCACTTTGACATTAAAATTCTCCCTTTTGCTGTCCCATAACTGTTTGGCACTTAAACAGAATACTGCTGCTTCATCTACTTATCTTAAATGATCACCATCTTCTTCAAATCTATAAAAAAAACAGTTCTAAATACAGCATATTAAATATACATAGTACAGTTTTTAGGCGTGTTCTTTGGACTATTATCATTATACTAACTTTTAAACCCATTCAAAACAATATCAATCTGTGGAAGACTTCATGGTTGACTGCTAATGAAACAACCTCTTTACAATGGCTTTATTTTGCCCTCCTACCGTCTGCCTCTGCGGCGTGCGTTCCTGCGTACAGGAGAGCTCTCTGGTGTGATGTAGCGCAGAGCCTCCTCATCGTGTCTCTGGATGCGGGAGTTTGGCACCCAGGTCAGGATCAGAGTGGTGCCCAGGCTCTCGTCCTTCTCCGTGTGCACACACAGGTAGCCTGCAGGGGGCGCCAGAAAACCACCGTCAAAGGAAGGAGTATTTATGGTAGAGAATTTTTAGGTAGTGTTAAGAGGAAATGGAAAGAGTTGAAAAAGTAGCCCGCAGCTGTGACCAAAAGATCAACATGAAAACTGAAGAGATACATAGATACACAAAGAGATGATGACGCAGAGGGAAACCTGACAGGTGAGTAGCAACCCTCGCAACACGCACACGCAACGGACAAAAATGAAGGATCACGGGAGATAAAAACTCAAAGAAATGCTGTTAGTGTTCATACCAGGGCTAGATAAAAATGTCAACTGGCATCACTGTTCACTAACACACATTTTACCACAACTTGGGACAGATTCACACATTCTTTACATGCAGAAATCAGGATTCATTTTACTGTGTTAGGAGGAATTCCTGCGTGTTTGACAATAGCAAAAGTGAGATTGCTGTATAAGCTAAAGGATACTGACAGCTATGTCAATATGGCATGTATTTAGGACTTTTTTAAATATTTGTTTTTGTTTTAACGTTTGACTTATTAAATATGTGTGCACCTTTTATTTGTCATTGTTTACTGTCTTTATGGATGGGAAGCTAGTGAAGGACTGTACTGCACAAGTTGTCTCATTGCAAACTGAAGCCTTTAAAAAGGTGCACTATGCAGTTTCAGTGGAGGGGGATTTGTTTTCATTTGCAGAGCCTGCAGTGAGTTTACAGAAAATATTTTCTCTTAGAGTAAATATTAGTATTGAATAATTCAATAATCATGAATCAAAATAAAATCATTTTAAAGGCACCTGGCTGGAACCAAATGTAAGACTAAAATATACTTGTTAACAAAACCGTGGGTCCTGCTGCTGTAAACAACAGTGAAACAGAAACTTTAAAAGGTACAGTAGCTTTCTAACTTGACAGTGTTCTCGTGATCCAATTTTCTTCTGAGGAAAATAGTTTATTCAGTTAAGAGAATATACCTTAGAAATGAGATCCCTTCTCTGACACACCCAAAGTTTCATAGTGCACCTTTAAAAGCTGGTCTGACTGTTTCACAACGCATTTCCATTCACGCCGAAAACAGAAGCGAGGTGGGACACTTTCTAAACATGGGTCCGGGCTAACCTGGGTGGTGCTCTGCCAGGCCTGGCAGTGGCTCTGGAGGGTGCACGCAAATATTGTTTTTGGAGAAGATGATCTCTCCGTCCAGGCCCGAGCGCAGCGCCGTGCCCCCCGCCCCGGGGTTAAAGGTCAGGAGGTCGGAGGCTTTGGAGGAGGCACGCCGCAGGAGCCGACCCAGAGACATCTCCTCAGGCGCAGGGACACTGGGCCCATCCTCTGGAAGGAGAGAAAAAGGGAGTTTTAGGCAGAGGAGGGGAGGAGGGGAGGATGGTCCATGATAGAAAGGGCATGGTGGAAGGACATAAGAAGAAAAATGTTTTAAACATGGCAGGGAAATATAGCAAGGACAGCACACATCCTCACCTACGCATCATCTTCTCTACATCACGTGTGTGCATGTATTTACTGCAGTGTCCTTACTGCAGAACCCTCTCTCCCCTCTTCTGCACTTGTTCAGCATTTCCCTGTGCCACATTCCCTTTGCCACACACCACATGCAGCTTCCAACACAAACACACTTACAGGATCTGTGGACATTATACTACTGTGTAACCAAGCGTGCTCCGCCTTCTGTAAACAACACACGCGCAACACACACAAAGCCCAAAGGCGTATGCAAACACTTCAATTCACCTGTGTGAAATTCAAAGCAGTTATCGGTAGCCAACAGATGCCATAAGCACCAGCATGTCACACCAACAAAGTCTCGTGGTGAGGAGACAAACTTTGATAGAAAAGTAGAGCAGCTATTCTTTTTTTTTTTTTAAGATATTTTTTTTGGCATTTTTATGCTTTATTGATAGTGTACAGACAGAGTTGAAATGGGGCAGAGAGGGGAGTGACATGCAGAGAACGACCGCGGGCTGGAATCGAACCCGGGTCCGCTGCTGGCCGAGGCCCATGGGGGGGGACGCCCTACCAACTGAGCTAAAGGCGCCCCCTCGAGCAGCTATTCTGAGGGGCTTTCCTCTTTGGAAAATGCCTGGAGGGAATCGGACTCTTAACTTTATCTATGATGCGTGTCTGTATCTGAGGGCCAGTTCATATGCGTAGTAGCCTTGTGTTTTCTTGTTGGCTGAACACTGACATGTACTCTCCCACACTCTATCTAAAGGAATGTTCCCCTCCTTTTCCCTCAGAGGACATGTTTACCTCCTCCTGATTAAGCAGGCACCCTATTTCCTGATGCCAGGGCCCAGACAGGAAGTCCGCATGGCACCAAATCCTGACATGACCTCGGAGAAGAGACTCAGATGTGGGCGACCATTTGGCTTACACTTTAAAAATGTTTTTGAATTGTTTTTTTTTTTTTTCGACTAGAGACTCGCCAGTCGTCTCGTGCAGTGCATTTTGTGAAAAGGGGTTCCAACTCAGTTATATGTTTTGATTGACGGTGTTGAAGATCTGAACATGGTCAAATTGGTTTTGAAGATGTCTTGTCCTAAACAGAAACACTTATTAAAGCTTGATGGAAGAGGACAGGACAATAGCACAAGTGAAACACAGTGTACTGCCACCCAATTCAGTCAATTCCTGAGATCAGTGTTTTATCCATGGTGCAGGCAAGATTTTATGACAATAACGGCATAGACGCATTATGGCATATCCAAATAAGGTTATTATAAGGATTTGTAAACATTCTATTGGATACTACTAAATCATAAACAAGTTATTATAGTGACCTACATAATGTTGTCTGTCTCTTCGCAATCTATAAGGGGCGTTAAGCATATGGATGTTTTGGGTTCCAAGCTGAACTCAGTGAGCTATAAATACAACCTTGGTTAACTTACTGGGGAGATGAGATCTTATCTGTACCGCCGACCTCACAGTGTTCTCTAACAGGAGGCAAAGTTGAACTATCGGCTAAGAGATAGAAAGACACACTAGATAGGCAAACATATTAATTGTTTAGTCCATCAAAAGAAAAAAAAATGCCATTCGGGACGCTTTCACTTGTTACAACAGTCCATTATCCAAAGATATTCCATTAAAAATGATGTAAACAAAACAAAACTAAATTCAGTCAACATTCGAAAAGCAAATATTTTTTTTAACTTAATAAATACAATTATTAATACCACCTAACAAAATGTAAGTTCTGTCAACTACAATAATTGCAAATGATTCGTGAGGTAGACAGCACTGACTTGATATGACACTGATATGTTTCAGACTCTCTTTTTTTTTTGGGGGGGGGGGGGGGGGGGCATATGATAATCGGAAACAGGGGGTGAGTATTTGCTTTAACAACAACAGCACTAAACAAATGCCACTGTAAACAAGCCTAAGAAAGGACTAACTCGGTTTCTTCTTTCAGACAGTGATTTCCGGAAAGAAACAGATGACATTTCTAGAAAAACACGCTAGGTTTACCTGAACATATTATTACATGATGACAGGCTGGGCTCTTAAAGGTGCAGTGTGTAATATGACATCATCAAGAAAGTTCTAGAAAGTTCTAGAATGCAACGCTCCCTGGCTAACCCCACCCCTTTTGAATAATAACAGAAGCTACAGTGGCCTTCAAGGACAAGAAGAACAATTCTAAATTCTAAACAATGCACCTGATGACATTCCAACCATGACGCTTCCAACATGGCGGCGCCAATGCCTTGGTCCATGGTATGGAGAAATATGGAGATATAAGAGACCCTTTCTAAAGGGAAAAAATTATAATTCAAAAAAAAAATTGTCAGCTATTATGCACTAAATTAAACGTACTTATGGATATTATAATTATTTTCTACAAAGTCTGCTAGGAAATAAAACCCAAAAGTATACACACTGCAGGTTTAACTATGTATAAACAACTCTAAAACAGGGAACACAGCTGTTTGCCAGTTGCCTTTCACAACGACAATAACATATTTGGCTGCTGTGCTATTATCAGAGGTTATTTTGGTCTGTGTGTGTGACTGCAGGGTGAGTTTGATAGGGCTTATTCAGACCACTCGTCCTCTCTCACTCCTCTTCATCTCTTATGCTGTCAACACCTAGCTGTGCTCACACTGATGACACACACTGCCTCTCCTCTCTGACCTTTCACTGTCATGTCAAAGGACTTCACGACATCTTGAACTCAAATCTCCTCTCTATGTTACCTGCCAAAAAATGTACTTTTAATAAGAACTTGAAACTTACACAGTGAGAAACTCTGCTGCAGGTATAAAATCCACCATCCAGGGTCTCAGTTTCTCACCTCTGGGCTACAATTAGGCTGTCACGATGACATTTGAATAGAGGAGCCAGTACTACTGAAAAGTGTGTGTGTGTGTGTGTGTGTGTGTGTGTGTGTGTGTGTGTGTGTGTGTGTGTGTGTGTGTGTGTGTGTGTGTGTCACCCCCCCAGCCCCTCCTTTAAACGTCTGCACTGTGTACTGACATGCCTGGGGCAGCTGAAGGGGAAACCGCCACAGAAGAAGCCTGATAAACAAGGTTTGTGTGGACTCAAAAGCGAAAGCTGGGGAAGTTACTAGAAAATGTTATGAGCGACTTAGTGGGAGTGTGTGTGTAGACGGGTTTGCTACATGAAGATATTTGTCTTCTAGGAATTTTTTTTATAAAGTAATACTTTGCACTTGGTGCCTTCTCTGAACAGTGGCATCCTTTTTTGTCAAGTTATTTAATACCCATGCCGCAACCACAAGGTGATATGACTTATGTTGTCATGACTTATCGATATTTTTGAAAACAGCATACATG
The DNA here is from genome assembly GCF_949987685.1 of Ammodytes marinus. Taxonomy (NCBI): domain Eukaryota; kingdom Metazoa; phylum Chordata; class Actinopteri; order Uranoscopiformes; family Ammodytidae; genus Ammodytes; species Ammodytes marinus. The sequence goes on along the minus strand of NC_137220.1, from coordinate 24,025,868 downwards.
TCAAATGATAAGAGATAAGAAATGCCTAGTGGAGGAACAGTGACACCATGATATGAAGTGTCAGACAGGTTTATTTTTCAGAAGTCTTTAATAAAGAATTTTCCATTAAAATAAAAAGTCCACACATCTCATATCTAACAGGTGCCACCATGAATGAAAATGTGGAAGGCCTGTTTATGGAAAAAATAAAATGTGTATGTTGTATTGAACTGCATTATAATTAGGCTATTAGCCTACATTTAATTGAAAGGGGGATTTAAGGTGGTCTTCCCCTGTCCTGGGAATGCCTCAGACTTAGTACCCTACTATAACCGTGCGGGCTGTGCAACAGAGGCGTGCCATAGTGCCGGGGTCTCTATCAGCTATCATTACACTAGTCAGACAGGCAGCATCCAACTGTCAGGGAGAGAGGGGAGGATGGGACAAGGATTTTGCCACTACAGCACAATTTACACCCAGGCCCGTATACTAATAGCCTACAGCTGCTGTATGTGTGACTATGTGTTTTGGCCCAAGCGGGGACTCTTATCAGAACCATCTTGACTATAAATATTTTAGTTCAGCTGCCAAGACAGACCATGGCTGAATCCCCCCTTGCTAGTAACATTTCGCAGCGTTAACGGGCAACTTTAAAGTTCTGTTGTATCCGACAGCAAAAGGGACGAAAGAACATTGTTGCATTTTATTCGCTCGAACCGGAGAAATGTGTTGACATAGCCTACACCTGTTCCAGCAGTGAGAGAAATGAATGAAGAGCAAGCGGCGTGTAGAGAGAAACAGGGGCCGTGGTGGGCTCACCTTCAGTCCCGCAGCAGCAGAAGTCTACAGCCCATGTCGGACATCCATGTCACCGTGCACCGGGGGACCAAGAGGGATGTACCGGTGTCGTTTCACCTCGCTTCTCCCGGATTTGGCTCAGTTTTTTCGGGATGTAGTCTGGTTTGTATCCCAGTGTTTTCCCAACAGTGACACCACACGTTTGACTGCTGTTCTCCCAACAGCAGAAAAAACTACACTTCCGGTTGTAACTTTCAAAATAAACTCTCCCTTTTTGATTGACATAGTGCTGGCGCCTTTGGGCAATTCACGGCGCTTTTTATTTTGCAAGGCGGACTTGTCTTACTTCCTCTAACAACTTGGTCTTATGTGTTTAACTTGACATAACGGCTCAATCCCCCCCAAAAAATTCCTTGCTTCCGTAATGTCAATGGCTTTATCCATCACCTAAACCGGGAATGTTATGCTGAAAACATGGAAGGACATCAAGGCATGACTGCACGTTACAATTCACACAAATATATTATACATTCGCCAAACACACCATCCGACCCAGACTACCTTAAAAATCTGACCCCTTTTTTCCATCAAACGTGACGTTTTAGAGGTCACGGGCAAAAGCTTGAACGCAGTTGGTCTCTCATCAGGACCAGAGCTGGAGTCAGAGCATGGCTGCTGCAGACTCTGCCTGTCTCGTTAGGCTTAGAGAATACATATCTCCTCACCACATTAATAGCATGCAACTTCCTGCCTACAGTGCATACATGTGTTGTGTATACTGTATATACACATTCAGTTTTTAAAAGGACATGGAATGTGAAATTCTCCTATTAACACTGACATTCAGTAATGAATACATTTATATTCTAAAAGAACTGTGCAATCATGGTGGTAAATGCAAATGTTATAGTTTAAAGATGGCATATTTACACTCTATACCCACTTTAATCTATGTAATATAATAAAGCCAATTCAGCAACAGTTGTAGGCATTGGCAAGTCATGGAATCTTTTTTTTTCTGTGCCAAATAAAAACCCTTTAATTTTGACAAGCTTTTATCTTGATAAAAAGTTATGACATAAGTGGAAATAAAATAAAAAATAAATTTTATTGAGAAAAACATGAAACAGTTGATGGCTCTTAGGAGGATCACAAATAAACAAGCATATTCAATTTTCACCGTTTCTATTTATTCAGTCACAAAGTTGGATGATCATTATTTAAAAAAAATACAAAGAGTTGTAAACAGTTCGAGAAATTCTGTACATTTGCAAGACATTACACATTGTCTTGATTCAGTGTTGCAGCTAGCAGCAAAAATGACCTACAGTATATTGAGATGAAGGCTCCCTTTGTTTTGTTTTTTTATATCACTTTAGAAAAAACAACCTGCTGCTTACAAAGCCCTACTCATTTGTAAGAGGAGTTGAAAGGTTCATCTTGAGCTCTGGGATAGAAACTAGTGTGCACTTTCAGCAGCAGCAGGTCATGGGTTACAATTAGTAGTTGCATCACAGAGCCCACTGGACCGTAAACACCTTTGACATGGGTAAGGCCAGGCCGGTCACTGTCAAAACCTACGGGAAGAGAAAAAAGACACATCCTGAGTTCAACTGGATGGTTAAAAAATGTTTGGCACAAAGACAGCCAACATGATGTGTAAGAAGTGGAGGACTACACATGGCAAATACATCCATAAACAGGAGACAATACGGACACTTATCTGCAGAATGACATCATTGACTTCCTGACGAAGACTGATGCCAAAGGGATATTGTGCTGAGTCATGCAGAACTCACCTTGGTATCACTGCGGTATGTGAAATCCCTGACTCTGTCCCCATTGGCTAATACGTACAGGGGTGGTGAGGGCACCCCGAAGACCCGCAGCCCTCCCAGCACCAGACCATCCAGGGCTCCATTCAGCCTGATAGGATCACTCACCACCTGACACTGAGGCACAAGCAGGCACAGTCACTCAGGGACAATTCATGTTTTTATTTCGTCTAACTACATCAGGACAAGAGACACTTAGCTGTAATTGTATAATACAGCAAAGAGACTCTTGAATCAAGTAGTAGCGGCAGCAGTAAAAAATGCAAAACACTGCCTGGTTCACTTCACCCCGATGATGCAAATATCACCGGTGTCTTCCCTTACCTGTCCAGCGATGAAGATAAGGTAACAGTCATTTCCCATTTCAAAGGTGTCGAGGCTTTCCCCGTCATCCCAGAACAGGTGGCCGCGGGCCCAGCCGCCTGCCGACAGCGCCACCGCCAGGAGGAAAGGGTTTGTGCGCGAGGCTGTGGTTGTCAGAGCGGGCTCCTTCATAAAAGAAGAGGCAGATCAAAGAAAGCACCATCAATTGGTACAATGAAATCTTCTCTCTGAAGTGTTTTTTTCGGCTGGTTTTCCACTTTGAGATGTCAGCCAGGAGGATGTCATGATAGTTATAGTTCAACATGCCCCCGTTACAACGTTTGATCATTATGCATTCATGTCCAAGCCATTTGACTGAGAACTAAGGTTAATACATGAACAAAGGGGTAACAGTTGTTTCAAGATTTTTCTCTTCCACTGAAGAGAGAGACTGTCAGTAGGACTTCTAAGTATTCCTTTCACCCGTTTCAATTATATATGATGGGGGTTTTTCCCTCCTGTCCTGGATTATTATAATGATTTTTATTAATAATTCATCTCCTGCAAGTTGCCCCCTAGTGAACCAAACGTATGAAGAGTGCCAGGCTCATCAAAGTGATGTAAATATTGACTGGGTGGACACCCACCTGCTGTGGGACGATGTGTCCCTCCCTTACGTGGACGTTGATGGTGTCTAGAGGGGCCGGCAGCAGCAGGTACTGACCCTTACTGTAGAAAGGCTGACCCTAGAGAAAGAGATAGAGAGAGAGACAGACAGACAGAGAGACAGAGAGAGAGAGAGAGAGAGAGAGAGAGAGAGAGAGAAAAAAACAGACCCCCAAGGGAAACAGGTGAACACTTCAGTCATGTGTATCCACAGAAAGCCTTCAAACATGGTGGCCTTCTCACAGTAAACAAACACAAATTGACTGAATCTTATTGATGGTACTGTATGGCTTCAGGCTCTGTCAGGGTCAGAAAGCTGAAAAGGGTTGATTGAGCGACTCACATTGTGTAGGCTGTACCATGTGCCAGGGGGCAGGTAAGCAGCCAGCTCTACTGCTCCTTGCTCTAAGACTGGGCTGATGAGAAGTGAACTCCCCCACAGAAACTGTCGGTCTATGGTCTGACAGTTAGGGTCAGAGGGAAACCTAAGAGGGAAGGACGGACAAGGAGCATTAGAAGAAAAAAAAAGATAAAAGAAAGTGACGCATGATGTCATAACCATTTCATGTATGACGGACAAAAGAATACAGAGAGAAAGAGAAACATACTCTGTGAAGAGAGGCCTGGCCACTGTGTCAGCAGAAGTGTGTGCTTGATGGAAGAGTGTGTAGAGGAACGGGAGGAGGGAGTACCGAAGGTTCAATGCACTCCGCATGGCTGCCTGGGCCTTCTGCCCAAATACATAGGGCTCCTGAGGCTGAGCGCAACAGACAACACAGAACACACACAGACAATGAGAAGATATAGAGTTACCTCTATTCATAATACATGAAGCAGATGGACCGCTCTAGACGTAGTGGAAAAATATACAGGGAAAACCCCTACATCTAAAAAAAACTAAACAAAAACAATGTATCAGTCTCACAGCGTTGGGCTTGTCATTGTGGTTCCTCATGAATGGGTAGAAGGCCCCGAGCTGCATCCATCGTACACACAGCTCCTCGCTGGTGTTGCCTCCAAAGCCACAGATGTCTGCACCCACCAGGGGCACCCCGAACAGGCTGAACTGCAGCACCGCTAGAGGAGGCGGGTCAAGGTACAAACGGTCAGTCTAAATCTATCAAATAATGTGGTGACTTAAAAATACACCAAAATAACTATTATGGATGTTAGAGCTTTTTATTTCTACCACATACAGCAGGGGTGTCCAAACTTTTTTCACTGAGGGCCACATACAGAAAAATCTACGAAGGGCCGGGTCACTTGACAAAAATAACACATTTATCAGAACATGTAGCTGCTCTGATGTTTAGTTTCATAGTGTCTTCGTAAATTGTAATCCTTCTTCACGGCAACACTTTCCTTGCAAATTAAACAGACACATTTCCCCTCAGAGCCGGCCGAAGCCTCCAAGGGGCCCTAAGCAGAATTTGATTAGGGGGCCCCTCTCCAATATCAGCGCTGACCAAATCATTTGACTATTGTTAAATGCCTTCAGACACCCAGTATTTTCTGCTATTGCCTCCAATGTCCACCTGGGTGAAAATAGTAGCCAGCCGGTAGTTTTGACACCCCTGACATACAGGATCTCATGCATTCATGTGAAAACATTTGAGCGTAGTAACTTCACACTATTGTAACCTCAGAGAATAGACTACACTTCCTCACCAGGGATAGAGTAGCGCAGCTGTTCCCAGTCACTCCTGACGTCTCCTGTCCACACCCCAGAGAAGCGTCCGATGCCGGGGTAGGACGAGCGGGACAGGACGAAGGGCCTCTTCCCTCGCACCTTCATCAGAGCACTGCAGTGTACAGCACAGAGGACAACTTGAGACATATAATCTGTGGTGTCACATAGGGCTCCAGTAAAATCAATTTAAAACCTACATGCCCTCCTAGGAAGTCACTATATTTTCTGAAGATGAACTGGCAATGACACAAGAGCAATGTGAATGTACATGGTTTATACCACTTATACCATACATACTGGACACTATATAATACTATATATGTCCTACTTTGAAGCTAGAAACTTGAGCTATATGAGTCGGTGGTAGTAACACCTCAATCGATTGGACTCTTTTGTTACAATCGTGTTTTAACACTGTCCTACAGTATAAAGCTCACCTTACCTAGGGGGCAAAACCCCTTTTTTTGGGGTTGTGATCCCCAGGTTGTGATCGTGGAAGGTCCTAGATGTCATTTTTGGTGAACAACCTTTTACAACGCTCCATGTCCATAAAATCACTTTGCCCCCTGTGTACCTAAGTTACCTTTTTTGCTAACTGCTACTATTATCTTATGGCTTCATTTTATTCTGCTACTCAAAGTGAAATCATCCAGCTCCTGCTAACACTAGTGGCGCAAACTGCATGTGTTCTCTGCGCGGTCTCACCTGTGCGTGGCGTAGGCTTCTGTCAGTCCGTACATGTTGTGCAGGTTGTAGTGAGTGGACAGGTTCTGTTGGCCCGACATGCAAAGAGTCGCCGAGTTCAGCTGGCCTCCCACCACCCCTGTTAGTATGACACACAGAGAGACACACACAGGCTACAAATGAAAGCAACATGTGCAGCAATGAACCAAGTTAGGGCATCTGTAGTGTCTCGTACAATACCCATATATGCACTTGTATGTATGAAATCCTTCTAATTATATAACCTGTAATGTTTTTATGCCTTTAAACCCTAATAAAGTGTGACACAGATCGAGTGCACTTACTGGGTGTGTAAGGAGGCTGCTCAAGATTACCGTCAGGACAGCCGTCCACTGAACCCTGCACAAAGCTGGATGGCTCATTCATATCCTGGATGGAGCACGGGAGAACAAAACCACAGTGGAATATTATAACTGACGGGATTGTAAGGTGCAAACAAAGTCAATAACACAGAACCACAAAGCCTGGGGTATGTATCAGAGGTGAAAACCTGACCAACCTGATTATCTTATAAATATAATACAAATAACCAGTACTCCTGTGTGTGTGTGTGTGTGTGTGTGTGTGTGTGTGTGTGTGTGTGTGTGTGTGTGTGTGTGTGTGTGTGTGTGTGTGTGTGTGTGTGTGTGTGTGTTTGTGTGTGTGTGTCTTGTCATCACTTTTAAAGCATCTTCAAACACAGGCATTGGTGCTGCTGCCGGACATGGACACACACACACTATTAAGGCATTTATTGTAAACATGCACCAGGCATTTTTTATGACGGTATCCACGGTAATTAAAGCAATACCTTTGCTATTTTTCAATACAGTAATACCTTAATACAGTACCTCCCAACCCTAGTATGTGTGTGCGCAAGTGTTTGTGTGTGTCTGCGTAAACACTCACAATCCACAGACCATCCACAGCAACTTTAGAATGAAAATCTCTGATGCAGTCCTCCCACCAGCTTCTAGTCTCTGGGTTGGTGAAGTCTGGGAAAGCGGTTGGTCCAGGCCAAACCTTAACAGAAAGCATTGGAATGGGCGGGGGGGAATTGACACCAGCACCCAGAGTTTAAAAAGACACATGCCCCCAGAGGAAAAATGTATAAGTCTAACCTTCCCTATAAGGATGTGTCCTGTAGCGTTTTTAATGAAGACATCTCGTTTCAGTCCATCATCGAAAGGCGGGTAAGTACCAGGTGGGCTGGTGCTGCTTATCCCCGGGTCCTTAAGCAGAAACCAGGACAACAGGATTCAGTCACAAGTTAAGAAAGCTTTGCTGCCATCTACTGGAAAAACATCTCTACTGATTACTTATGCTCATTTAGAGAATAATTCAATAGCAGTTCAAACAACTTATGTATTGTGTGTTTGTGTTTTCTTTTAATGAAATACTAACATATGATAGTTAATTCAGCATCATTGGTTTGTGAGGTCATTTGAACTTAAATATGTCCCACCAGGATGAGGATGTACTTCATGCCTCTCCTGTGGAACTCTTCCACCATCTCTGGGAGATCCCCGAATCGCCACGGGTCAAAGGTGAAGACCCTGCGCTTATGTGCGTAGTCCAGATCATTCCACTGCACATCCTGATGGGCCAAAAAGAAGAAGAAGTGATTTAATGAGGCGTCTAACTGGATGTCAGCATTGTCCAGTGCTGATATTAAACAATAGTGATACAGTGCATTCAAAATGTTCAAGTGTCACTATTCCATTTTACCAAGCATTGTGAGTACTTCACTTACCATGGGGAATTTTGCATCATGCATCCGCTGTGCCACATGCCGGGTTGTGTTAGTGGTTGTGTAGCCCCAGCGACACAGATGAAAGCCTAAGGACCAATAGGGAGGCATCATGGGATACCCTGGAGACAGATACATGGCAACACGGACAACATATAAACAGTAAACAATCAACTCTTTTCTATGTTGTCTCAGGGCTCTTTCAAATAGACAGTACCCACAGTGACAACTTAAAAACTGCATTTTGTTGCGTTAGTGAATGCAGACGCTGAAACACATACCTATGACCTGGAGGTACTGTCGTATAACACTTTGAGGGTCAGGACCCAGGAAAATGTACAGGTCCAGGATTCCGCCGATAGCCACCCAGGTGAGAGCAGGGGTCGGCTGCAACATCACCTCTACAGTACAGAGATATTTGGAAGGATGTTTAGCAAAAATACATATTTTCATAATGAAAAAAAACTATTTAGAAAAATGGCATTCTTTGTGGAAAGGGAAGGCAATGAAAAGTGGCAGTGAGATGCTGTGTGTGAGTCTTTTTTGAAAAAATAAATAGCACCGATTGCATTGCTGTTGAGAAGGAAGGCTCCATGTGCCAAGCCGTCCTCCTCCTGTACTATGTAGAACGGGTGGGAGCCATACAGGTTAGCATCCGCCTGTAGAGAAAAGACAACATGTCCACATTTGTAACAGCAGGCAGTGTGTTCCTGCTCTGTAAGGTATAGTATGTAATTCCAGTATTTGACCACAAGGTGGACTCGCCTAATTGTTTGTAAATGTACCTGTGGCTTTGTTTCTTTGATTGACTCTTTGTTTATTATCCTGAAGCTAAGTGATGCAGCTCAGGACAAGCCACGTTTTTATTTTCACTAGTTTTCAAAGTTAAGATTTCTTCAAGGAAGATTGAAGTCAACCTCATTGTTTTACAAGCAGGCAAAGTGGTCAGTACTGTACTTTTGTGTCATTTTATTTGCGGTGAGAGATTTATATGTAAGCTAATTGTATGTTAGTTATGCTAATTTCATGTCTGTATTTCAGTTCTACGGTGTTTAGGTGTGATGACATTAAACATCAGTGAAAAGAACCGGAGTCTTGTGTGTATCAATGGGCGTTATAACATTTACAAATCGAATACACAACAGGAAAGATACAGGAGATGACAAAATAGATAGTAGCACACATTTCTTTTTATAATATTTTTATCTAAATTTTCTTTTCATCTTCTTTGACTTGCCTTTTCTTATGTTCTCTATGTTCATGTCTGTTTATTGTGTGCATTATCAGACCACAGCAAATTCATTGTATGTTTGAGAACGCACCTGGCAATATACCTTAACCCTGAATCCAATTCTGAAAAGATGTGGCCTTTCAAATTGATGCAATTACTTAATCTCAAGCCCCTTGTCAAAAGATAAATGACTTTGAGTTGTGAGAGTGAGGTGAATTTCTTTGGAACTAATGTTTTTGGAACTATCCAGTTATTTGGTTTTGTTTCATATCTTGACCTTTCAGATTTTGTTTTGTGAACCACCAAGGGGTCCGGGGCCCTCAGGTTGGTAAACCACTGTATTGGACTCACATGAGGCGCCATGTCTCTGTTCCAGAGAGTCAGGGAAGTCCAGTTAAGGTCCAGGAGGAGGGAGGTGTAATGCTCCCCTAGGCCGGACACCAGGGAAGAGGCCAGTGCTGTGGACAGCTGCAGGTACTGGTCAGCAAACAGCAGAGGAGCCACCGTGGTATTCACACTGGACAGGCAAACAACAGGACGCAGAGAAAGAACAAACATGCACTACATGAACATTATCAGTGAACATACATTGTACAACATGCTCATACATAAAATGAAATTAAAATTAAAATGTATATAAAACATGTACTCAAATGAAAGAATAAAAGTAGAAAAACAAATGAAATATCGAGAGCTACAAAGAACAAATGAGGGTCTTTTGGGGGAAAAATTATTGCAAAAAATTATAGCAAACAAAGTAGCACAAAACAGTATGAAATGGGAGAAAATGTGCTCTAGTGAAGAGTGGGACTACACCAAACATACCCTAAAAGTCATATGTATATTTAAGTTTCTCAATGCAACAAAAGGAGCTGTCGATATAATTTTTGGAATTACTTGAGAGATGGCTATTAACTTTACTTCCCATTTGTTTTATCTTACATTATGTTATTTGGTCACTGAATAAGAATACAAATCTGTGTTACTGTTTGACCAATATTAGTCATTACAGGTATAGAATTATACATTGTGTGAATGTAAAAATAAAAAATAAAAAATAAAACACTATTATCTCCACCTCTACTTAATCAAAGCTATACCATCTATATAATGCATCCTACATAGATTTAAACAGGGCAGAAGTACTCACATTACCCTTCCATTGGATTTCCGCCGCACTATGAAGCCAAACGGCTCGTACTGGTATTCAGTAGTATAGAGAGCGTCTTGGGCGTCAGCTTTGCTCTGAGAAACAGCAGCGGGGAGCTTCACTTCATATCGCTGAGAGGATGGATCCTTTAACTTCAGAGAAAACAGAGAAGCACATCCTAATGAACATGGACAACCTCCATATTAGTATGGCGAGCGAGAAGAAGACATATTCTTCTCTCCACTCAAACTATATTAGTCATACAATGATTCATCGTCTCCTTCATCATGACTTTTTTTTTAAAGGTTACATAGGAGTATATTGGGTAGGCTACTCACAGTGATGTGTAAGCAGCCTGCAGTCTCTTCTGTAACTTCCAGGCGCAGAGCAGGGATGTCGCAGGGTAGATAGGAGGGGGTGGCACGAGTCAGGGTGGCAGCCTGGCCTCGCGTGGAGGGGGTTAGGGGACCCATTTTGTAGCCCGGGTACAAACTTGGGTAGAAGCACCAAGGTGGTCCTGCAGAGGTTTTAGGCAGAGGGGCGTAGCAGCATCCCCTCTCCTCACACTCTGTCCGGCTGAGGAGCCTGTCCCTGGCACAGTCAAAGCGACTCTCTGGGGTCATGGCACATTTACCATCTCTGGAAATATCACTTTCAGTCTGGACCCCCCATGTCTCCACTGAACTGTTCGTTGGCTGCTTTGTTGTATTGTAAAATAGTCTTCGTGCTTTGGTTTTGTTTTGCTCAGCAGAGAGTGATATGGCTGATCTGCTCACGTGGTTAGAGAAGTGGTTGATGTATAAACATGTTGACAAAGCAAAGGCTAGGAGGAGCACAGCTACAGTAAAGTTAGACAGCAGACCCATAACGTCATCAGAGATGCGTAACCTACCTGTTCAAAAACAACCAAACGTCATGGACGTATGGCTAATGGAGAATTATTTTCGCACTCACAGTTTTGTTCATTTTGTGGATTTTGAGCCGTTTTCTTACCACTTACTCAGTGGCAGGCGGTTCAGTTAGCGGTTAGCCAGCCATGAGCTACCGAGCAATTCATAGTGACAGAGTTATTACTACTCAGCATTTTTCGTCCAACCATATTAGGCGCGAGCAGTTGCGGTAAACAAGCTGCTATGCAAGGTAGTGGAACAAGCAGTTAGAAATGTAAGCTGTCTGCAACGGAATCACATGTCTGTGAAAACAAAACAAAGTCTTGAAGTGTGTGTGGGCATTTCAAACTAAGGCAAGCATACTAGGACAAAAGTGCTTAAAAACGGCTGCTGCTGATGCGGGTAGCCTACTCCTCTTCTATTTTTTGTGAAAAAGAAACCACAATGTAATTTCAGTCATGAGGCCTCCATTAAAGTGTCAAATCAAGATCCTGAATGTGAAACTGGTTTCCTGAAAGACCAACAGACTAATGTAGTCAGATGTTCATAATTGATTAAGTCAGGATATATATATATATAGATATATATTTTTTTTCGGTGTAGACCTCCAAAATCCCCAAGTTGTCTAGTAATAATGAGGAAGTCATAATAAAAAAAGTATGTAGGCGTACATTCACAAATACAGAAATCTGTTTTATTAATTTTTTTAAGTCAAACACACTTCATGTGAGCACCTGCAGGCCTAAAGCTTATGACACACACTGAAAAAAATTGAGGTAGGCCTACAACAAAGACTTACAAGATCAACTATGGTCAACCAACAACAAAACCATTCACTCACTTGGGACACTATTTTCATTCTTAACATATCCAAAATTGTTTAATTTTTGTTACGTAGGCCTAATAGCCATATCCCAAAATGTGCTTTTACAAATTGCATCAAAAATGTATTGATAGGAATCAGAGTTTATTCACAAAGTACATGTTCAAGGAATTTGACACGTTTAGTTTTTTTTGCATGCAAAGAAACAGACATTTAAGGTAAAAAAAAAAGGAAAACAAAGTTTGACAAAGGTTAATCAAACTACCCATATTGAATAAGCTGACTTATCTGTCTCAGTCATTGACATATGCTCAACTTGTCCAGAATACTTAGAAAATACTTTTCAGGCCATTTTATAACACATTTTATCATTTCAAAAGCTATATGGTTAAGCTCCAACCTCCAACATATGTCACAAGGAGATGAACAGACAAAACTCTGTAAAACTGTAAATTTCATAGTGTGGTTAAGTATATATCTATAAAACTACTACGTTAAACACCAAAATACAAACACAAAACATTTTCTGTGCCATAACACATACTGTACATACTGTTGCTATTCAGCTCTTAATACATGTATTGATAAAGCATTGATACAATTCCCATGAAAATTATAATTATAATTTTTATATTATTGTAGGCTACAATAGAAAACATATGAAAAGTGAGTATAAGATATCAGCATCTAGAAGCCCAGACGTTTGGTTACAATTGGGGCAAAACATTTTTTTTTGTGATGTGATCACAATGTATTTCTGTTAACACATGTAACTTATCAGCCAATCACATGGCAGCAACTCAGTGCATGTAGGCATGTAGACCTGGACAGGACAACGTATTTAAGTTAAAACCAAGCATCAGAATAGGGAAGAAAGGGGGTTTAAGTGACTTCGAACATGGCAATGTTGATGGTGCCAGAAGGGCTGGTCTGAGTAATTCAGAAACTGCTCTGATCTACTGGGATTTTCAAGCACAACCATCTCTAGGGTTTAAAGAATTTGGCGTAAACAACATGAAAGCATGGCTCCATCTTGCCGTGGACCATCAACCATGCCATGTTAAAAGTCGCTTAAATCCCCTTTCTTCTCCATTCTGATGCTTAGTTTTAACTTCAGCATATTGTCTTGACCAGGTCTACATGGCTTAATGCATTGTGTTGCTGCAATGTGATTAGAAGATTAACTTTTTTTTTATAAGCAATTGAACAGGTGTTCAGATGGCAGCATCTGAAGTCCTCCTGCATCCACAATATTTGCGCTTTACTTTAGTATTACCATGTAAACATCTGGTCAATGATCAAATTCCTTTGTGATTTTCTCTACTTATGACATCTATTGCATCATGTCCGTCCTGGGAGAGGGATCCCTTACTTTGTCAACTCTCCCTGAGATTTATTCAAAAAAAAATGTAATCTCATGTAATTTTTCTCAGCCGAGCTAAGGGTGTAAGGGCAGGGTGTCATATTGTATGGAATGTAAAGCCCACTGAGGCAAATGTCTATTTGTGATATTGGGCTATACAAATAAAACTGATTTGATTTGATTTGTGTACCTAATAAAGTGGCCGGTGAGTGTATATTAGGTTCAATTTCAAGTACCAAACATCCGAAATGCACCTAATTTTCTGTTTAGGAGCATTCAGTCTCTAACACCAAATGTGAGAACACTTAGCAAAATCCAGGCACAGATTGTCAATACAGATATATTTGACATGGATTTTGATGCCAGGTGTGAACTGCTGTCCATACAAACTGGGTCTACAAACAATCAGATAATAACAACATACTGGATTCATACAGGTCTTAACTCAATGTCCTATATGAGAAGCAGCATTTAGCTGTCAAGATCAAATTAAGTTTACATTATTACTGTGGTTATCGTCTTCCTTTTTAGTTAAGCCATAAATACTTTGTATGTTTTGGATAAATATTTGTTTAATGTGTTTGCTTTTTTGTTAAGAGGTGGATACTAGTCCCATGCTTCAGCCAGTTGACATACAGCCATATGTGAAGAGGCCGTTGTTCGAAGACAAACTATGTTTAAACAGTGATGCAGTAGGCAACAGGGCCTCTAAAGGTAAACCCAAGGTAGAATGTGATGTTTTCATTGCTATGAGGCACTGAAGGTTTATTAACCGGCAGGATACTGAACTTCTTTTTCTGAGGGCCTTCAAGGTACACCACTCCATCTTCAGTCCATCCAGACACACGTTTGAGCATCTCTGCAATCTCAGGTTTTTTCAATGCCTCGCCACTTAACCACTTCATGCGTCTCTCAGGGACTGAGAACACTTTTGTGAGTCTTTCAAACTTCCTCTTGTGGACAAATTTATCCAATCCATTGCCATTGCCCAAAAAAAAATGGGTGTAAATCCTTCTCTTCCGCTGAGGAATTTCCTTCATCTTGGTCCAGTACCCTTTTTCCAGGATTTCAACTGCAGATTGCACATTCTGGTATTTGTTTTCTTTCTCCTGGTCTGTGTCATGATCCTCTGGCCAAAATAGCAGGGTAAGCAAGAACAGGGAACTTGGTAAACATTTCCTTTGATCAGATGGAAACTGATGACCAAGTGCCTGTAGGTCTCTCAGAGGAGCAACCTTTTGATTCTCTGGTGACAGGCAATTCAGGGAAATGTGGGCCATTATGTAATTGACAATATCCATCTGACCAAATATGGCCTTCAATGGATTACTGGGGTAGAGAGAAAGGATGGTCTCTAGTAGAGGTACTGCCTCTTTCTGTTCAGTTAGCTTGGAGAGGATGGATGTAATGTTTCCCCCGCCAAGGTGATATATTATCATGCGCTTTTGGGAAGAAGTTAGATTGGCTGGGATTTTTTGCCCATGTTTTAAAAGTGCAGGAGATTGAGATTCACTGAAGTACTTCCCGTACTCTGATGATTTTTTTGCCAACCATTTCAGTGGATGGCTTATCTTCTCTTCAAGACTTCCAGGGGTCTCTCCATCTGCACCAATGTCTGTCTGGAAGTAACTGAGGTCTTCTGAAATCCATAACAAGGCATCTTGCATTGTCTTGTGAAGGTTTTTCAAACGGCCATGAAATGGTTCCCAGGAAGCTTCAACTACCTCAGGAATGTAATCTGTTAACAGGTACTTCATGCACTCTGAATGGCCATTGGTGCCGTTTGCAAACAATTGCAATGAAGAGATCAGTTTTAGCAGGCTGCATCCAACCTCAACTTCAGAGAAAAACCCTGAACTGTTTAAGTGTTCCATATCTGCCTCAGCTGCTTTTTCACAGTCTTGAAAACACTCAATGGCTTTCAGTGCAGTCGCCACAGCATCTGCTATATTTTGGGGTGTCTTTGGTACATTGTTATTGTCAATAGCCTTGCACTTGGCTTGGAACCATTTCTTGTACACCTGCCCTTTTGTGTCAAGTATGTATGAGTTACTGGGCTGCTGGCTAGCTGCTGTCTCTGCCCAGTGTTTTGCCTCTTCAAACTTTTCATAAGTACAATTGCTTTGACATGGGCTTTCTCGTTTTCACACACATGCTCAATCAGGGGGGAGAAAGAAGTATCACATTTGTCTCCTTTGCTTACTCTGGATCGCCTTATAAAAAGGGCCCTCAAAAACAACAAATATTCAGCTCTTCCAAATCTGTGCTCAAAGAGCACGCTCTCACAGAGCAAATCCATTGCCAAACTGCTGTGGGACTGCTGGTTCCCCAAAAGTTGATGGAGAATTTCTTTTGCAACAAGTGGGTGGATGATTCTGATTGATTGAATGTGTGTCTTGTCATCTCTAAGGTGCAATAAGATTAGTTTAGCCTGATCCCCGAGTGATCTCTCAAACTCATGCTGGCGAAACCTGTCCATGTGAATGGTGAAAGCCAACAAAGCTTCACAGTGGGACTTTGAGATGAAAGAGTTTTGGATGTAAGTGTTCAGCAGTGCTACATAGAGAATGAGGCGAGTGGCAACAGATTTGTGGTCAATGCCTTGGAGCAAATTTTTCACAAACGTTTGAACGTAATCCACATTGAATTCTTCACTCATCAAAACAAATGTCAGGATGAATTCAGGCTCATAGTTTTGCTCAAGTGCTTCTCGTTTTCCAGAAAACTTTCTCTTCTCTTGGGCCGACAGTTTGTGAGTGACGGACATATTCTGTAATGGAGACTCTTTGCATCTCCTCTCTGGGTCATGTGATCGGCTGCAGCTCAACAAAATGAAACATGGAGTACCGTACTGGATTCTTTTGGTGTTAATGGCAACCTCTAGTTCATTCCTGAGATCATCTAGGTATTCTTTGTCTGAGTCCTCAATGAGGAGCAGCACAGGAAGACACTTATTTGGATCCTTTTCTTCATATTCTCTTAGTTCAACTGCATGTTGAGCAACAACAGCAGATGATAATGAGGGCTTCACAACTGCACACCTTAGATCTTTCCTGTTTTTCCACAGCACTTGTCTTGCCACGGTGCTTCCACCACTTCCTGGATGATGGTAGATGTTTATGGTGTGAACAGGCGTCTGATCTGGGTTCCATTTCAAAGCATCATTGACAAGTTTTGAAACCTCATGATAAGCATCTCTTTCGATTACCTCTCCAACATACTTGTGCTCTGCAAGCCAGAAATTCAACCAGTTCACTCTCCCACCACGGTAGAACTGCTGTTCAATGTTTTCCTTCTCTGCATTGATGAAGTCTTCGCTTGTTTCATCACAATGATCGACCGTCAGGATTTCTAGAGAACACTACTTGTGTCTCAAGAAGACATGTGCCTTTTACAAAGACTGGCAAGTGTTTTTTGGCACACGCTTTTACTGGTTGTATCTGCTGCAGAGTGGCATCAATGTGACTCATTTTCAATCCAACAACACTGGAATTGTTTACAGTTTTTGTTCCACATAAATCCTCTGCAAAGCTTTGCCACTTAGGGAAGTTTTGCTGTGATTCACAGATGCAGATGATGTCTTCGTGGCCTTCCATGTCTGTGAAAAACGCACTAAAGGTGTGTAAGAGTGGTTTCTCAACTGGTGATGCGAGAAGAAAAATTACCTGGAAAGTGCCCTTTGGCAAGATTTGTTTACAGATCAAAGACACAGATTCCCGCAGGAAAGTCAATTTTGTCTTGATCCAGGTCATTTCATCACATGGAGTTTCACTTCCTTTGAAGTCAGTACGGCCATTGCAAAAGATCCAGCTAGGTTGCTCGAATAGATGCAAAAGGCTTGCGAATTCATTGACGTTCATATCACTGGATATCCTATAGCTCAGCAGAGAATGCATGTTTGCAACGTGATGCTGAAGGTATTTACTGCAAAGACCAGATACCTTTGAGTCTGGGTCGAAGTCACACACACAGAAGATGTTCATGTTAAGCAGCCAGTCAATGTTGCAAAGATCATCAGGTTTGAATTTGTTTGTGACCAATATGAACCATTTGTCCTTTTCAATGAATTTCTTCCCACTTGTTATTAGCGTCCTGAGTTTCCTTCCAAGGTCTGGGCAGAAGTCTGGGGCACTGAGGAACTGAGTCTTCTCTGCCTCCTCTCTTTGGGCATCCCGATCTTTGACTCGCTGATAAAAATCACCCAGGTCTTTGTCGCTCACTGACTCCGTTTTTGAACCCACCCTCCGCAAAATGGTTTCTTTCTCAAACTCTACTTTATTGGCTGACTCTTTGAAGTTCGGCAGACGGACTTGATACACTTTGCCCTTAACAATAGTTATTGAAGGCACAATGTCAACCTCTACCACATACCTCTTTTCTGTACTTTCTCGATCCATAACCTCAATGAACCTTGGTGGCCGCACACACTGACTTACATGCTCGCTGTCAGAGGAGATACTCTTTTTGAAGTGGTCGTAAGCATCTACATACATGTCTTTTTCTTTAACTGGGATACCAATGATCTCACCATGCACGTATCCTGCATCATCCCTACTGTCCATTACACCAAAGTGTATTGTGCCATTTGATCTAATATTCATGCAACCAGTTGCAAATTTAAGAACCTCTCTGGCAAACTTAGCTTGAAGTCTTGTGCGGTCCAATGTGGCAGCTACAGCAAAAGATTTAAATTCACGGCATGGGTATATCAGATTAAAAGCACCTGATTCAGGTTGCAGGACTCTATGCTTTACATATATGAAATCAATCCCTTCTTGTTCAAATGGCCGTGGTCTGCAATCTTCCTTTGAAGTCAACACACATTTGTCCTGAGCAGTTTGCCTCTCCTTTAAGACATCTTGATCTCTCTCTGGAATATGTACTCGCGGACCTTCAGTAGTTGTAGTAGAACTTTGAACTGATTTCTGTTCCAATTCAGTCTTTTTGCCACTTTTCTTCTCTTGAGACTTCTTCTTGGAGTTGATGAGCTCATCTCTCTTTTGAATAATCAAATGAGCGGGCCCTAATTTCATGCAAATCTTTGTCTTCAAAAAGTCCTCATTGAGAGTAAGAAGGATTTGTCCATCTACTTCTTCCTCGTGTAGTTTGTTTATGTACTGCTCCTTTACTCCAATGGATCTCAGCCAGGTGCTTACTTCAGATTCAGTCCAGTCCTTGGGTGACTTTTCAAATCCGTCAGCTGTATAGTGGAGGAAAAAACAGAAAAGGGCAATAGGAAATTTGATTATATGTCAGCATCAGAGAAGCACTCTACTTCTCTTTCACACTTCAGGCATATTTGCAGTTTACAATTTTGTCAAAAACAAAACCACAAACAAACAAAAAACAACAATGTGTTAGTTTGTATCTCAATACTTTCTAAATTCCCTACATTGTCTATGGCACTTGTTCCCATGCTCATTCATCCTTATTGAAGACTTAAATGCAGTCTATAAAGCAGTAATTTATTTATTTTTTCTGGACTCTTTGAGGCAGCAAAACAAGCTGTAAGCCCACTATTGACACATTATCATCACCAATTGGTGAAAACTTTCTTAGCAAATATTTGAATTACACATAGGCCTATAGCGACAGGGAGCATTATAAACATTAATTTCCCATCGTCTGTCCAACCCTCTTTGGGCCTAGTCTCTACCAACTCCTAAAGGCCAGGACACACCAGTCCGACTACACGAAAATGGAGACTGCCGATTCAGGGAGCTCCACTCTTCCCATCGCGGCCGAAAAAGTGCAAAGAACACACCAAACCGACTGCTGACTTTCCGTACGCTCTGCGCTTGCGCAGGACGTAATGTCTCCATAACAGCAGGCGGCGCTAATCTGTATTGTGGCCCGAAAAAATACGGAAGCCGGAAATGATGGGACGGCTCTCTAGACCATAAACATAGATAGAAATACGTATTTATATTTATGGACCATAAAGAGCACCATTTTTAGCAGAGAGTGTCGAGCATGGTGTCGAGCAGTCAACAAGGGTTGATGCATGTGAGTACTCGCTGAACGAAACAAACAAACACATTAAAACGATGGCTAACTGTTGTTAGCTGTTTGTGCTACCCGCCTCACTTCCGGGCTTCACTGATTCGCTAGCCCTCCACAAATCAAATTGCTCCAACTGAAAGACTGCCCCGGCTCAAAAGAAGCCCGACGACATCTACGACGACCGATTTCACGGCACACACCAAACAGATTCGTGTCCCCGCCCCCTCCCGACTCTACGACGGCGATTATCGGGCCGGTGTGTCCTGGCCTTAAGGCAGGGGTGTCAAACATACGGCCCGCGGGCCGGATCCGGCCCGCGAGATGATTTGATCAGGCCCGCGACCTGTAGAGCATACATTTCTGAGTATGTCAAAAAAAAAAGTAAGTCTCTAGCCCATTCCTGTGAGGAGTTATGATTTTTTAAAGAAATAACCGAAATGCTCACTCCTGCCGCTAGGGGGCAGCCTAAATAAAAAAAGCACATTTTAGCAACGTGGGAAATGGGAAATGGTAAATGGCAATCCTGCTTCACCGCTATTAATGTTTCCTCCAGTGCTTTATGGCAAAGTAAAAACCAAAAAAAAAAAAACATTTTTATTTTTAGTACATTTATTTTATTACTTTTTTATAAAAATAAAACTATTTTTATTTTTATATGTTTATATAAAACTATTTTTATTTTTAGTGCTGAACAATTAATGTACTAGCAAGCGTGGTGTGTCTGCGGCTCTGTGTGCGCAAAACGAGCAGGAGCATGCTAGTGTAGGCCTACAAGATTTATTTCCTAATTTTCAATGCTGCTTTATTTTTATGTTTTAAATTGGGAAAAACGAATTCCAAAACAACCAATAACCTCTGTATTTAAAAATAAATCAAAACAGTAGAAGTTGCACTTTTATTTAATTGTATTTTGTCTGCATGTTTGCACAAAATGTGTCCCTGTACATATAGTAAACAAAATTGGACAACTGTAAGGTCAGTGCCTGTTGTATTTGTGTATTCAAATAAACAGTTGTTTATTTCATTAGTGCACATTGGCATCTTTGAGCAAAATACCCCCAAAATTTTTGCTGCGGCGCTAGGCGCCGCACCTCCTATTCCCATGGCCGGCAGCAACCTTTACTAAGACATCTCCTGGGGGGTACAGAGATCCCTTGTGATCCGTGATAATGTAGGTTACAAATGTAGGCTGATAAAGCATATTACTGAAAAACAAAGTTAGGGATTTGGAGTTATTTTGCCATTATTTTACTAGTCCGGCCCACCTGAGATCAGAGAGGCTGTATGTGGCCCTCGAACCAAAATGAGTTTGACACCCCTGCCTTAAGGTAAACCTCCAGTTCACAAGTTAACTTTGTGTGGTTTCGGGTTGGAAAAGCACACAGGGTTTATCAGAGCGTTGCTGTACTATCAGTGTTTTTGCTGAAAACAGCTGCCTTACACGACTGGAAACAGTGACTTAGCAGTGAAATGTAACCAAAACAGTGATGATGTAATCTGTAAAACCAAAACAATGGGGTAGGATTGTAAAAAAAAATCCATACTCAGATACTAATCGATGGGGCCGCCCTTAGCTCAGTTGGTAGGGCGTCCCCCCCCATGGGCCACGGCCAGCAGCGGACCAGGGTTCGATTCCAGCCCGCGGTCGTTCTCTGCATGTCACTCCCCTCTCTGCCCCATTTCAACTCTGTCTCTACACTATCAATAAACCATAAAAAATGCCAAAAAAATACCTTAGATACTAATCGATATGAAATATTAGTATCGGATAAGATAGGCTACTCATTTGCAGTAGTATCAATACCAACAGTGCGGTCTCCTCCTCCAGCTGACACACACAATTTCACACAGACAGGCAGGCACACATCCTGTCCACTCACCTGCTGCAGCTAACCTCATCACAACACTTAGCAACAGTTAACAGAGCCCTGTTTCAGGTAGCTGGTTTTGTGGCAACCCAGAGTTTGTTCGCTCCGAGTTAGTGGAAACGCTCAGTTTACAACGTGTCCCTGTACAGTTTAAAACAAAATCACGACATTGAAATCTCCATCAGGATGTTTTTATCATGTACTGATGATTTTACATTTGATCGATCATTTAGCTGATCAGTAGCCTTGTTCTCAGCCCTCGTTCGTTCATATGGCGGCCACCTTACACATCGTGAACATGTTCTACATTCAGATTAATAAACCTATTTGTATTGTATGTAGGCCTATATCATTCTTCTTTTTATTAATAGGGATTTTTTAACGTCTGCCACTGAACAGATTTATGTCAGGTTGAAATGTAATTCTGTGGCTGGGGCTGCACGCGATCGTTACTGTTCACTTGTGTCATCCCAAAGTCACAGAAGAGCCTCATTAAATAGCTGTATATGAATATAGAAATTATGTAATCATTTAAACTGTGATCACTAGAGGACAAGGAATCTGGTAATACATCAATCAGGCTCTACAATGGAAACTGTCATCTAATGTGTCGTTAATGTCTTTCACTCCTCATTTAAAAGAAGCGACAGTCTGTTTACTGCACAGTAGGCTATTATAGCTTGCCTACATAATACAGCGAATATAAAACACTGTCAGCAATGCTGTGCGGCACCAGCTTTTTTGCTGCTGCTGATATGCGTAACTTAATTCTTAAAATAGACTTGCTTCTCATACGGAAGCGTAATGATTCTATTGACAAAAAATGTTCCCCCCGTTGTTTTTCTGAATGGCCGAGGTGATTAGATCAGAGTTATGAGATAATATCCCTGTTAATTCTTCTCCATAACATAAACTCATTCGTTAATATTTCTTACTCTAGTGGGAGGAGCGGAGAAGTTTTTTTTATTTTTAATTTTTTTGGAGAAGTGGAGAAGTGGGAGGATCAAGCATTTGTTTCTACTGTTTCCATGGTGAATCAGCGATCCATTGACGATGGCTTTTACGCACGCGATCAACCCAGAGTGAACACGCTCAGAGTTGATTGACCCAACGCTGGTCCACTGTTCTGAAACCCAAAACCCAGAGTTGCTCAGCTCTGAGTTGAGCAACTCAGAGCGCAGGATTAAACCCAGAGTTTGTAAAACCTGCTACCTGAAACAGGGCTCTGGCGTAGCCAGCATAAAACCTAACATGAAAGTCCTACAGTCTTTATGAAAAATTTCAAGTTGTCTGTTAAGGTCCCATTTGGATCAAACAGTGATCATAAACATTAGCACACGTGAATGTTAAACGTTAAACTATTAGCAATTAGCAGATAGCCACGTTAGCTATCCATGATAATATCACCTGTTACCAGTTAACATGTTTACGTGAGTAAAGTTCCAAACAGGTATTTTCTTTAAGATTTTACAGTTTTCCAATCTTTTAATGCCCCTGTCCCAAATTTTTTGGAATGTGTTGCAATTTTCAAATTGTCTATTTGTGTATATTTACAAAAACAATAACATTTATAAGCTTAAAGAAATAGCCTACATATGTATTTGTACTGTTATTTATTGAATACATGTCGAAAATGATTAGGAAATCGTCACATGTTGTTTTATTCACATATTACATATCGCCCCAACCTTTTCTGAATTGGGGTTGTAGGCTACATCAGCATCTCGCACAACAATGCCTACTAGCTCTCAAAACAACTTTAAATAACTTGCAGGCGCTTGCGGACAGCCGGTTGGCTGCTACAGTCATTCTAAAATAAAGTCAGTAGCCTAATGATCACTGTGAAAGGCAAAACTAACAAATACAACTCTCTCTTTCCTATCTCTCTGTTCATCTCACTGCACAGCTGGAGAACAGAGTGTGGGTCTGCAGGCAGTGGGAAAAGGGACACTCATCTATTATACGCAGCATCGATCCGGGTTCAAAAACCCACGTCGACCCGCTAATTTTAGTGGGAAAAGGGTATCTTTCTCATTCTCCTGCTTCGAAATCAATCAGCTGACTATGGCCCTTTAAAGCTCCCATATTATACACCATATTATATGGTCTTAGTGGTCCCTAATACGTTTTTCTTTAATTGTTTGCTGAAAAAAACTTTCAGATAATTTATTGTACTATGCTAATGTTCAGCTAATCTCACAATGGCCTATTTTTTAAAAAGAGCTGCAGCTCCCCTCGTAAATATACAATCTTTGAGCTCCCCCCGCCCCCTGTCCGGAAGCGAAGCCATGATACGCCTCGCCCTCTGTCTGTCGGGGCCGTGGACCAATAAGAAATAGGGGTGTGGGCTGCACAGTGGAAGCTTCTGGCTTTCCAGTTTGTGAGCTCAGAAACGAGGAGAATTCTGACTGGAGTATATTGGGGGGAGGGGTGGGGGTTTCAGAAAGGGGGAGAGTGAGAAAAGGAGAGATTGTTATTTTTTTAAATATTTTGGCAGTCTCTAGGCACACCGTGGACCCATGGATATGTTATAACACATTTAAAAAGTGCATTTAGCATAATATGTGACCTTTAACTCTTTCCGCTTAACCAATTATATTCACCAAGACATCTGGATCCAATCCTCCCATGGCCCATTTTTAAACCATCCCTCTGTTGTTCAGTGTTATTCGATGCAACTCTCTTCTACGCCCTTCACCTTATACGCGAAGAACACATTTTTATGTACCTTGTGTAAATTTACAAAGAAGGAAACTTCCAGTCTTCATTTTTTGAACAATTGACAGGCCTTGTGTCTAGGTTATTCTATACAACCTTCCCCTTAAAATGACACGATGGGGTGTAATCTAATACAACAATTTATCCTCATGAGGAGATGTCAAATGAATTAAATTGTTTATTTTTCAAATGTCTGAATAATTGAAGTTTCTCATGATTGAACGGGGAAATTACTTCACTCACCCATGTTTTTTTGTTCATTTCGTCACAATATCCACTTTGCTGTTCCCCTCAGTGTTGCCAACTTAGCGATTTTGTCGCTAGATTTAGCGACTTTTCAGACCCCTTTGGCGACTTTTTTTCAAAAAAGCGACAAGCGACAAATCTAGCTTCTTTTCTGGAGTTATTGGTGACTTTTTCGCCGAAGCAAATATCACTTTTAACGCTTCTCAACGAGCAGCGGGAGCCTCCCGGCCCGTCCCCCGTCACAGAGCATTGACAGACGGCCCGGTCCTTGCGCAGCAGCCCCTCCCAGCTGCGGTCAGAGCAGGAGATACACCTCTCCGCTCGTGTTCCGTTAGCATCACTATTAGCAGTTAGCAGCTTTTCCCACCTCTTCTACAGTCTACGAGTAGTGCAATTCAAAATGTTATGCAGTGCTTTTTTAAACCATGAGCATGTATGATTACTGCTAGACTTAACATTACCACGTTGGTTGTTTATGCGATTGTCACGTTCATAACACTAGAACCTCATCTATTCAAATATTACTGTATAAACCCCTGTCTACAAATATGCAAATTAGGCGATGACGTCATCTACAAATATGCAAATTAGGTGATGACGTCATCTGGCGACTTCTAGCGACTTTTTGGACAGCCAATAGCGACTTTCCTTACTGAAGAGTTGGCAACACTGGTTCCCCTTATCACCTTCAATCTGCAAAAGAAAGCAATTTACATTCAGACCATTATCATCCACACCAAAAAACCTGAAGCATGTTCATCCTGCTAACCTCAGGCTTTGAGACTGCTCCAACTCATCCTAACCAAAAACGAATCACTCCGCCTCATAAATCTCAGCCCATGTTAAAAAGTTAAAGATTGAGAATCATACAGTTGGTTCCTAACGAGTAACTTGATTGTAAGAGTGCATTCGACTGACACTATAACGTACCATGCATATCTTTGCCATTTCTGCAGGCTACAATTTCTTGTTGGGCTATTGGCTAGCTAATCATTGGCTAAAAAACTAGACCGTATGAACTGGCTTTATTTAAATAAATCGATTATAATAGGCCTCTTTTTGAGTAGCCTAAAGGCAAAAACCGTTACACGAGAATTGTTTATGTTCTTACCTTGAATTACGCTGGATAAAAGCCTAACTTTCTGGGGTGATTCCGACACAGACGCGTAACTGCAGTGCTGGTAACTTCTAACTTCCCTCCGTTTCTGTTCTGATCGGTTCTTCTGGTGGTGTCTGCCCCACTGCGCATGCTCAGCTCGTCATTGGGGAGCTCAGGTTTCGTTATTGGGGAGATATGTTGAGACGTAGGCTATTATAGGTCCATGGTTGAGACCATTGACTGTATAATAATAATAATAATAATAATAATAATAATAATAATAATAATAATAATAATAATAATAATAATAATAATAATAATAATAATAATAATAATAATAATAATAATAATAATAATAATAATAATAATAATAATTGATTGGATTTATATAGCGCTTTTCAAGGAACTCAAAGCGCTTTAATAATAATAATAATACAAAAAAAAGGTAGGGACACAGAACTCTACCCACCGTCCACCGCTTCCAATCCCACCAGATAGCCTACTGCATAGTCACTCAATACGAAGCGGTGCAAAACATTACATCCAGTCAAAAACGAATGGCTTAGGCCTGTGTTTACGAGCCGCAGGCTAAATGCAAAAAGGTACAACACTCTCGCTTTTAATCAAACGTACGGTATTCAAATTGATTCAAATTCAAATAACAACCAAAACATGAATCAAATTCAATTCAATTTCAAAGTAGGCCTACTGCACTCATTGCAGAAGCACTGAAAATGTTTGGTAGACTTATCTTGAATCAAGCCTACACCTATGGCCAATGGTCCATCTATTGGGGCTATTGTTAAAGAAAGGATACAGTGAGGATGTAACAGTGTTGGACAATATATATTTTAAAGTGAAATGAAGATGGAGCAAAAGAATAAAGAGGAACTTGAAACCTTGAATGAAATGAAACCCCAGAACTAAACATGGTATGACTGTTTACAAGTCACAGTCAGGCATATCGTTTCCACATAAAGCAGTAGAACATCCTTATCAGGTAGGCTACCTGTTTCACAAACCTCTCTGTACAGAGCACAAGAGATAACACTGATATTGATCTTCTCATCTGATGGTAAACCAGCACATTTTCCCACAATGTTAGTGGTTAATTCTTTATGGCTAAATTGCATTGGAGAGTGTTCATATTCATTGCTGTACATCATGATATGCAAGAATTGTTTATGTGTGTGTAATGAAGTGATTTGGAGACAGTAGAGTGATTCATTTTATGGCTCTGTAAAACTCTGTGTAACTGGGCTGGTCCATTCTGGCAGAGGTTTGCCTCATTTGCTTTAAACCAATGTTAAATATACACTGCCAGGCCAAAAAAAAGTCTCACACACACTCAAATATCTTGTTGGATCATCTTTAGCTTTGATTATGGCACATATTCACCCAAACACATTTTGATAAGCTTTATTTGGTACATAAGGTTGCTTAGAGAACCTAGACCTGACTGACTGAAGCAACCCCAGACCTTATAAGCCCCAGAAGTGGTTTTCTTGGGGCTACACATCGGCATGTGCCATATCCCTTATGTTCTCTTCGCATTGTGCACGTTGAAATGCTCTTACTTTCACTATTACACATAGCCGGGAGCTCTACTCTCGATATTTTAAATTTTGATGGCACCAAATAATTGTATTTATTTTAAGTGATCTCCCATCATGATCATTTAAGATTTTTTTTCCCACCGCATTTCTTCCTCAAAGATGTCGGTTCACCACTATCTATCCAGGTTTTAATAATGCGTTGGACAGTTCTTAACACAATTTTAGTTTCAGCTTCTCCTCTCTCTTCTTTTCTTTGTTTGATGCAGGCCAATAATTTCAACCCTCTGAAACAGAGTTACATATTTTCCAAAACCACAGCATATGTCTTCCGACATATGAAGCTGTTCACTGCATCAGTTAGGGTTAAATAACTTGTTGTCAACTGAAACATATTTTTTTTTACCGATGGAGGGCTCTTGCCTATTTGCTTAGTAAAATCCAGTTGGTGACTTTTTTTTTTGCCCGGGCAGTGCATATAACCCAGACAATTAGGTGCATACCTCCAGCTTGGAGCACTTGTAGATAACAATGTTTATTATCCCCAAATCCCAATATTAATACTGCAAACAATCAACAAGCAAAATTTCAGTATAGAAAAAAAAATATTTGATGTGCAAGTCATTAACTTTACTTTGACACCCTTGAGGTGTTGCAGCCTGACCTCTAAACTCATTGTCTAGTTAATCACGAGGATAAAATAACCTCCTGCCTTCCGAAGCCCCCCCTCTGAACGCCCTATGGAACGTCCACTCTTACCAAGTCAGCGCATTAAGTCATGATTGACAAAAGAGAAGCTCCTAGCAGCATTAACTGGAATCAAGCACATTTAGCATAGTCAATATTAAAGAGCTGTACCCACACAGCATAGTGATCATTTTCTTCTTAAAAAGGCACATCGGCCACATCAAATGATCATCATGATCCAAATAGTGAATCGGTCTATACAAAAATATACATACAGAATCTGTGCAGTGAACAGGCTCACTGAGACGTTGCACAATAAAACTACCCAAGTGTTCAAAAACATCCAGACATTTCTCCCAACCAATATCAAAACCATTCAATTGAACGCATTTTTTATTCTAAACATGTCCAAAATGATTTTGGTTTGTTATGTAATAGGGCTATCCCAAAAAAGGTTGCTTTTGTACACATTTGCATCAAATTTATTAATAACAATCAACTTTGTTGGCAAAGTATTTACATGTTCAAGGAAGTTGACACGTTTTGATCACATTATGTTGGTGTTCAGCTCTGAATACATTTATTGATAAAACATCTATACAATTTCCATGATTTTTTTTTTAAATTGTACAATTCATTTGACATGTATTTTGATGCCAGGTGTGAACTGCTATCCATTGGTATATACTAATAACAAAATAAATACATTAAGGTTTTCTGCCTTCTTCATGCACATTACTTCACATACATGGTTAGTTTCCAAACATGAACCTTGCAAATTTAATCAACTTAAACTGTGTTGCAGGATTTGTCATCACATCTGCTACCATCTCTTCTGTGGGGCAAAAGTTCAAACTTATCTTCCCATCACCCACAGTTGACCTCACAAAATGATATTTTATGTCAACATGCTTACACCTCTGTCTGTTCACAGGATTTTTTGCTAGCGTTATTGCACCTTGGTTATCCTCATACACTTTAGGAGCTGGGTATTGATGTCTGTCAATGCCGTCTAGCAGCTGAGCTAGGTACAATACCTCTTGTGTAGTAGACGCTAACGCCATATACTCTGCCTCACAAGTCGACAATGCAACAGTGGGCTGCTTTTTGGTTTTCCATGAGATCAAAGGTCCATTTTCATTTAGGCTTACACAATACCCTGTGGTGCTACGCCTGTCAGTTGTGTCAGCTGCCCAATCTGCATCACTGTAGCCGTGTAGCTGCAGTTTTTCATTGGGACTTTTTGTGAAGCACATTTCTTTTTCACTTGTGCCTTTCAAATATCTCATTACATGTTTAACAGTAGTCCACTGCTCTTCTGTCGGCTCAGTAAAGTACTGTGACAGTTTACTAACAACAAAACTCAGATCGGGTCTTGTGCATGTAGTCAAATAAATCAGGCTTCCAACAGCCTCTCTGTATTTTTTGACATCACTCATCACTTGAGCATCATTAGTGTAGTTGAACTTTTGTTCACAAGGTGTCGCCCTAGGTTTACAGTCTTGCATGTTAAACCTTTCTAGTATGTTTTCCACACATCTCTTTTGTGACATCTTAACACATCCATCCCTTTGGTCAAAAACAATACCCAGAAAATGTCTGAGTTTTCCCAAGTCTTTCATTTTGAATCGTGCTGAGAGCATCTCCTTCACAACCTTCAGTGTGTTTTCATCACTGGCACCAATGAGTATGTCATCAACCCATATTAAGATGATCACTTTTTCTTTTTCTGTCTCCTTTCTGTAAACACAATGATCAGAGGGATTTTGCACAAAGTTGTTTTCACTCAAATACTCGTGCAGTAACTTGTTCCAATTCCTGCCTGATTGTTTAAGTCCATACAGCGACCTCTTCAGCTTGCATACCAACTTTGTATCTGTGCCAGATTTTACCTCATAACCTTCTGGCTGTTCCATATAAATATCAAAATCTATTGGTGCATGTAGGTAGGCTGTTTTGACATCCATCTGATGTAAGATCAAGTTTTCTTGCACCGCTTTTTGCATCAAGACTCTGATACTAGTCAGGTTAGCAGTAGGAGAAAAAGTCTCCTCATAGTCCACACCCTCCCTCTGACTGTATCCCTTGGCAACATAGCGTGCCTTGTACTTTTCTGATCCATCTGCATTGTTTTTAATAGCATACACCCATCTACCCCCCACTGCTTTCTTGTCCCCTGGCAAGTTTGTAAGGGTAAATGTGTCATTTTCTTTTAATGATTGTAACTCCTCATCCATTGCATTAACCCATTCTTTTGAGTGGGATGAGGTTACAGCTTCTCGGAATGTTAAAGGTATGTTAGACGCTACTCTGTAACAATAGTCTATGTTAGTGAGTACTTGATCATCACTTTCTTCGTCGCCTGACACATATTCACTCAAGCAATCTGGTTTCTTCCTCTCTCTTGAAGGGTATCGCTTTTGCTCAAGTGTCTGTGTGTGGCTGTGTACTTCAGGCATAGTAACTGGCACCTGGTCCTGTGTTTGTGCTGGACTCACATCAGTATCTTTACTGGTATTGAAAACTCTATGCTGTAGCTCAAAATCATCATTGACAGGTGTCATGTCAGTCTGTGTCTGCCTCTCCGTGTTTGTTTTGTTGACAAACTTCACCAGTCTATGCTTCTGCACTTTTCCAGTGTCAGGAAAATAAACCATATAGGCTGCTGGACTGTTCTTGTCGTATCCAACAAAAATTCCCTTTTCACACCTTGAGTCTAATTTTCTCTTGTCCTGTTTGTAAGCATAACACTCTGAACCAAACTTTTGCATCCTGGACAAGTTAGGTCGTTTCCCTTTAAGCAGTAAGTAAGGCGTCTGCTTTGTGCGGTTGTTAAAACATCTGTTCCTCACTACAGCAGGGGCCTGTTTCAGGTAGCTGGTTTTGAGGCAACCCGGAGTTTGTTCGCTCTGAGTTGGTGGAAACTCTGGGTTTTCCGTTTCAGGTAGCAGGTTCAATGCAACCGAGAGTCAGTTACTGCGGCAACATACGCCGTGGGTCTAACCTGCTGGATAGGTGGTTAGACCTACCCGAGTTTGTTTTCACTTTACGCTGCAGCTCCGACTGAAGAAAGAGTGTCACTGTCACACGCGTCCCTGTACAGTTTGAAGCAAAATCACTCTATAGAAATCTCCATCGGGATGTTTTTATCATTTCCTGATGATTTTACGTTTGACAAATCATTTATCTGATCAGTAGCCTTGTTCTCAGCCCTCGGTCCGTTCATATAGGCGGCCACCTTACACATCGTGACATGCTCTACATTCAGATTAATAAACCTATTTGTAGCCTATTGTATGTTTTTTAACGTCTGTGCCACTGAACAGATTTATGTCAGGTGGCTTCATGTAACGCTGCGGCTGCACGCGATCGTTGTAGTTCACAAGTGCGATCCTAAAGTCACAGACAAGCCTCGTTAAATAGCCTAATATGAATATAAAAATGATATAATAATTTAAACTGTGATCACTTGAGGAAAATGGATCTGGTAATAAATCAATCAGGCTCTTCAATGGAAACTGTCACCTAATGTGTCTTGACGTTAATGTATTTCACTCCCCATTTAAAAGAAGCGACAGTCTGTTCTGTTTACTGCACAGTAGGCTTTAGGCACTGTAAGCAATGCTGTGCCGCGCCAGCTTTATTACTTTACAGCTGATATGCGTAACTTTTTAAAATAGACTATGGCTTCTCATACGGAAGCGAAATGATTATCTTGACAAAAAATGTTTGCTCTGTTTTTTTTCTGAATTGCCGAGGAGATTAGATCAGAGTTATGAGACAATATCCCGTTAATTCTTCTCCATAGGCTACCATAAGCTCATTCGTTAATATTTCTAACTCTAGTGGGAGGAGCGGAGATTTCTTTTTTTCTTTTTTGAGAAGTGGAGAAGTGGGAGGATCAATCATTTGTTTCTTCTGTTTCCATGGTGAATCATGTTATCAGCGATCCATTGACGATGGCTTTTATGCACACGCTCCACCCAGAGTGAACACGCTCAGAGTTGATAAACCCAACGCTGATCCACTGTTCTGAAACCGAAAACCCAGAGTTGCTTATCAACCCTGCGCTCTGAGTTAACCAACTCTTAGCGTATGATTAAACCCAGAGTATGTAAAGCCAGCTACCTGAAACAGGCCCCAGCTGTCTGGACTGCGTACGTCCACAGCTCTTTAGGTAGCTTACTGTCCAATAGCAAACACCTGGCCATGTCAAATAGTGTGCGCCAGTTTCGCTCAGCAGTGCCATTTTGATGTGGCGAGTATGGGGCTGAAGTCTCATGCCTAATGCCATTTCTGCTGAGTAGAGCTTGGTAATATTTTCCCGTAAACTCAGTACCATTGTCAGACCTGATACACTTTATCTCGCTGTGTCGGCAAGAACATTTTCTGTTGCCTGCACTGTCACTCTTATTTCAGGCATGCAAACTCATAAGACATGAAAAAGGTGACATATCCGAAAACAAACCCCTGTAGGGGGGTCTGGGGATTTCCCCCCCATAATTTTTTGTGATTTGAACATGTAAAATGGGCAATTTGGTGAACTCTGTTGAAGAGAATTAAAGACAAAGAAAACTTTTATTTCAGTTCAAATGAATAGTAAAATGAGCCAAACAAGTTAGTCAACCAACCTGCTTGACTTTACCCATACAACGTGTGAAGGTATTTACTAAGAAAAACGTTAAAAAAAACAGCTCAGAGGGGGCGCCCTTAGCTCAGTTGGTAGGGCGTCCCCCCCCCATGGGCCTCGGCCAGCAGCAGACCCGGGTTCGATTCCAGCCCGCGGTCGTTCTCTGCATGTCACTCCCCTTTCTGCCCCATTTCAACTCTCTCTACACTATCAATAAAGCATAAAAATGCAACAACAAAAAAAATCTAAAAAAAAAAAAAAACAGCTCAGAAAAACGGTTAAATTGCAAAAACCTTGTTGATAAAACTTTTTTTTTCAAGTGAATGAGAGAGAAAAGGCATTAAAAAAGACAAAAAAACTTAGAGCCACCAATCTATCGCACCAAATTCCCTTACAATAAACTATTATATACTCTCTCTCTCTCTCTCTCTCTCTCTCTCTCTCTCTCTCTCTCTCAGTCAGGCAGGCAGGTACAGTATCTATAGATGCTTTCAAGCGGAGCCCCCATCCACCCTCTGCATGTAAAAGATTCCAACCCCCTTGTAGGCCTATGTCTGAAATGTTGCACCCGGATGCTGCTTTGCAGGTTGATCCAGTGGGTGCCCGGAATGCTTTTCATGACAGTAACGGAGTAGGCAGAAATGTGCCATTGCTTTATCTTTGCTTGTTTCCTCTAATGTGAGATGTTACATTCCAGAGCCATTTTCCACACAGATTTTTAAAATCACTCTTTCCTGACAAAAAAAATAAAAGCTTTTTTAAAGGTATTGTTCTTCATGCTTCCTGTAATACTGTGTAACTTACACACTATTCAAACTGATCCTGAATTGTAATGCTTTGGGGGATTCTGAATTGTGATGCTTTGTGGTGCCCCCCCCCCCCACCCTTCCTTAGCATTGTACATTATACTTAGCATTGTACAACATACTTCAAACACTATACATGTACATAAGCCCTGCAGCTCACCCTCAGAAAACATTGCCTCAGAAACATTTTTTTGTCGTCACACTCATAGCGCCAAAGAAAAACCTACTGTTCTAGTTTACACTATCTGGGAATCTTATCTACTGTCTGATCAGGACCTTAACATATCTCTTTAGACTGAGATGCTTCCAAGCGAATCCATCATCTTGTTCAGTGAATTGGAAACAGAAACTAAGACAAACTCAACCTCAGTCTTTTCATGTTAAGTTATATTTATACATTTTAATGGTGCAAAATATGATAATAGTGGGAAACAGGTGAGTGTGTTGTTTTGGCGCTGACCTGCTACAGGCTAATTAAATCACTACACTACCATTCAAAAACTGTGAAAACAGATATAGTCAAAAACTTGAGGTGACACG
Source organism: Ammodytes marinus (assembly GCF_949987685.1). Classification (NCBI taxonomy): domain Eukaryota; kingdom Metazoa; phylum Chordata; class Actinopteri; order Uranoscopiformes; family Ammodytidae; genus Ammodytes; species Ammodytes marinus. Next base: position 23,992,517 of record NC_137220.1, on the reverse strand, counting down.
TAGATCTGCAGTGACAATCCGCGAGTCGCGGCCGATAATCAGTGTGCATTAATCAATACAATCGGCCATATAAAACAAAAGCTTTTTATCATCCCCGCAATCTTTCTCCTTCTCAATCTTCCCGTTTTCTGTTTTGTGCACCCGAGAGCTTTCTTTTCTGCCTCTCCATCTGTAGGTCCCTGTCATCAAATGACAACACGATTCAAATGAAAGCTCTCGCGCTCCAGCGCGTGCTCGAGGGGGCGCGCACTGGAGCGCCTATGGTGTGGGGAGGAGGAGGCGAAGGAGCGGGGGGCGCCTTATCAGTGACGTGCCTCTGTTATTGATCATATCATTTACACAAACGCTGTTAAATACAGAAAAATGCCGACTCCAAATAATTTTCCCCCGATCGCTTTGGCGCCCCATAGTGCGGCGCCCCTATGCGCCGCATATAGCGCATACCCACTTTTTGCGCCACTGGGTATGGTTATTAAACCAAGGAATGCCGGGAATGGAGAAGAAGAGGGCGATACAGGGAATGTAACGGTGGAAAATCAAGTGGCAATGTTTCTGAGAAGCAAAGCCATTAATCTGGATCTAGAGAACGTGGAGTCCTGTTTTCTTCTCCCGAAGGGGAAATTTGCCAAAAAGCGTGCTGTCATTCTGAAATTTGTGAGTAGAAAGCATAAGATAAATCTGCTCAGTCAAGGCAAGAAGCTTAAAGGTGAACACATTGGAATGAGTGAAAATTTAACCAAGCGAGAGGGTTTAAAAAATGTGGACAGGTCCAACAAACTTGGACGAGAGATGGAAGAATCTTCATCAAAATGAAGGGAGCTACACCCGAGGAAGCCAAAATTGTGCAAATCAAAACGGAGGAGGATTTGGATCAATTCCGGAGGGACAAGGATCTGATCAACCCAAGCAGCGAGAATGAGCAAAACATCCGCTTGGATAAATGATCATGAAAGTCTGGAGTTATTAGCTAATCATTATTATCGGACCCAAATGAAATCATTGACCCAGACAATCACTTCTACACTATCGGAAAAAGAGACTGTCATTACCATACTGAGGATTGATTCATCAGATGCTTTCAAACAAATGGGAAATTGTCCATCTTTCATTTTTAATAGCAGAAGTCTCTACACAAACTTTTCACAAATTAAGGAATATCTACAGAAATTCTCCAACCAGTTCAACATCATTGCAGTTTCAGAAACATGGATTAAAGAAGGCAAAAACATGGACTTTGAACTAAAGGGATTTAAACTGGTTTGTGTCAAAATATAAGGTTTGAAATCATAAATACAATGTGCTCTGCAATTGATAACCTAATGGAATGTGTGACTATTGAAATTCAAATGAAAGATAAATGTTAATTATCAGCTGTGTGTACATAACACCCGATTCAAAAATGGAAGACTTTATAGAATACATGGGAGAATTACTTTCAAAGGCAAATCAAAAGAAGATATTTATCTGTGGGGATACAAACATTGATTTACTTTAAAAAAAAACTCATTCACTGACTGAACAATTTGTAAATACACTGCATGTTATGGGACTGCAGCTGAGGTCAGCAGACTGACTGTTTTGAATACTTTTGCAGATGTGTTTAGACTACCAGAGAAGAAATGGACAAGGCCATATCACTATCTGCATTGTCACAGGCAGAGAGGAAAATGGAAAGCATGTCTGTTGTACAACGGCAATGAATAAGGAGACCTAAAATTGTCTGTGTATTGGAATGCATCTTCTTAAAAAAACATATGTTTTAACTGTATCAGTAGCTGTGTATCTGTGTATCTGAATCTTGTGGCAGTGGGGGCGGGACCTGATAAGCCTTTGGCTTCTCCTGCCACCCTTCGGACGATAACACAAAGTAATATGTGAGAATATGCAAAGAGAAAATTGTGTATTGTGTGTAATTGTCCGGAAGAATATATATATATTTTTTTTAATCAAAACTTAATTATTTTGAGGTACCTATTACCAAACTAGAATGTGTTTGTTATCAAAACTGTGGTCCCTGATAATGTTAACGACAACATTAAAACAGTATAACAACATCATTAAAACAGTGACTTTTCAGGTATCTTTCTTACTTCAAACATTGTTCCAGGGATCTAATGTTCAAAGTTTGTTTATTCAGTTATGAGAATATACTTTATAAAAATGCATTTATATACATGTATTTAAACAGAAAAACAAAAATATGAATCCTTCACAGTGATTTCTACAAGGCGATTAGAATCTGTAAATAATTAAAATTAAAGAAAAAAAACTTTTCACAGTATTTGTTCACTCCTCATTCTCGTCATCTAACCACTGAGCATCTTCCAGGATGTAGCCCAGCCCCATTGAACGCCGTGGTCGAGGTTTGGTTATAGCCATGTCCACTTCCTCCTCTGTATCCTCATCCGTCTGAAAGACAGATATACAGTCAACAGTCGCACACGTTTAAAAGTGAAATACTGCAAATCCACATTTCTCTCTACAAGATTTCTATTTTTTATGTCTGTTATGAAAGCAGGCATAAACCAGCCCTGCGTTCCAATCCCCATACACTATGCCAGAAAAAGATTTAGGATGTCCCAATACATGCACGTCAATTGTAGTATGCTGAAAATACACAATTGACCCACTAACTCCAATAGCATTTTGGAGTATTCGTCTTTATTCCTGACATTTCTCGAGATAATGAAAATAAATCTTCCTTATCTGATTTTTTTTCTCACCTTAAACTCCTCTGTACTTTATGTAGTGTAGTAAAATGAATGAGGATGTGATTTGGAACGCAGGGCAGCGCTGCTCAAACGAGAGAAGGGGAAATACACTGGTGAAAAGACTAGACTCACCTTAGGACAAACAACTCTTCTGACTTCCACATCTTCTCCAATGCAGTGAGGACCGGCCCAATGGGCTCTGTCTGCTTCACCCTCTGTAGAGAACCTCACATAGGCCACTGATTTCCCCCCAGGAATCTTCTTAATCTAGGATCAACAAATAAAGGACATGTATTTAATGAGGTGATAAATATCCAGGATCTTCATATTTTGTATAAATATATGAAGAAGGGCATTATAAAGCATTGTATTTTCAATCTTTACCTTACACGCTGTGACGGTGCCCCATTCTCTAAAGTAAGCGGCTATATATCCTTCATTTACATAGGAATTCAGCTTTGTAATCATCAATCCATGGTCCTGTGAAATGATAGAAAATCATAAGCATCATATGGCATTTTTTAGCTTAAAAAAAGAGAATGATCCTCCCTTTTTAAATGGGCAGAAAGATGTTTTACCAGTTCATAATTTTCAGCCAAAGCAGCCACGTGTTTCTTTGGAAGACAGACGTAAACTCTTTTTTTCGTTTCCATTTTTATCTGGAGGGATAAAATGTTGAGTTAGGAGATAGGAAATGTTTAACACTGTGCAGTGCTAAAGACTTGTAAAGTGGTTACAAAACAATGAAACGCAGACAATGTCCAAGAAAAACCAAAAAAAGCACATCAAAAGTTTGATTTCTTACGTTAATGTGAATGTTTTTTCCATCAGATGAGTGTGCATGTAATCAAGAAAGTTGTTACTTACCAGATGTATTTACCGAGCTGACCTTGTTGTTCCAAACAGACCAAAACCAAAGCACAGAGCAGCCGTCTGTGTAACCCTATATAGCATCCCTTATGTCACAACGTGGAAATCTCCTCCTCCTTTTATTTTTCCTGTGAAATCAAGTGACTGGTTCAAAGAAGTTGCCAGACGTCTTCTTCTGTGGAAGAAAGGCTGAAACCAAAGTTTTGCTCTTGAGGAATGATAGACATGGAACTTCCCGTGAGGCACCAACAGGTCTACCAGGATTTTAAGCTGCAGTCTCAATGAGCCCATTTAAAAAGCTGTCAGGAGTAAAACAATGTATCTTCATGTCATTGTTTGAATTTCTGTATATTGAGCCCGTAAAATAGTCACAATAAGCTTTTTCTTCTGACTCTAAATTGTATAAGGATAGCAATGTTTGAAAGAAAGTGAGGTAAATATACTCCACTTTAATATCTATGCTTTCTATGATTTTTTGAACACACTGTGCATGAAAGTAATTCACTAGAGGTTGACATATGCAAAAGGAGGACCCTACTATCCCCTCTAGTTGACTACTTTGACATCAATGAAGAATTTACAATGTGATAATGTATCACTGTTCAGATTTCTTTATTCTTAGCCTTTATTTTGCATCACTTCATGCTGAAGTGTTTCTTAGGAAACCTGATAGCCCTCTTATCTCTCACAGGAAACATGACACTGAAAATTCCAATTCTAGATAAAATACTGCAACACACGTATTGTTTATTTATTTGACATTTCCAGCTAAATGAAACAAAAGAAATGCTTGAAGTGTCTTGGCCAATGCTTTTGCTATGTGTTGACTTTGTGAAAAAAACACATCATGAGGGTACCTCATTCCAACGCAGTAGGTTCAAACAGATTTCACAACACCACTGTTCAGATTTTTTTATTATCAGCATTGTGAATCAAATCATGCTGAATGACTTCTCAGGAACAGGATAGCCCTCTTATCTGTCACAGGAAACATCAAACAAAAAATGTATAAAATACAAGTGTCTTTTTGATATATTTGACATTTTCAGCTAAATGAAACAAAAGAAATACTTGAAGTGTCTTGGCCAATGCTTATGCTATGTGTTGACTTTGCCACATCAAGAGGGTTCCTCATCCCAACGCAGTATACAGGTTCAGATACATTTATTTGATCTTTTCATACAACAAATTCAAGGTCATTATTCATAAGCATTTCATAGAAAAAACATATACACAGTGATATACAGTAGGAGCTCTATGTAAGGATAAATACCAACAGCTTCATTATAGTGCAAACAAACATGTGTTCAAGTACATTTAGGTCTCACCAAACATTGTGCAAATACTTGTAAATGACATTTAGTGATACTGCTATTGTCCTCATTGTTGCTCGCAGGTTACAAATTCCCGATGATGAAGGCAACCATTTCGATGATGTCGAAACGAAGATGCGTGTCATTGACGAGATAATACCTTACCATTTCCACGGTATGTTGTGAATGTTGTTCTGCTGAAGACAGAGGGGAAATAAAAACTTTTAACAAGCATCACTGACTTTCCAGAACCCTCACATTCTAGAGATGGTCACTTAAACAGTGAGCAAACAAAGGAGATATGTTGCAACCACAAAGATTGTGTACAGAATTGCGAAAATCCACCTTATCTATGTGGGGAAACCAGGCTATTTAGTTCATAAATGGCTTGCAGTTTGTTGATGAGGAACTTTTTGTCCTTACCCTCCTGTGTAAAAGAGAAAAAACACACACAATGTCTATTAAGGTTACAGTTTTTCTCAGTTGCTTTGGTGCTTTTCTCAGATCAGAATGAAAATTCTCATAACTATTAGTTCAACCTCCGCAACATTTAGTCATTTGAGCACATCATAGTAGCAATTTCTCCTTCCTCTGAACAAATTGCAAATGCTTTTGGACATGTATCAGTTGCTTTCATACAATTCTCTGCTGTTTTATAACATTGTCATTTGCTTATGTCATGTCAGTCAAAATGAACTATACTTATGGATGCTGAATAGTCGTTCCCAATAAAACTAATAGTCTTCATTTCATTGCTTGAGTCATTACATACAAAATTGTTGAACTAGTTATCAAATTCTGTCAAGCAAATTTTTTACCTTTTCTTAGATACTTTCCTCGCTGCATTGCAAGGGATAATATCCGTTGTGATTTAGATGAAATATGTGGCCAGACAGACAGGAACGTCTGGATGTGACAGAATGATTTACCTATATACTGTAGTTGCGCAGTTAGTTTGGGGACATGGCTCTGTATGTTCAAGCTCGAGACACAGCCTACTACAAACAGATCGCGGAACTTAGCCGTTCCCCTAGACAACGTTAACGGGCAGGATATCCCTGACTATCATTTTGTCCATCAAACCACAGAGTTTTTCTGCACAGTGGCTCACTCCACCCGCTCACACTGGCGCGTTCTCCCGTCGATTTTCACCGACACAGGGTGCAATCGCTGCTTTGCAAATTATTAGCATTGTCATAAGTTATTACAGCATTCCATCTTTATGATACGATATCATAGTAAAGGCAAAGGCTACATGCTTTTATATTTATTGTGTGAAAGAGTAAATGTGTTCATTTATATGCAAAAAGACCTGTAATGCTCTTGGTTAAGATCAAGATCACCCGAAGCATAATCTTGATAAGTAGAGTGAGTATACTTCTAACATTGCTTCTCCTTTGTCATAATTTTGTCTTTGTCAGAATCCTACACTGGCTGTAGAAATGCTCACACAGCGTAACCTGTGCACTCTGTGGCTTCTGCCACTTCTCCATGTCTCTGGACATGCGATGAGATTTAACCTCTTCCGTGAGTAATCCGAAGCTAATGTGTGTAAACAAATAAGATTGGTAGAATAGTTTTGAAAGTAATTCATGGAATGGAAAAAAACCCGTCTTGATACTGTACTTGTTTTGGATTTTGAGCTGTAAACTGGTCAATTCTTTTAGACGGACTTTAGTTCATATTTGTATAACCTCCAGTGGCCCTGAATTAATATCCAAAGCCTATGTTTGGTTGCAGAGAAAAACATTGAGCAGCAGGAAGGCGACGTGAGGCTCTCTGGCTCCGGCAGTGATTCAGAGGGCCATGTGGAAGTGTACCACGAGGGAAGATGGGGCACGGTGTGTGACGACGGCTGGGACCTTGCCGAGGCCTAGGTGGTGTGTCGTCAGCTGCAATTCCCCGGAGCCAAGTCTGTTGTCATTGGGACGGTCTACGGACAAGGTGCCCCTCTACTTCCTTTTATCCGCCACCAGAGGACAGTAACGCTGTTGATATAACTGAGGAGTTGTGATTCAAAAGTTAAAGTCTTTTTTTGTCAGTTCTGATATATGCAAGACATACAACAGAATCGAAATGGCGTTTATCTCAGGCCCACAGTGCAGTTAGAACGATAAAATAAAAAAATATAGAGTTAAATAAGATAAACAAGATAAACATAAACAATATTTACATAGATACATTCTAAATACTGAGTAGTGCAAAGGAATTTTCTGTGCATTATAAAACAGCATACATAAAATAGAATAGAAAGTTAAAAAATAGATAAGTTAAAATGAAATGTCCAATGTGATGAAAAATATTTACAATGTAAAATCAACTGGATGTACATTCTAGGTTTTAACACTACAAATTCAGCTATCAAAAAAGGTGACTGTGTATTTGTGCTACTGTCAGAGTAATTAACAACTGTCCTTTTTTCATTTCACCTCCGTAGCATCTGGACCTATTTGGCTGGATGATATTGCATGTAAAGGCACTGAGAACCGCCTGACTGCGTGTGCGTTCAAAAGCTGGGGATTAACCGACTGCACCCACAAAGAGGATGTCGGAGTTATTTGTGAAACGGGTACATATCTAAACTCTAACAAAGCCAATGCCACTTTTGAATATGATGACATCTGATCCAGTACAAATAAAGTACATTATTTGTGCTTGTTGTCTTTCGATTTCAGGCACAAATGTGACCATGAGTGATTCTGCACACTCGCTGGACCACAGCATCAGTCTGTCCAAAGTGCTAGGTCAAATCTTTGACAGCGGTAACGGCTGTGATTTCCTGATCTTAGTCCAGAGCGCTACTGGAAACAGACAGGAGAATGGGACCCTGGAGATGGTTGGCACAACGATTTGTACACACAAACTGATCCTGTCACAGTTCCCACTCTTCAAGGCCACAGAGGGGATCAGTAGCATCACGGTCAATGTCAGCCAGTCTTGTCAACCACATTTCACCTCCTTCATCAGGTATGCTGAAAAGACTATGATGCGTCTTAAAGGGCATAGGTTGTGGCAAAATAAAAATTTCAACATTAGGGTCCCTAGGTTTTACTAGAGACTCCCAAAGTATGATAAAAAAACCCTCTCTTTTTTCCAACTCCACCTTCCAAAATCCCAGTTAGATTTGTCTCCCCTTATGACATCATATCAGGAGAAGGCACGCCCCCCTCATTACCAATTTAACTGAGCACACCCCAAATTAAGAAGGCGGGGCAATCAAAGCAGACTGGGCTCTTTGTAAGGCGGGGTTTAGCTTAAAGGAGCAGTAAGCGTAATGGTCAGTTTAGCTAACTTCCTGTCAGTTACTGCATTTAGCAGTCCCCTCGCTCGTCCCTACGTCACCACATTAATGCACTGCGGTCTTCGAGCAGCAAGTTATCTAGCATCATCTCAGATCCATAAGTGTGATAAAACATGATAAAAACCATCAAAACAGACATTGGGAAGGATTTTTACCTGCTCCGCCTTTGTATATAAGCCAAGTGGTTTGTGCAGTTCCTTAGACCTTCTCTTCTGCATCGAGAGAGCATAGGGCAACATGGCCTCACAACGATGGGTCCTGGCGGTCTGCTTTTCCCTTGCCTCCGGTACCATGCAATCTTTCATTAAAGCTCCCATATTATACACTTTTCGGTTATATTATACAACATATTATATGGTCTTAGTGGTCCCTAATACGTTTTTCTTCAATTGTTTGCTGAAAAAAACTTTCAGATAATTTATTGTACTATGCTGATGTTCAGCTAATCTCACAATGGCCTATTTTTTAAAAAGAGCTGCAGCTCCCCTCGTAAATATACAATCTTTGAGCTGCCCCCGCCCCCTGTCCGGAAGCGAAGCCAGATACGCCTCGCCCTCTGTCTGTCAGGGCCGTGGACCAATAAGAAATAGGGGTGTGGGCTGCACAGTGGAAGCTTCTGGCTTTCCAGTTTGTGAGGTCAGAAAAGGGGAAAATTCTGACTGGAGTATATTGGGGGGGAGGGGTGGGGGTTTCAGAAAGGGGGAGAGTGAGAACAGGAGAGATTGTTATTTTTTTTAAATATTTTGGCAGTCTCTAGGCACACCGTGGACCCATGGATATGTTAGAACACATTTAAAAAGTGCATTTAGCATAATATGTGACCTTTAAATAATTTGGAGGGACAAGGAAAATCAAATTCATAATATAGAACAATATAGCAGAAATGTTCAAAATGTTTCAGATTGAGCACAGCGGAGTGTAACTGTTTCAAACTTAATCCATCCTATAAACCCTTTGTGTGCCAAATGGTGACAAGATTGGGTTTTGATATTAAACTGTTTTGGCTGGATTATATTTCCTGACTCGTTCCTGCTCACGGAATACACATGTAGGCCTACCTGCTACTTGTGTCTGGGTGTCGTTGTGAAAAGTATTTGGACCCCATGAAAAAACAGGTTGGGTACCTTTTGTAGTTCTTCTACATTAGTTAGGCTACTCTGTAATTTTCCTGAGTCTACAAACAGCATTAAATTCTCTCTCCACATAATGTACATTTTTGTGAAAAAGAATTTCCCTTTGGGGACTATACCTTCCAAAGGCTTTGACATAAGTCTTCAGGTTGACACGACCAGCCAGGTCTGACCAGTTTTTCAGAAACCTGGCCAATTGACCAACCAGACGGGTCATACCACAATGAAGCTGACGAGCAGCATCATCCTGTTTTAATCATTGCCGTAACCACCAAGATCCTGCTTTCTGTATTGTTTCTAAAAATTAAAATAGACCTAAAAAAGTTCTTAATGCAAAGAAAGACACAAGGCACAAACAAGTTGGAAATAATTGAAGGAACAGATTTGAGTTCAAAGATTAAGAACTTTTTTGTAATGATTTCAGTGCTTTTGCAGTGATGAGAGGAGAATGAACTAAGCCTAAATGTTGCAAACAAACATAGGCCAACTTTATAGTTTTGAGGGTAGATTGGTTTGGTTATTCATGTAGAGAACCGCCTTTTTTCATTTGTGTGTGAAGAATTTGTTGTTGATGTTGTTTTTTAAGTGTTATTTATTTCAACAATAACACCAACAGATTTCAAATGATTTAATGTCATGTGCAGAAATACAAAAAAGTGCAATATATGGTGCAGTCAATTAGTGTAAATGTATCTTACCAGAAACAAGTAGCATAGAAAACGTGCAAATTGTGAAAAAACTGTTTGCTTTAGTGAATACTAAAGAAGAACAATGTCTCTGTGTGAACTGATTATTTTGTAGAGATCGGTTGATCTGTTAAACAATTGTGTGAGTGTAAGGGAATCAAAATAAATTGGTAGATATGTTGGGCTAAGTCAGAAATGTGCTACTATTTTAAAATAATAATGAGCCCTTGCTCCCCCAACTGTCCCTGGTTGATAAGATAGTTAGTCTCTCTACAAATGCATGTATGTGTTTATTGAGGGATGAGCGCACTCACACTCATTGTTGATAGGAGTAATGGGTAAGGGGGGCCCATTGACTGGAGGTTTTCAGGGGCCCAGCCATTTGTGTGGGCAGGCCTGAATGTGAACACTGGTATTAATTCAGTTTCAGGTCATTTTGAAAACATCGCTTTTGTTGTGGATCCAGAATGTGACTGGCTCATCTGACTTTCATATGTTGGGCCTCAGAAAGAAAATAATAGTTCAAATGTTTATCCTGGGTTTGATGACCTTTGATTAGACATTAGTTCTGATGTTTCTGTTTAGCGAAACCTATCCTTTTCTTTGTAGTTCAATGTGTTGAAATGTTAGCCTGGCACCACCCGCCTATTACTTCCGCTCAATTTTCATTCCCCTTCAATTTTCATTTCCCTTCAGTAGTCAGTCTGGGTGTGCGGTATATTCGTAGGTTTTCTCCGGACAGATTTCTGCCGGTCCAATCAGCGAACAGAAGGAGTGGCTCAGATGGAGTGGCTCAGAAGCCGGCGCATGACATGGTTGGTTGGCAGATCCAGAGTGGCACTAGGCAGATCCAATAGTTTTAAACTTCAACAGACACCCGCCTTCAAGTGAATTAACGTTTGTCAATTGAGCGATTCCAGACCTTCTGTACAAATGAAATTAAGTACGATGGTCTGGTAAAACCAGGCTATTGAAATGTATTGATCTATCGAATTATGATGTATTTATCTGAAACCTGAATTGAATGATTGCTTTTTCTGAAATTCTATAGGCATTGGAATTCACATTTCACAGACTTACATCGTTAAAGATGAGGTGTTATTTTGTTTTGAAACATTCTAGGACAACTCCTCTGTCAAGATAAACTGAGTAATAGATTTTTCTCGTTTTAATAATCGGGCCTTACTAAAGGGATTATAGCTTAAATGATTTTCCGGGTTCTTGATATTGCACATTGACTGATGTGTAAGTTTTGTTCCTTGTACCTAGATGTATGTTCTGATTGAATTAACTGATTGTGCTGACTGGTGTTATGATACATTTGTATTTTTATGTGACCAGTTTATGGTCAAAGGGTGAATTGTGAGGGCAAATTTATTTGTAACCATCGCATTGATCTATTTTTTTATATGTATATCACATCAGTTTAACACATGTGCATTTCCTCTAAGAAATTTTCCGACAACAGTTGCTTAAACTAATTTAAGGTTTATTGTGGCTGACCACAATAAACCACAATGACCACAATAAACCCCTGAGACCTGTTTGACCAACTGTTAGTTGACATCTGTTAGTTGACACCCCCGTTGTTGAAGGGGGCCTTTAAAATCCCTGTCTGACCAAAAGATATAGTCAGTCCCGTCGGGGGCTGACCATGCAGGTTGGAACTTTACTCTGTAACTCTGTTGTTTTGTCTTATTGTATTATGTAATTAAATTCTTAAATTCTCTCTGAGTTTAGTCTTCTATTACAGATATGTCGGAAATATAAAATTTCCCTGACAAAAAGAAGTGAAGAATTTGACCATAGCATAATGTTTCCTTCACAGATGGGCGTATTAGGGGGTGTGGGTAGCTTCTGCTAAGGGGAATCACCGCCAGATTTAATCCATTAAATTTAAGGGGATGATGTCACTTCACTCCACTCCATCACTCCACTCCTTCATTCTTCCTCAGTATTGTCAGCTGTTATAAACAGTGTTCTTACGGTTACTCTAAGTGACATGCATAAACACTCTCACTGAGTCCAAACCACAGATAACACAGTGGCGTGGGATGAGGACTAAGACCCATGTTAGTACTTTTTCAAACATGTGAGGGACCATTAGCATTAATGTTTAAAGCACCTATAATCAATATTTTTTTACAATAACAATATATTAAAAACGCAACTTGAAAACAATGTGACGATGTGAGAGGGGTTACTAATTCACTTATTCACTAAAATTGTGACTTTAAGGAGCTTTATAGCCAGTGTTTTACTCTTTGAATAGCTAGCTGTCTGTCCCACAACTTTGATATTTTGGGCCACTCTCCTACCGTCATTTCTGCATCGTCAAGCTGTTATCAGAGCAAATATTGGACTTTGACCAAATGGCACGGCTTCTAACCAATGATAGCTCTATAACTAAAGGCAGCTGTTAGCAAACAAGTTTGATGTGTGTCTTTCAATCTTTCTTTCAATTAGTTGCCAAATCAGTTTTTGTAGGTTACTACAACGTCGCAAAATAATTAAAAAAATAAAAACAAATCAATATACCTACACCTTGTTGAAAATAATTGCACACGTGCGAAAATTGCTCAACCTGTAGCCTAGTCATAACCGCAGGAAGTGTAAGATTAAGGATTGTTGGGTAACTGTTGCTGTTACCACAGACAGTGGTCTAAGGATGGAGGGTCAGATGGACGTCAGTTCAGAGTAAAACACCCACACAGCATCAGTAGTAGTAAATGAATAGTTGGACATTTTAAGAAAGATTGTCCTTTTTTCTCTGGCAAAGAGTAAGATGAGATGATTGAGACCACTTTTACGTTTGTATGCTAGCCTGTATACATCTGTAACCCAGTTGAAAATTACTATATTGGTATATTGGTTAAATACCAGTTTATTGTTTTTCATATTGCATACAGTTGAAATGTTTTGGAATATTGTATAAGTTATTTAGTTATTCATGTATTTTGTATACATCCTTTCATTCATTTACCTGCAATGTAGCCAGGGGGTGCAACGACATGTTTGTGGGTTGATGGGGGAATTTGGGAACAAAAGGAAGAAAAGAAGACGACGTTCGGGCTGAGATGGTGAGAGGAAAAGACGAGGGTAGGAAACGTAGCTCACGTTTCTGTAAATAAGTAGTCAGTTGTAGTTTATTTAAAGTTGATGGCATATCAGCCCCAAAAACTGCAAGTGTTCCTGCCTGATAGTGCATGTTGCCGTATCGTTCAGCACAGACGTTACTAGAAGCTGCATTAAGCCCCGGAGCAGTTAGTTAGCCCAGCTAGCTGAGAGGAGCAGCCATTAGCTAAACCAGCCAACAGACCGACGCCACTGGACCTGCCGTGGACCACCGGCCAGATAGCGGGTGTAGCCACGTGGATGCTACACCTTCCTCTGGTGAAGAGGACTCTGCATCTTGTCTCCCTTTTTCCTGACCGTGGACTTCCGCAGACATTCGAAATGGACGTTGTGAGTAACGTGCTTTAGCTCAAAGGAGCGAAGAGGACTAATCGTCAACAGGCCTGCAACGGGGGGTTTGTGAAAGGACTATTTTCTTTGTTTATTAATATTATATGCCGGCTTAGTTTAGGTACATAGTTTCTGTTTAAGCTGTGGTATAACAAAAAGGGTTGAATTGTATGCCCATTCATTTTGTATTTTATTTTATAAGAAAATTAAGTAAACATTTCATTACTAACCCTTTTGTTTGTCTGTTTAAACCTAGGGGGAATTGTTTATATGGTGCATGTTTAAGAATATTAAGGGTACTGTTGTCATAGGTATAAATATATATAGGGAATCCAAACTAATATTGAAGAAAATAAGTTGGGTTAAAGAACCTAGGGCCCTGCCCTCTATAGTTTTGGGGTAAAAGGGGCTACACATCACAGAGGGTAAACCCACACTAAAAAAAGGGAAAGGGAAATTTGTCGTTCACACACTTTACTTTTTTGTAAGGATTAAACAAACTAGATGCATTGTGTTTATTAGCCAGCTTGAGAGGGGCTGTTAGAATTGGATACGTTTGGGGAGAGGCCATGGCTTCCCTTTTATCCTTGTTTTGAATCTTCCCACTACGCCAAACTACTATCCACATTCTCATTGAACTCTCAGAAAGAAAACGATATTAGAGTTCGTAAGTGTTAAAAAGCATTCTTTTAAATTTACGGTGGGCGGTCATGGCCTCCAGAAAATGCCCTAATAGGCTGTATTAATTGATTTAGTAAGACCCAAATTTAATTACAACAAATGTAGGCCTACAACAATTTATTTTAAGTGGTTTGCTGGGGGACATGTTCTGATAGGCCACTATGTTGTAGGATTTAAATGCTGTTTTTTTGGGGGGGTTTTCTTTCACCACAGTAGAAAGTTCATGGTGAAGGTGAAGTTGAAGTTGAGGTCGTGTTCTAGGGAAATGGTTGCGGCTGCGTGGTGACGTTGATTGTGTACAGTCACGCACCAGCGTTTGGCGCAATCACCCTAATGTTGTGACAGAACGTGACGGTGGAAGGGTGGGGGGGGGTGGGGGGGGGGGGGTGCGTGGATGCAGGCCTGCCCACACAAATGGCTGGGCCCCTGAAAACCTCCAGTCAATGGGCCCCCCTTACCCATTACTCCTATCAACAATGAGTATGAGAGCGCTCATCCCTCAATAAACACATACATGTATTTGTAGATAGACTAACTATCTTATCAACCAGGGACTTGCAGGGACAGTTGGGAGAGCAAGGCTCATTATCATTTTAAAATAGTTGCACATTTCTGACTTAGCCCAGCCTACCTACCAATTTATTTTGATTCCCTTACACTCACACAATTGTTTAACAGATCAACAGATCTCTAGAAAATTCACAGTTCACACAGACATTTTTCTTCTTTAGTATTCACTAAAGCAAACAGTTTTTTCACAATTTGCACGTTTTCTATGCTACTAGTTTATGGTAAGATACATTTACACTAATTGACTGCACCATATATTGCACTTTTTTGTATTTCTGCACGACACATTAAATTATTTGAAATCTTTTGGTGGTATTGTTGAAATAAATAACACTTAAAAAACAACATCAACTACAAATTCTTCACAAACAAATGAAAAAAGGCGGTTCTCTACATGAATAACTAAACCAACCTACCCTCAAAACTATAAAGTTGGCCTATGTTTGGTTGCAACATTTAGGCTTGGTTCATTCTGCTCTCATCACTGCAAAAGCACTGAAATCATTACAAAAAAAGTTTTTAATCTTTGAACTCAAATCTGGTCCTTCAATTATTTCCAGCTTCTTTGTGCCTTGTGTCTTTCTTTGCATTAAGAACTTTTTTAGGTCTATTTTTATTTTTAGAAACAATAAAGAAAGCAGGACCTGGGTGGTTAAGGCAAAAATTAAAACAGGATGATGCTGCTCGTCAGCTTCATTGTGGTAGGACCCGGCTGGTTGGTCAATTAGCCAGGTTTCTGAAAAACTGGTCGGACCTGGCTGGCCGTGTCATCCTGAAGACTTATGTCAAAGCCTTTAGAAGTTAGTGTCCCCAAAGGGAAATTCTTTTTCACAAAAATGTATGAGGGAGAGATAATTTAAACCTGTTTGTAGACCCAGGAAAATTACAGAGTAACTAGCCTGTCCTCTTTATAAGAATGTAGAAGAACTACAAAAGGTACCCAACCTGTTTTTTCATGGGGTCCAAATACTTTTCACAGCCACACCCAGACACAAGTAGCAGGTACATATGTTTTCCATGAGCAGGAACGACTCAGTTGTTGTGTCACTATTTGGCACACAAAGGGTTTATAGGATGGATTATGTTTGAAACAGTTACACTCCGTTGTGTGCTCAATCTGAAACATTTTGAAAATTTCTGCTTTTCTACTGCTTTTTAAATGGCCGTAAGCGGAGTTGCGGCTCTGTGTAAACACCCAACTTTGAATAGATATTGACATAAATATCTAAAAATCTAAAAATAAAGTTTAGCTTAGTTAGGTTCTTGGCTTCCAAAGACCATGGGCCCCCCAAGTGGCTGGGCCCTAGAAAGCCTTCCCATTTTCTACCCCTTATGGGCGGCCCTGCGTGGATGTGAAAACTTTGGGCACCCCTGACCTTAGGTTGTAGCTGCTGCTGTTGGTTGCTGCTGGTGATGCTCTCACTGGCTGAGCCCAGGGCCCGGGGGCGGAGTCTGCTGCCCAGCCTGCTCTACATAAAAAGCGAGCGCTCCTCACGGTGGGCGCAACAACAGAAGATCCTTGGTGCGGTCCTCCACACAACGGGAATGAACTTCTCTCACTCTGATAAATTAATCCCTGGTGCGCGATTTACCTGAAGCTGCAGGGACGCCTCGTTTACTTTGTCGGTTCATCTACTTTCAGGCTTGCCGGACTGCTTGACTGCTCTCTTCTCCACATCTCCACAAATAGGCTACACACACAAACTCCAGCAGCGTAGTTATCTAAAGATGACTTGGACGGCTAGCAGTTGTTTTGCCACTCTGGCCATTCTGTTTCTTTGGCGAGTGGAAGAAATCGCCGAAGCCTGCCGCTGTCCCGTGATGCATCCTCAGACGGGCTTTTGCACCTCAGACGTCGGTAAGTTGATTGCATTCAGTCATTCTTTGTTTGAAACGTTATACGTATGGATCATTTCATTGATGTTTTGACCAAGGAAATATAAATGTGCTCAGAGGGAAAACTTGTCCTATACTGCGGTGTGCTGCGGTGAGGAGTTCGGCACTTGAGTTCTTGTGAAGTATGAAATGTCCAGACCAGAAAGAACTTTGTTCTTGTTCTCGCAGCTCTGTCAGCGAGAAGTTTGTTCTTTCTTCTTGTGGAGTATGTAACAGCCTTTAGTTCATTCTGCTCCCATCAATGCAAAATTACTGAAAACATTACTGAAATAATTACAAAAAAGTTCTTAATCTTTGAACATAAATCTGTTCCTTCAGTTATTTCCAACTTCTTTGTGCCTCGTATCTTTCTTTGCATTAAGAACTTTTTAAGGTCTATTTTCATTTTTTATTTTTAGAAACAATACAGAAATCAGGATCTTGGTGGTTACAATGATTAAAACAGGATGATGCTGCTCGTCAGCTTCATTGTGGTATGACCCGGCTGGTTGGTCGATTGGCCAGGTTTCTGAAAAACTGGTCAGACCTGGCTGGCCGTGTCAACCTGAAGATTTATGTTAAAGCCTTTATAGTCCCCAAAGGGAAATTCTTTTTCACAAAAATGTACTTTATGGGAATAGATCATTTAAACCTGTTTGTAGACTCAGAACAATGACAGAGTAACTAGCCTGTCCTGTTTATAAGAATGTAGAAGAACTACAAAAGGTACCCAACCTGTTTTTTCATGGGGTCCAAATACTTTTCACAGCCACACCCAGACACAAGTAGCAGGTACATGTGGAACGACTCAGGAAATATAATCCAGACAAAACTGTTTAATATCAAAACCCAATCTTGTCACCATTTTTAAATGGCCTTAAGTGGAGCCGCAGCTCTGTGTAAACACCCAACTTTGAATAGATATTGACATAAATATCTAAAAATCTAAAAATAAAGGTTAACTAGGTAGGTTCTTGGCTTCCAAAGACCATGGGACCCCCAAGTGGCTGGGCCCTAGAAAGCTTTCACACTTTCTACCCCTTATGGGCGGCCCTGGGTATATGTATACAGAAGCTGACGTATTAAAGGCATCTCTTTACCATTGGATTCTGTGGCTCCGGAAGAGGAACCACAATATCCTGCCGCAGAGTTTCCTGTAAAGAAGAAGAGTCAGACTTTTTTAGCATTAAGATGACAAAGAACAACTCGTTTATGGTAGGATACTACCACTACAACTGATTCTACTACTATTAATAATTATTATAATAATACAAAAGTAATTTTTCCAATATTTTTTCACAATAATAATCATGATGCCATTAGGGCTGGCCCGAATTATTCGAATATTCGAATACTCGTTCGGAAAATTAGTATTCGGAGCTTAAATTAGTATTCGGAGCTTCGTTTTTTTTTTTTTTTTTTTTTTTATAATTTTTTTTTTTTTTTTTTTTCAAAATTTTTTTTTGCAAGAAGCTAGTACTGCAATATAATGTCATCAAATAATTTTATATTTGGATATAAAAGTTAGTAATATTGTAGTAGTAGTAGTAGTAGTAGTATTGCTCATTTAGGAGGATATTACATCACTAAGTGTCATAGCGCATCCATTACTTCACCTCCGAGCGCGTAAATCTTCAACAAAATATGCAGATACTGTCAAAATCGGTTCCAGGGAGTATATAGGGATTATTGACGTTTTTAAAAAAAAAAAATTTTAAAAAATTTTTTTAATATTTTTTTTTTTTTTTTTTTTTTATGTTTTTTTTGATAGTGTGTTTTTCTGGAACGAATATTCGAATATTCGCTCGGAAAAACCAACGAATATTCGAAGCCTGAAAAATGGTATTCGGGCCAGCCCTAGATGCCATATTGCATATTTTCTTAAACATACCCCAAAATATCCAACACATTAAAGATTAAAAAAACAACCCTGTTGATTTGACACAGTGAAACTACATTATTGTATATATTGGCGTGATGATTATATAACCTTTGTTAAAGATGGTGATAGTCATCTCAGTAGCTACTCTTCCTGGGGTGGGTCACTGAGCTCAGGTCCTATAACACCATCTCCCGCTTCAGCACCATGGATAGTCTAGACCCTCTTACTAACACAACTCACCATTTAGTCACAGTGATGATCTGCCTTTATTTTGCTTAAAGGTTATTTATGATAATGCAGTTTGCTGTGTCGCAGTAGAGTTCAGTTTGTGAACGTGCTCAGCCCCTTTCTTAAATACCTACTTCACCAGTGGAAATATGAAGGTGTATTGAACTCTGAGATCCATGTAGTATAATTTTGCAAAAACTTTAGAAATTGGTTCATCCTAGCCTGAGAAAAAGGAGAAAGAGTTTTTTATGGTCTCACTGTCTAACTCTACATTTTAATAGTGTAACATCTAACATGGTAAAATGTAGGGTTAGGATTAACAGGACAGCTGGGCCAAGGGAAGACTGAGGGAAGAAAAACCTGATTCATTATATTATAATAGAGATTTTATAATGATAGAACGCCAGTTCCGAATGGGTGAAGTATTCTTTTAAGGCAGGGGTTCTCAAACTTTTGATAGCTGAGGGCCAATTTAGGAACCCAACATTGGACCGAGGGCCGCCAAAGGAAAATAATTGAAAAAACTGAAATCATTTCAATGGCCAGGTTGCGTCTTTACAATTTGCATGTATTGGTCTGCATCCAGTAATGTGTAATTAACATATTTTAATTAATTAATGAAGGGCTAGGTTTCATTTCAACATTGGGGTGGACACATTAAAAGGGTGGTCTGGGGGTAGTCCCCCAGAAAAATTTGAGGTTCAAACACTTCATTTTGTGCATTGTGGTTAATTTTTATGCAGTAATTTGTGTCTTCTGTATTTATTCATGGTGGATATGTTAAGGAAAAGACAACTAGCTCCCATTGATGCAAATCTAATAGAATATCAGTAAGGCACTGAGGCATTTTGTGTTGCATTCAAATATTTATTCTACTTTATTGTTCAAAACCTTCTGCAGATTGAAAACATATCACCTGTCAGAAAAATATATTTCTAAATTTAATGATGTTATAGCCCCCTCATTAATTTGCATTTACCCATATATAATCATTTAAACAATTGATATATTCTTCACATTTGACTTTAATAAATGTTCTCACTTCAGTTTTGGTACTTTGGACACGAGGAGGTAGAACAGCAATAAAAACTAACACTGATTTTCCCATAAGATAGCTACATTCCTGAAGCCAAAAGTATCTGCTAGAACAAAGGGCCTTTTGGCGAAGCAAGCTTTAGACACTTTCTGAAGGCTGCTAGAGAAAGCCTCCCTAATTCTAGTTTCGGACGGCCAGGAAGAAGAAGAGGACGGACTTCGAAAACTGCCTGACAACGAGATTTAACCAATCAGGAGACATTTTCAACATATGTTAATAGACTCTGCTGTCGAGAGAGAACTCACTTTTTTGCTTTTTGTCCTGTCAACCTGCCTTGTCAATTTACTTATAAATACTGAGGCCGATATCCCGAATTTTACACCTTTCTCCATGGCATTTTTTCCTTCATAAATAAGGCTAAAGAACACGTATATTTTTATTTCTAACACACCTTTTGGAGTGTGTTTTTTGTAGGATTCACTACTCATGATGCAGCAGCAGTGTTAACTATTATGACACTATACATTGGAAATAAACAGGGTGGGCTATCAGCAGTCAACTAGGCAGATAGTTCCATGGCTATCAGCAGCTAGCTAACGTTAGCTTGTTAGACACTTGACCTAATCTAATTCACCTTGAAGGTGAGAAAGTGCATCGTATTGGGCTTAACAAGCTCACTATCTAACAACTTACATTGAGAACACTATACTGCCTGCTGCACTGCGGGAGGCTGACCAGCCGTCTGCAACGAGAGGCAGAGGCCAGCCGAACGTCGGCAAGTTTAAGATGGTACGGTTCACTGTAGGGGTGTTATTATTAATAATTGGGGAATGAATATAAACAATTAGGAGGGATATTTAAGTGTTTCGACCCCTGTACTGTTTTTACTGTTACGGGGGACGCATCCCCTCCGTGCGTTTCAATTAAAATTGAAAAATAAATAAAAAATAGGCTATAGGGGAGAACGGGGTAATCTGAGCCACTTTTTACATTTGCTCCCGTCTAAGCGAGCTAAAATGATTTTTCACTCACATTTACACATTTTCCATTAATTCAGGATGTTTCCTAGAAATGGGCATTAGCAGAATTTTTTCAAGACAAAGGGCAGTGAAAATATGATTGTTTTAAAAAAAGTTGTCATGTGGCTCACTTTACCCCAGCTGTGGGGGTAAACTGATCCACTTACTTTTTCCACTCTGAAACTACCATAACAACACATATTGTAACAGTAAGAATCCTGAAAGCTAGCCACACATTCCAGAACTAATGTCGGACTAGTAAAAGAATGATGGGGTTTGGTCAATTAAAGCCACTACGAGTAAGATGGCACGTTGGCGTCCCCTTTGGACAAAAGCGGTAGTATTTTTACGACGCCCGCTGTCGCAAAGCTGTTTTCTAGCACGTGCCAGGCGTGCGAGTGTGAACTGAGAAGGGCGCAATATAGTGCATGTCCGTGTGTTGAAAGTGTGAGGACTCTTTTCGGCTCTGTGAGAGTGGTTTTGACACTGCATCAACTAATGCCAGTCACTGCCACACACACCTGATTGCAATGAGTTGATGCAGCAGTGTCACCTAACTACTCTCTCTCACGGAGCTGAAAGACGTGTCCTCACAGAAAGCGAATGAACGAGAGACGGCAGTTAGTATGGATCACGATGAGGTAATGTGTTTGTGTTGTTGATGTAAATAATGACTATTTCAGATAATGGTTATCTGATGATGGTGAAGCTAAGCAAACTTTGTGTTAGTACCAACCGCTCATTAATTTAGGAGTAAACACTGCAGTCTAGTTTCGCTCTCCTGAAATTGTATACACGTTGCTTGGCAACGCCCTCGTCCCGGCCGTAGCCTATATCACTCTCCCTTTTAGCTTTTCTTCATTGCATTTTCATTTTTTTCTTTGATGGTTGAGCCCCGTTATCAGTCATTATGACGACAAATAACTGTCTCAAACAAGGCTCCCGCTCCCCTTCCCTCACCTGGAGGGATAGGCTTCTCAAATCACGTTGCTGCGCCACACTGAAATCTGCGACCAATATGGATATGTGACCAGGGCCGCCTTTATGCACGGGCTTACCTGGGCTGAAGCCCCAGGGCCTACGAAGATCAGGGGGCCTCTCCAAAAAAAAAAAAAAAAAAAAATGTTTTTTTTTTTTTTTTTTTTTTTTTTTTACTGTGTCAATATAGGCCCCTGATCTAAGAAGGCCACGAACATTGTCATTTAAAACAATAAATTATTGACTGGCTCATGATAGGCCCCTAATCTTCGTAGGGGGGGCTAACGGAGATCAGGGGCCCATCATGAACCAGTAAAGAAAAAGGGAAAAAAAATCACATTATTTTTGGCCTATGAAGATCAAGGGGCCTATCATTCACCAGTACATTTTTGTTTAATTAACATTGTTCGGGGCAACGCAGATCAAGGGCCTATATTGAGTTGAGCCATTAAAAACAAAACAAAGAATTCAAAGAGAGAAGTAGCTTTAGGATAAGGGATTATTTAAAAAAAATGGAATGCTGAATGACTGGATTTTTTTAAACCTGTATATTTTTGTTTCTGCTTTTTGGTATTTCTGTGTCTCCAAATGATTCCAGAAAATAGCTCACATAGGACACAGTTGATTTAGCCTTAGTTTTCTTCTCAAAGTGCACCAGATTGATGCATTTTACTTTAAAAGGTTACATTTTTTCTTCCGGGGGGGCATGCCCCCGGACCCCCCTAGAAGGTCCTGGGTCCCCACCGTGGTCTCCTCAATAACTTGAAAAAACACTGTAACCAAGCATGTGTGTCTGGTTATTAAAAGTCATTAGACCAGGAAGGGGTTTAAGTACATGCATGGACATATAAAGAAATGGACACCGTATTGAAAAATGGCGCCCATTCATT
Source organism: Ammodytes marinus (assembly GCF_949987685.1). Classification (NCBI taxonomy): domain Eukaryota; kingdom Metazoa; phylum Chordata; class Actinopteri; order Uranoscopiformes; family Ammodytidae; genus Ammodytes; species Ammodytes marinus. Next base: position 23,969,882 of record NC_137220.1, on the reverse strand, counting down.
CCTATGAAAGCTTCTCATTGGCGCAGAGAAGCAACAAGGAAGCTGCCATATTGCTTTCATGAGAGCCCTGGCACCATGCTCCTCCTCCCTCGAAAACAAACTGAAAGCCGTTAAAAGCCGTTGGGCTAATAAAACGCTTGATGTGGCGTTTTGAAATGAAAACACTTCAGTTGTAATAGTATATGGTCTAAAGATAAGTTTGAGCCTATGATTGATATCCAGAAAAATTTTGCGGCGACACAATCTTGTTAGCCGCTTGTATTGGTGTGGACGGGAAAATCTGCCTAAAGGGCTTTCATGAAAATGAGCTCCCATTCACAGCATGCAGTACTAATGGGTTGGCCACTAGTCCATGCTGGCTGCTCGGAGAAGGCAGCATCCTGGGGGCCTGAGTACATGTTACCTTAAGAGTATTTGTATTTCATCAATAGAGATATTGTGGTGTAGACAAACGTGGCTTTAACGCATCTGTATTGTAAGACCGCCGCCCGGGGGGGCCTACGAAACCTCTCAGCCCCGGGGCCTAGTGGCAGGTAAAGGCAGCCCTGTATGTGACCATAGATCCTGCACGAGCGAACCGAAAATCGGACTAGGTGTGCGACCAGACCAAAAGCAGTACTAAAAACTATTTAAAAACATCTTTCTTTGCACTGATGGTCTCGTTTGCTGTTAAAGGTAATTTATGATTATCAGAGGAAACATGAGGCTGTTTAAAAGATATTTAAATGTTACTCGTAGCCGCTTTAAGCAAAGCAAATTTTCTAAACACTTGAAAGTAACTCTGAACAAAATCAAATACAACATATAATTCAAAAGGTTTTAATAAGATTCAAATGAAAGATAGAACCAGTTAGATTAGAACACAGTCTGGGGGTCAGAACACAGGACCCTTAGAGCCAGCTAGTGTCTGGGGGTTAAAGCATAGTAAAATCAGAACCAGCGAGAATAGCCTGGGACTCAGAACACAGGAGAAGACCCAACTGGATTATAACATCAGCCTGGCATACTCAACAACTAGGCCTACTCTACATTTCAGCCCTGAAGGTTACAGGGAAAGATGAGAAGGTGCTCTAATAAAATATGTTTAAGGCTAAACTTAACTTATGCCTCATGGTGGGGGAAAGTGAGACAGTGGCTCACTTTCCCCCACAGCATTTGGCTCACTTTCCCCCACCACCACAATTTGAGAAAAAAATACCTCTCTTAGCATTTCAGGCTAATCTTCAGTTATCAGCATCACATGGTTTCATATGTTGGTAGTTCATCATCACGTATGATAGAAGTTTTTCTACGTGAATACATTTGCTTTGGCACGACAGTTGATTAAGTTGACAGCAAGAAAATGTACTTTTACATGCCAAATACCTATTTTGGTGAAAAAAACATGCTTACCACAGCACCTTGTGGTCCTTTCTTTCAGGGCCATGGGGAAATGAGAGGGGCTTGAAAACATATATCTCACATGACCACAAATGTTTTCCGTTGCCTAGATACAGGGGGTGGCTCACATTACCCGATGCCTCAGATTCCCCCGTTCTCCCCTACTTTTTTTATTTTTTTATTTTTTATTCAGAATTCAATGTGAGCCTGCAGATATGTATCTGCGGGCCGCACTTTGAGAACCACTGCTTTAAGGAAAGAAAACTTGTTACATAGCGATTAGCATGTTATGTAATTTGTATTTGCGTATAGGGCTTGTTCAGCCTATTCCAGTAAACATCATGCTGACGTGTGAGAATAATGTATACACTCACTGTGTATGAGCGCTGCAAATGAAGTCAATTAGTACAACTTGAGGAGAAATAACTTTTTCAATGGTTATTATCAGTGCTTTATCTGGATGTGCATGGCAAAATAGAGCTTGTTTTGGCTTTCATTGAATATTGCTCATTACAAAAAACAACTGGAATGCAGCTGTGCTACAAAGAATAACAATGCGGAGAAGACATCTTATTATCATGTGTCGATTTTTCAACAGGTTGAGTGCAGTGGGGGGGCATTCTAGTTCAACTTTTCAAAGATTGCTGACGAGCTTCCTCATGCGTTGGCCCAGGAGCCCGGGAGCAGGCAGAGCACATTCCTCCCCTCTGATTGCAGCTGATGAAACTCTCATGTGCCTATGTCTTCCCAGCACCTGGCACATGCAAGCTCCTCAGATCCAAGCCACAGCAATGTTGTTGTGGCCGACTCCGGCGTGCCAAACCCGAGCAGGGCTTAGATCAAAATACAGACTGACCCAGATCCAGTTCAGTTTCCACCGACGTGACAATAGTGTTTGAAACCTTTTTGTCTTCGAATGCAGTCAATTGTAAATGTTGTTTTTATTTTTTGTGATCTCTCCAGTTATCAGGGCAAAGGTGCTCGGAGCGCAGGAGGTCGCCGTTGGCAACTTCATACGGATCAAGTATGACGTCGAACAAATCACGGTACTGACTAATCACAGACAAATCATGTACCACCATTGGGATTGGTGTGAACTCAATTCTAACATGAACCTTAAAGGGGCAGTGTGTAATATGACATCATCAAGAAAGTTCTACAAAGTTCTAGAATGCAACGCTCCCTGGGTAACCCCAAACCTTTAGAATAATAACAGAAGCTACAGTGGCCTTCAAGGACAAGAACAATTCTAAATTTTAAACAATGCACCTGATGACATTCCAAAAAACATGGATTCCTCCATAAGACTTGCCTGCTCAATGTACAAAATGTAATATTAATATTTGTAATTCTCCGCTCAGGAGGATAATTCAGATTATTGGCAGGGGTGATTTTACACCAATGAGGACATATTTATGAATGAGGATATTGATTTGAGCTAATACATTACTTAAAATGTTACACAGTGTCCCTTTAAATGTTAGTTTTTTCCCCTGTTTGATTTTCTAGATGTTCAAAGGACCCAGCCAGGACATTGATGCCTTCTACAGCTATACCACCTCTTCTCTGTGTGGAGTGACCAATCTGGAGACAGATGGCAAGGAGTACATTATCACAGGTACAACCTTTCTCTTCTAACCACATGACAAATCACCAATATTGTCCCTTGGTACAATTCATGTCAGTTTCCATCCGTCTCACTGCCCTCTTTTTTCTCTTCCTCCAGGCAGACTGCATGCTGACGGGACCATGCACTTCTCCACGTGTGATTTCTTTGAGCCCTGGGAGGCCTTGAGTGCAACCCAGAAGGATGGTCTGAATGGGCACTATGCAATGGGCTGCGATTGCAAGGTAGAGAGAGATAAACTGTGGTTAAAATAGAAGTGACCACAAACAAAAATAACCTTAAAAATAGTTGTTGCAAGTTTAACCCCTGATCTTGCTTTAATGTGTGGCCCTCAGATCACACGCTGCACCTCCATCCCCTGCAGCATCAGCAGCCCGGCAGAGTGCCTGTTTACATACTTCGACAACATAATAGACAACATAATAGACGGAGAGCAGGCCAAACACTCTGCCTGTGTCAAGACGGACGATGACTCGTGTTCCTGGTACCCCTAACTCCACCACAATCCAGTAATGTGCAAATGAGATATACTGAGATATACTAAGATATCAAAACACATAAAGAAAAGCCATAAGGTGTGTGCTCTGTGGTGGAAGTGCAATTGTTCTGTTTTTAATTGCAGGACTCAATATGTTTTTAATCAACAGTCTTATGAATTCAGCTCTTTCAGACACATACAGTATGCCCCCTGTCATGTATTGTGGCTATTGGATGTGATAAAACTGTTCCGTTCGTACATTTTATGTGTTAAATTGTTTTATTTTGAAGTCCGGATTGAGTAAGGTTGGTTTCCGGGTGGGTTGAGAAAATGTGGGTTTATTGTGAAAAACCAAAGGAAGTGTTTGTTATTTTTTGTAGGTTAAGATAGTGACAGGGTGTATTTACGTAGGGGAACCGAGAGAGTGATAAGGGGAGATTTTCATGTGTTTTCTTGGTAGACTCCTCCCATGAGTTTTCTCGGGATAGAGACACCTCCCCGTTGATTAAAAGGTAGGGACTGCGGAGAGAGATGGTTTCTCAACTCGGTGACATACAGGCGGAATGCAATAAGCACACCTCTGTCTCTCTCTCTCTATCCAAACACAGATGACTTGGTCAAATGGTAAACGACTAGAGGGGGAAAGATAAGAATTGGAAATTTCATAGAATGATGAATGGAAGTAGCAGACTATTGGTGTTCTCAATATGAACTAAGTCCTCATCATTTTTAGATTTTTCGGAGAATTTAGATCAGGGATAGGCGGAAGGAAGTCTGGCGGGCATGCTCACACCCTTGTCTTTCTCGAGCTTAATAACTAATTTTGGGATGGAGTAAAGCTTAAGATAACTATGACGGGCATGCAAAACCTCATTTTATTTCAAGCTTTACACACATTTAGGAAAGTGACCAAGTCCACATATATAATGGCAATAGAAATAACTCCAATTGAGGAGTATGTAGGCATATAACCTAATTTCTGCCTTTTCTGTCTTTCTGTTATATGATGTTGTAATATCATGTAATTTGAATAAAAACCAGTTAAACGTTCCGCAAGTCTCCGTCAACGTAGTTTATGTTGAGAATTCAAGGACCTAGATAAGGTTTTTTTTTCAGCAGAACGAGAGTCCCCGTTTGAGAACACAGCGTAAGTTTGGTATAACCCTTGCACAGCCTACATAGCTGACAACACTACAATTACATAATCTCATACATCTAATCTTTTAAAAATAAAAGAATAGGTTTCAATACCTTCCCAGGTTTAACGTGATGTTTAAATTCTGAAAATAGTATATCTGTTCTATTTTTTAGGAAGGGTGGTTTACAAAACTAAGTTGCATACAACTGAATAGCAATAACTTGTGAATGATATCTTCCGTAAAAAAAAAGGAGAAAGATTTTCTGAAGCAAATATAAAAGGGTTTATGCTACACAGAAATCGGCATCATCATAAGGATGAAGGGGTTCTGATGAAGTAAAACGCTGAATACGGTGGTATTTATTGAATATTGTACTTTATTTAGAAGTAATCTCAGGTAGTCTTGAGGGTAAATCTTGGGCTTCAAACCGCTGAGGCCGAGGTTCGCATCTCATAGCAGGGACCGTGGTGAGAGGAGAGACGTCTTTATGGAGAAATAATGTACAATTAGAGCATCGTGTTACATGTTGGTTAATACGGGTTTAATAGGACATAACTAATAATCTTTGGATACTAGCTTTTCAATATAGATCAGACTTTTCCGGTCTAGATCGCATCATGGCGCCCAATGTGGGGCTCGTGTAAGATTGTGAGTCTCATATAACTGTGTATATATTTATACAAGGGATAGAGGGATAATTTTCTTCCGAGTTTAAAATACAAGGACCTACTAATCCCGTGAGGGTAAAAGTATTTTTTTCAACTGGCGAAAACAAGCCGAGGAAGCGATTGAAGTCTGCCAGGAGGGGAGAGTTTATGTTTAAGAAAGGTGTTTATTTTCTGTAAAAGATTAAAACTCTCGAACCGGTTTTTCTTAGATAAGGATTCTCGTCATTCTGCTTCACTCATTATTCAGTAACTAATACCCTATACAGGAGGCCAAAAATATCCTTTCTTTAAAAACTCGGCCGGAATTTATTTTGTCTGAGAAAAATGGAAGGGGTTAGACCTGTTTAGAATAGAAGTTTACTGAGTGAGTGAAAAAGCGCTCTGTTGGGTGAAAACTCATAGCGGACAGTAAGGTGATTTAGTGGATATTTCAATTGTTTCTGCGTACTAAGTTTAGGTGGTACTGTACTTGTGGTTATTAGTTTGTAATAATCGAAGCCAGGCATTAGGATATATTTAATGTGATAAGTATATTATAATTCCCATTTCTCACTGGTTGTATCGGAAAAGGCGAACCCAGAACTAGGTGAAAGTCCAGCTAATCTGATCAATTAGTGAACGACATAGGAATCCAAGGAAGGAATTGAATGGCTTTTTACCTCCAAATATAGTAAAGGTGTTCCTCTTTTACTCATCCGTCATTTGTTTTTGTTGGGTTAGTGGCTAGACTGTAGCTTAATTGACAAATAAAAATGGATGCGGCTGTTAGGAAATATAGTTCTAATTTTAATGATGTTATGCCCCCCTCATTTTAATTTGCATTTACCCATATATAATCAATAGAACAATCGATATATTCTTAACTTGTGTCTAAACTTCTCTCATTGCTCTCTCAGTTCAGACTCGTGAGGAGGAAGGGAGGGAAAGATGAATTTGCAACAAAAAGCCCTTTGATAACTTTACGATGTTTTTCCCATAAGATAAGGCTAGGGGCAAGATGAGGTGTCGGTTTTAAACAAAGGCCTTCTGTACTCCATTTACTCAGCTGAGCAAAACATCTTATTAGGCTACCAGTTCAGACTGACCAGTGTTATGACCTTTAATAACCATAAACACCTACAGTGCTTTTTACAGTAGGATATATAAGGAGACTGAGGTGGGAACCCTGGACCTTGTAGGGTGGTCCAGGGGAATGCTCCCCCGGAAGAAAAAAATGCAACCTTTTAAAGTAAAATTCATCAATCTGGTGCACTTTGAGAAGAAAATTGCATGCAACCAGGCCCAGGGGCCCAAGGGCTCAGGGGGGCCCTAAGCCAGAAATACTGATATTAACTTTACATGTCGCATTGTCAAAGAGCTCAGTCACTCATGTCAATAACAGGGTCCAAAAAGGTATCGCCTAAAATAAGGAAATAAATCATCATGGGCCCCTCAACTAGTAGGTGAATAATAGAAAAGCAAGTGCAAAACTAAAGCATTATTAGCTCTGTTTTAGGGGCTTCATGAGGGGCCTTGAAGGCCCCCTCACACCTACAGTAATAAGCTTTCTATGTGTAAATTATATACTGTTCATAAAAAGTAGCTATCCACCCTTTATCTGTTGAATAGGGATAGGGGGGAGGGGGAGCTTTAAGAGTCTGGGCCCATGGGCCCATTATCTCATAATCCGTATATGAACCAAATGGTTTCCACAATCTTTTTTTCTATTTTCGCCGGGAGCATGCACAAGCATTATTTATTAAAAAAAAATTTAAAAAAATTTAAAAAAGTGGGGGGCCCACACTGGGTCTTGAAATGGGCCCCGAGATCGTTGAGACCGCCCCTGCCCACTTGTCGTGCCGCCTGACAACGGAACGCTGCGCTTTCTCTCTGCCCGGCCCCGCTCGCCTCTCCATTGAGAATGCATTAGTTGGCGCAACAAACGCCTCGGCCCGTGTGAAACGGCCTTAACTACTGAACGAAGGAAATCAAATGAGGTTTTGGCATTTCCCCCCAAAAAACGGGACAAATTGTGTCCCGGTGTGGTGCCAAAAAGTGATCGGCCGCCATAAAGTGATTTCAGCCGCGGGAGCGCGCGCAGCCTGTTTAAACTGGGCTATATCGCCTCGAAACGTGTGTGCGGCAGCAACTTCTGATCAGTCACACTACTCAATAGCACTACAGGATTATTGTCCGCTGCATTAACACATATATGTCTTTTAAGGCGACCAGACATCAACGTTGGACGGGGATCGACCCCGTTTTTGGTGGCTCTCTGTGCGAGGTGAAATAAAATAACGTGATTAAGGCATTAGGGATAGGCTATTGGTTTCTGATTTGTTTATGTGTAGGCTACCGTGAGTCAATTATCCTGCTTTTTGTTTTCAAACCACTGTAATTGAAATTATTTCTGTGTGGCTTTTTAATAAAATAAAACGTGTATTTTCTGAGACATTTGACCAGCTTGTAGATTTTTCTTTTGAATCCAGTGCAAATCTAGCTAGTCTGACTCGTTTTTTCTACTCAAAATGAGTTGATAACATTCATGAGTATCAAAACACCTTTAAATGAGCAAATATAAGACATCTCAGTCGTTTTGCACCTGCCAGAAATTGATCTGAAGCCGAATCTTGTAGTGAAGGAGATGTCTGCTTCAAACTGACATTATAACATTCATGTGGGCTATATTGGGGTAGATAATAACAAATCCAGTCTCTTTTAAGAGCTGTAATACGTTTTAAAGCGGAAATATGACACATTGGAGTCGTTTTCCTGCTGCTAGAAAATGATCTCAAGCCTATGGTCAAATATAAGATATTTCAGTCGTTTTCTTGCTGCCAGAAATTGATCTCAAGCCCTATCTTGATACTGACATGTTTTATATGCCTTAAAATGAGTAGTTAACATTCATGAGCATCACATGAAATAGATTAAATCCCATCCAGTGACTATTACAAGCTAAAACAACTTTAAATGGGCAAATATAAGATATTTCAGTCGTTTTCCTGCTGCCAGAAATTGATCTCGAGCCCTATCTTGATACTGACATGTTTTATATGCCTTGCAATGAATTGTTAACAGTCATGAGCATCACATTAAATAGATTATATCCTATCCAGTGTATATTACCAGCTGAAATACCTTTAAATGGGCAAATAGAAGACATTTCAGCCATTTCACCTGCCAGAAATTGATCTGAAGCCGAATCTTGCAGTTAAAAGGAGATGTCTGCTTCAAACTGACATTATAACATTCATGTGGACTATATTGGGGTAGATAATAACAAGTCCAGTCTCTTTTAACAGCTGCAATACGTTTTAAAGCGGAAATATGACACATTGGAGTCGTTTACCTGCTGCTAGAAATTGATCTCAAGCCCTAAATGGTCAAATATAAGATATTTCAGTCGTTTTCTTGCTGCCAGAAATTGATCTCAAGCCCTATCTTGATACTGACATGTTTTATATGCCTTAAAATGAGTAGTTAACATTCATGCGCATCACATTAAATAGATTAAATCCCATCCAGTGACTATTACTAGCTAAAACAACTTTAAATGGGCAAATATAAGATATTTCAGTCGTTTTGCACCTGCCAGAAATTGATCTCAAGCCCTATCTTGATACTGATATGTTTTATATGCCTTAAAATGAGTAGTTAACATTCATGAGCATCACATGAAATAGATTAAATCCCATCCAGTGACTATTACTAGCTAAAACAACTTTAAATGGTCAAATATAAGATATTTCAGTCGTTTTCATGCTGCCAGAAATTGATCTCAAGCCCTATCTTGATACTGACATGTTTTATATGCCTTGCAATGAATTGTTAACAGTCATGAGCATCACATGAAATAGATGATATCCTATCCAGTGTATATTACCAGCTGAAACACCTTTAAATGGGCAAATAGAAGACATTTCAGCCATTTCACCTGCCAGAAATTGATCTGAAGCCGAATCTTGCAGTTAAAAGGAGATGTCTGCTTCAAACTGACATTATAACATTCATGTGGACTATATTGGGGTAGATAATAACAAGTCCAGTCTCTTTTAACAGCTGCAATACGTTTTAAAGCGGAAATATGACACATTGGAGTCGTTTACCTGCTGCCAGAAATTGATCTCAAGCCCTAAATGGTCAAATATAAGATATTTCAGTCGTTTTCTTGCTGCCAGAAATTGATCTCAAGCCCTATCTTGATACTGACATGTTTTATATGCCTTAAAATGAGTTGTAAACATTCATGAGTATAGCAATAAATAGATTATATCATATCCAGTGTATATTACTAGCTGAAACAACTTTAAATGGGCAAATATAAAATATTTCAGTTGTTTTCACCTGCCAGAAATTGATCTCAAGCCAAATCTTGTAGTGAATAGGAGATATCTGCTTCAAACTGACATTATAACATTCATGTGGACTATATGGGGTAGATAACAACAAATCCAGTCTCTTTTAACAGCTTTTTATTTTAGCACAACAATAATTTTTTGCTATAATTACAAGGAAAAATCTCTGAACACAAATATTAACTTTAGAGACACTCATGTGATTTGCTTAAGGAAGACATGTTATTTGGAGCAGAAATATTATTTTAACTACAAGATTCGGCTTCAGATCAATTTCTGGAATGTGAAAACGGCTGAATTGTCTTATATTTGCCCATTTAAAGGTGTTTCAGCTGGTAATATACACTGGATAGGATATAATCTATTTAATGTGATGCTCATGACTGTTAACTACTCATTTTAAGGCATATAAAACATGTCAGTATGAAGATAGGGCTTGAGATCAATTTCTGGCAGGTGCAAAACGACTGAAATATCTTATATTTGCCCATTTAAAGTTGTTTTAGCTAGTAATAGTCACTGGATGGGATTTAATCTATTTCATGTGATGCTCATGAATGTTAACTACTCATTTTAAGGCATATAAAACATGTCAGTATCAAGATAGGGCTTGAGATCAATTTCTGGCAGCAGGAAAACGACTGAAATATCTTATATTTGCCCATTTAAAGTTGTTTTAGCTAGTAATAGTCACTGGATGGGATTTAATCTATTTAATGTGATGCGCATGAATGTTAACTACTCATTTTAAGGCATATAAAACATGTCAGTATCAAGATAGGGCTTGAGATCAATTTCTGGCAGCAAGAAAACGACTGAAATATCTTATATTTGACCATTTAGGGCTTGAGATCAATTTCTGGCAGCAGGTAAACGACTCCAATGTGTCATATTTCCGCTTTAAAACGTATTGCAGCTGTTAAAAGAGACTGGACTTGTTATTATCTACCCCAATATAGTCCACATGAATGTTATAATGTCAGTTTGAAGCAGACATCTCCTTTTAACTGCAAGATTCGGCTTCAGATCAATTTCTGGCAGGTGAAATGGCTGAAATGTCTTCTATTTGCCCATTTAAAGGTATTTCAGCTGGTAATATACACTGGATAGGATATCATCTATTTCATGTGATGCTCATGACTGTTAACAATTCATTGCAAGGCATATAAAACATGTCAGTATCAAGATAAGGCTTGAGATCAATTTCTGGCAGCAGGAAAACGACTGAAATATCTTATATTTGGCCATTTAAAGTTGTTTCAGCTGGTAATTGACACTGGATGGGATTTAATCTATTTAATGTGATGCTCATGAATGTTAACTACTCATTTTAAGGCATATAAAACATGTCAGTATCAAGATAGGGCTTGAGATCAATTTCTGGCAGCAAGAAAACGACTGAAATATCTTAGCCTATATTTGACCATAGGCTTGAGATAATTTTCTAGCAGCAGGAAAACGACTCCAATGTGTCATATTTTATTTACGCTTTAAAACGTATTACAGCTCTTAAAAGAGACTGGATTTGTTATTATCTACCCCAATATAGCCCACATGAATTATATAATGTCAGTTTGAAGCAGACATCTCCTTTTAACTGCAAGATTCGGCTTCAGATCAATTTCTGGCAGGTGAAAACGACTGAGATGTCTTATATTTGCTCATTTAAAGGTGTTTTGATACTCGTGAATGTTATCAACTCATTTTGAGTAGAAAAAAACGAGTCAGACTAGCTAGATTTGCACTGGATTCAAAAGAAAAATCTACAAGCTGGTCAAATGTCTCAGAAAATACACGTTTTATTTTATTAAAAAGCCACACAGAAATAATTTCAATTACAGTGGTTTGAAAACAAAAAGCAGGATAATTGACTCACGGTACACATAAACAAATCAAAAACCAATAGCCTATCCCTAATGCCTTGATCACGTTATTTTATTTCACCTTGATGCACAGAGAGCCACCAAAAACGGGGTCGATCCCCGTCCAACGTTGATGTCTGGTCGCCTTAAAAGACATATATGTGTTAATACAGAGGACAATAATCCTGTAGTGCTATTGAGTAATGTGACTGATCAGAAGTTGCTGCCGCACACACGTTTCGAGGCGATATAGCCCAGTTTAAACAGGCTGCGCGCGCTCCCGCGGCTGAAATCACTTTATGGCGGCCGATAACTTTTTGGCACCACACCGGGCTAGACTGCAGCCACTGCGCATGCTCAGAACGTTAAGTTTCGTTTCAGGAAGATTCAGGGGGGAAAACCAAAACATGATGAACTTCATACCGTACTAGTATTTATTTTTATAATAATATTGCACAATAAAAATCATTTGGGCTGGAGGGCAGAGTTAATGTGTTCCCAATAAAAAGCAAAATAGTTTGTAATAACTTGTGTGACCTAAGCAGTAGGCTACAATAAGATATCATAGAACTTAATTTATCTACACTCCAGCATTAAACACGGAATGATCGTTTACCTACCAGAAACTCTCTGCTGATAACGTTGTTAGGCGTTAACAGTTTTGATACAAAAGTTTAAAAAAATCTACCAGGTACCTAGACAACTCTACTGACTGGCTGCTGTTAATGCTAAGTTATCAAAACTATCTGTAGTAAAAAAAAAAAGAGAGATATAACCGATATTAATATTCTCATCTGATAAATGTTTGTTTTCCTTTAATTCTTTCTAGCTCAATTGCATTCATTGCTGTACATCCGCATATGCAAGCAAAGGGTGTGACTTGGTGATCAACACTGTGGCTCAAATTGGGCTGGTCCTTTCTGGCAGAGGATTGTTTTATTTGCTTGCAGTAAAATTCCATGTTTAAAATTGGCAATGATCCTAAACTCAGACAAAGGAAGGTCACTGAAAACCTTCGCTTAACCAGTGTTCACTGAAGTAATATTCAGTGGCAATTCAGTTCATACCTGCAGCTTGAAGCACTTTAATAAAAATGTTTTTAATAATCCCAAATCCCCATATCGATACAGCAATAAAGCAACAGGCAAAAACCTTAGTATAAAAATTTGAATTTAATGTGCAAGTCATTAACTTCACTTTGACACCCTTGACAAGTTTTGCAGCCTGACCTCTAAACTTATCGCCTACATGAAGATAAATTATCTACAGTATTCCCATGCCCCGCCCTGAACGCCCTTTGGAACGTCCACTCTTACCAAGTCAGCGCATTAAGTCATGATTGACAAAAGAGAAGCTTCTAGCAGCATTAAAGGGGTAGTTCAGGATTTTAGACATAGGGCCTTATTCCCAAGTTAGCCTTGGTGTTCTTTATCAGTGGAGACAGTTTTCAACACATTTAATTCAGTCCTTCTAGTTGCAGAGTGCGCTCGTGCTAAGCTAGCGCACGGCATCGGGGGGGATACCTAGCCTGCTACTAAAACAGTCTTACCCACTCCACAGTACACCCGAGGCCAATCAATTATAACGCCAGACTATCAATGTAAATGTCTGTGTTGATAGAATAATTTTAGAAATAAAACCAACCTCGCATCGCATGAATTATCGCATTTTGAGGGACTACTTTCTTAGCAGCAGCGGACTTTTACTTTGCTGTGTAACCGAATCACTACAGCAGAAAGTAAACAGAGCAGCGTGGGACAGAAACTGAAACTGCACTGCCACCAGTCTACCGTCATTCTGTCCCGGTTCTCTGCTGCAGCTCCAGCGGGGGCTGTCTCTACAGACGCTCTTTCTCTTTCTGCCCTTTGAGCATCCCTCTCAATTCTTCATCAGTGTATTCCGGCTCGTACAGGTACGGGCAGCAGCAGGTAAACAAACTATTATAGAGCCTGTAACCTAGGTATTAGTCCGCCGCTGCCGCAGCCTACAAGGAATAAAGTCCCTCAAAATGCAATATGCGAGGTTGGTTTTATTTCTAAAATTATTCTATCAACACAGACATTTACATCGATAGTCTGGCGTTATAATTGATTGGCCTCGGGTGTACTGTGGAGTGGGTAAGACTGTTTTAGTAGCAGGCTAGGTATCCCCCCGATGCCGTGCGCTAGCTTAGCACGAGCGCACTCTGCAACTAGAAGGACTGAATTAAATGTGTTGAAAACTGTCTCCACTGATAAAGAACACCAAGGCTAACTTGGGAATAAGGCCCTATGTCTAAAATCCTGAACTACCCCTTTAACTGGAATCAAGCACATTTAGCATAGTCAATATTAAAGAGCTGTACCCACACAGCACAGTGATCATTTTCTTCTTAAAAAGGCACATCGGCCACATCAAATGATCATCATGATCCAAATAGTGAATCGGTCTATACAAAAATATACATACAGAATCTGTGCAGTGAACAGGCTCACTGAGACGTACAACATTGCACAATAAAACTACCCAAGTGTTCAAAAACATCCAGACATTTCTCCCACGATGGAGGCCAGATGTTTGTATGACTAATTATATGTTAGTTAAGCTAACTTCATGTCTGTATTTTAGTTCTACGGTGTTTAGGTGTGATGATGTCACGATGTCTAAGGTGTTTCAAGGTGTTTGAAGATGACGTGCGACATTAAACATCAGTGAAAAGTCTTGCGTGTGTCTATGGGCTTTATAACATCTATAAATCGAATACACAACAGGAAAGATACAGGAGATAACAAAATAGATAGTTGCACTTATTCATTTTCATGATATTTTTTTTATCTAAATTTTCTTTTCATCTTCTTGGACTTGCCTTTACTTATGTTCTCTATGTTCATATCTGTTTATTGTGTGCATTATCAAAACACGGCAAATTCCTTGTATGTGTGAACGCACCTGTCAATTAACCCTACACATAAATCCAATTCTGAAAAGATGAATAGGAACCATTTTGCAGGGACAGCTTGGATTAAAATGTCAAAATATTTCAGGATGTTTTAATGTGGAATAAATTAAAAGTAGGGGATTTAAAAAAAATATTTCACATAATGATTCAAGGTTGCTTTATTCATACTCGTGGGTACATTTGGTTTGCAGGTCAAGAAAAAGGCGTTCACACACTTAGCATACACGGTACAAAAGGACACAACAAAAAACGGAAGACAAAAATCAGAAAGTGCAAGACCATTAGTGGCGCTGCAACATTTCATTCATACAGATAATGGCTGCAGGAACAAAACTGTTCCTGTAGTGGTTTGTTCTGCTTTTGGGAACTTTTAGCCTCTGTCCAGAAGGAAGTAGCTGAAATGCACTGTTTAAAGGGTGTTATAATTTTGAATGGATTGAGTGCTTATGATGCAGAAATATGTATTATTAATTATATTATTCATGTAAACACCGAAGTGCATTTGAAATATAAATGATATATAAATAAATGTATCTAAATCTTATGACCACACACTGAATTAATTGAGGTGAACGCTAACACCAAAAAGATCTAATGTACGGCGGCTCCTGACAATAATCTCAGGGGGGGCAATTGTTGCCATGATGGGTAAAATGACCCAAAATGAACCTAAATCAGATAGCTAATATGACGATGTCATATTGCATTTAACAGTTTGTTTTTCCTGTTGATCTGGCATAACCACTCTGGCAACATTAGAAAAGCATTGTACTGTACAGTATGTTTGGACATTAAGTTAGTTAATTTTTTTGAATAAAATTATTTTAGCTCTAAAATGATTTAATTATCCGGCTGTGGCCGTAACTTGTCATCTACCAGTGTGCTCCTCAGATAGGCTTTCTTTAAAAGTTAAGAGACCTGCTCTACAATTAATCACAATAATCTGATTGCCTTGACAGTTGTGTTCTGATTAAACAAACATGGATGCTGGCATAGCATATGTGCAACATTAACAGTGCTAATCATCACATTGGTTTGGGTTACTACTGTCTACAGCACTTGGTAGACGAGGTGTCAGAGTAAACAGTCTATCCAGGGATTCCCAAAGTGTGGTGCGCGCACCCCTGGGGGTGCGTGAGCTGCTGCTAGGGGGTGCGCGAGAGGAAAAATGTAATGGCGGTCTGATCATTACACAATCCATATCGGTCCGAGTAGGCTATAAGAGGGTTTTATTTTCGTGGAAATAGGTCGTAAAAAGTCGGGTCGTGTTTTACAAGTTGTGTTTATTTTCTTTTTTTAATCGGGTGGAACACTGGCTGTGCTCTCAGAAGCGGCCGGAGCGTTTGTGCGCTAAGAGAGAGAACGCTTTGTGTGGAGAGAAAAAAGAGGCACGGGACATCGACAAAGCCGATTCAAAGCCTCAAATCATTATGTTGCGAGTCAACATGTCAGAGGCAGGAATCGGCAGAGCGATCGACTGTGGCTTTTTAGCTGCTGCAGTTGTGCTGAGGAGAGATGCCAACTGCGCTGTCCTTTTACGCACTAGCACTGCTGCTGTAATGTTCAGATTTCATCATTTGCATCAAAGCCCTAATGATTTTAAGAATGAGACGCTTTATTTAAACGCTGTCCATGTGATGGTGGTGATTGTCACTTTGTGAGCTGTAAACTGAAACCAACGGAGATCTCGGAGGGTTTCCCCTCGACAACGTTAACGTGCCCCGGTTATCATTTCAGCCTTAAACCACGGTTTTATAGCTTTCTTTTCAGCACTAGGCTATGTGATTAACTATGAGCATTAAATAAATGCTGCGTCTCAGATGCCGAGGACAGCAGCGAGGATGACCGAACCAGAGCATAGGAGAGATGACAGCGAGAGCGATCACAGCGGGGCAGAGGAATTTGCGTGTGAGGAATAGTCTGTGGTGAACACATCAGAGTTTGGTCTATTTGCACTATCCTACTGTTTATTTGCAATGAAGAAAAGTGTTTTTTTTCAATGCGTTTTTATTTTCGTATATTATTTAAATAAATAAAATTGATTGAGTTGAGTTTTGAAAAACGGGTGGTTCGTCTTATAATCGGGGTTGTCTTATACTCGGACCAATACGGGTAGCCTACAGTGTTTTTTCCCCACACAATAAAGACATGTAAATAAACATTTCCTTTGTAAAATTTAGAATCAAAAACTTGAATTTTAATTAATAAATAAATGGGGGCTATTCAAAATTAAGCGAAGTTATCTTCTTCTACGCATATGCGCACCTAGTTTGTGGCCTCTACATTCATTCTCGCAATTTATTTAAAATAACTGGCGTTCTAATTTTTTTCTTTTTTTTTATTTTTTTTTTATTGAACAATTCTAATTACATAAATGAAAAGTACTCCATAAATCTTATCTTCTTACTGTATACATAAAAATACATTAAAAATGTAATATACATACATGCATATAGACATATATACATACATATATTAAACAATAAAAATAAACAGCACAATACAGGCGTTCTAATTTTATTTCCATAACAAGTGTTATGATGACGGGGTTGTTTGCTCCACGGTCATTTAAACTTGCTGCAATTGTTGCTCAACGTGACAAAATATTAGGCTATAATATTTTCCACATTTTATCTGCTTTCTGCCCCTTGTTGTGATTGTGATTATTTTATTATGTGTGTTCTGGTCATTAGAGCATGATTGAACATGCCACCTTTAATATGCTATAAAAAAGCTTGTTGTATTTTTTTTTTTTTAAGGTGTGGGGGTGCGTCAACCCGGTTGGGACATAGAAGGGAGTGCTCGGCTAAAAAAGTTTGGGAACCGCTATACTATGGATCAGCTGTTGAACGGCGCTGGCTCGTCCATATGTAGATTGATGTTTAATGTTTGTTTTACCTTTTCTGAGAGATGTTGCATCGGGGTGACACCCGAAGTTATCCATGCGGTGTTTGTGCTGCCATCAGGATGGATACAAAGCCATTATACAGTCCTTAGCATCCTGCTAGCCTCGTTATCCGTTCAAACGAGCCCCGTGAAAATCCGCGTTTATACGATCCCCAAATCCATCTTGGTAGATACTTGCTTGATGGTTACATTTTGTCTGGGAAGGACCTAGTCCTTTTAATGTCATGATCAAGTAGCTTGCCAGCCTGGCCTGAGTTGATATAAAGTTGTGTTGGTCTTGAAAATGACCGCTCTGTGCTGCAGATCGGACATGTGACTGTATCAGTCACTGTAATTGGTTCATTGTTTACTGTACGTATGACGACAACACGTTAGGGCGAGCACCCCCGGAACCCATAGAGATTGCATCATTGTGAGGCCTGCAGTTTGAAGTTTTACATCGATGTCCATGAGAGCGCTCAGGGCGATTTTCAACCAGCCCGAAATCGCGTGACGGTACAGAGCACAGACGCTGATTGTACAATGATATTCATACTTAGATGCAGGTAAACACTGTATTGAAATAATAAATTATTATTATAAATACAAAAAAATATATTTTTCATCATTATTATTATCATTATTATATTTTAGTTTTTTTGCTGATATGGCTCAAGGAGGGTGTCGCCCTATCGCCCTCTATTGGCGAGCCGCCAATAACCATTCAATTGAAAAAAAAATTATTCTAAACATGTCCAAAATGATTTTGGTTTGTTATGTAATAGGCCTATCCCAAAAAAGGTTGCTTTTGTACACATTTGCATCAAAAATTTATCAATAAGAATCAACTTTATTGGAAAAGTATTTACATGTTCAACGATTTGTTTGTTGTTCTTGCTCTCATTGAGCTTGCATGGAAACGGACTTATACAGTTCAACAAAGTTTGTGACAGAAAAATAGATTTGATATAATCAACTTACAATCAACAAATTAAACGTTGTGATCTAAATGTTCCTTATTCAGACACACATGCAATGCAGGGCAGGGAATATAAACAGGAGACATTCTTCATGTAGGAGAGAAATGCCCTTGAGGGATAGGAGTATTCCCAGCAGAAGGGAGAGTTCTGTATCTCCTAACAAAGGACTACTTGTTCAACTCACTAGCCCAAGGCAGATAGATACAATACATCCAAGGACGCAAGACGCAAGAAAGAAGACAACCAATCATAAGAGACGTCTATGTAATAACTGCAGGAGCATCTGTAACTACGCTCACTCAATCTTTCTCTGAACTTGGATGTGATCACAACTTGCCTTGTCATTTTATTTAAATAAATACTGAGGCCTAGATACCAAATCTTAAACCTTTCTCCATGGCATTTATTCCTTCATACTTAAGGCTAAAGAACACGATACATTATTTTTCTAACATTTGACAAAGGTTAAACAAACTACCCATTTTGACTAACCTGACTAATTTGTCTCAATAAACATCTCAACTACTCCAGAATACTTGAAGTAGAGCTGAAAATAGAGATCTGATCTCTAGATGAGGATATGACCAAACAAAGATCTGCACTGTAAATTTACTTGTCTGGTATTCAATATCTATAAAACCATTCAATTATACACCATATAAGAACACAAAAATTGTTCTGTTCCATGTCAACACATATTCTTATACACTGTACATAATGTTGCTGTTCAGCTTTAAATACATTTAATGAAATACATCAATATAAATCCCATGAACTTTTTTTTTTAATTGTACAATTCATTTGACATGCATTTTGATGCCAGGTGTGAACTGCTATCCACCTTAACGGGGTCTACAAACAATCAGAAAATAACAAAATACTGGATACATACACGTCTTTACAGTGTCTTCAAGTTCCTATTTGAGAGGCATTGAGCTGTAAAGTAGCAAATTCAGTTTACATTATTACTGTGGTTAACTAGAGATAATTATTTCATAATCAACGTTATATACAATGTGTGACATTTGAGCTGTCTTTTTGAGTGGGAAGAGGGGAAACATGCAATATTTTATCAATCTATCTTACAAAAACATTCCTCTCAACATTTTTAGTTTGAGTTTCACAAACTAGTGAAGTGCATGTTCAGTATGTGCCCGTGCCACTGCTTGGATTTTGATATGCGTCGATTTCCACTGTTACAATAGCAACGTATTGTCATCCACACAACACACGCATTTCCCTTTTTAGTTAGATGTTTTGACAATTGACAACCTGTCATATACAGTTTTGTGTGTTTTGAACAGATATTTTCATAATTTGTTCTTCCTCTTTGTTACGAAGTGGATACTAGTCCCATGCTTCAGCCAGTTGACATACAGCCATACGTGAAGACAAACTATTTCTTCACAATGATGCTGCAGGCAACAGGGCCTCTAAAGGTAAACCCAAGGTAGAATGTGATGTTTTCATTGCTATGAGGCACTGAAGGTGCATAAGCCGGCAGGATATTGAACTTCTTTTTCTGAGGGCCTTCAAGGTACACCACTCCATCTTCAGTCCATCCAGACACACGTTTTAGCATCTTTGCAATCTCAGGCATTTTCAAAGCCTCGCCACTCAACCACTTCATGCGTTTCTCAGATATCGAGAACACTTTTGTGAGTCTTTTAAACTTTCTCTTGTGGACGAATTTATCCAATCCATTGCCATTGCCTAAAAAAAAATGGGTGTAAAGCCTTCTTTTCCGCTGAGGAATGTCCTTCATCTTGGTCCAGTACCCTTTTTCCAGGATTTCAACTGCAGATTTCACAATCTGGTATTTGTTTTCTTTCTCCTGGTCTGTGTCATGATCCTCTGGCCAAAATAGCAAGGTAAACAAGAACAGGGAACTTGGGAAACATTTCCTTTGATCAGATGGAAACTGATGACCAAGTGCCTGTAGATCTCTCAGAGGAGCAACCTTTTGATTCTCTGGTGACAGGCAGTTCAGGGAAATGTGGGCCACTATGTAATTGACAATATCCATCTGACCAAATTTGGCATTCAATGGATTACTGGGGTAGAGAGAAAGGATGGTCTCTAGTAGAGGTACTGCCTCTTTCTGTTCAGTTAGCTTGGAGAGGATGGAAGTAAGGTTTCCCCCGCCAAGCTGATATATGATCATGCGTTTTTGGAAAGGAGTTAGATTGGCTGGGATTGATTGCCCACGTTGCAGAAGTGTTTCACTAAAGTACTTCCCATACTCTGAAGAGAGTTTTTCCAACCATCTCAGTGGCTTTCTTATCTTCTCTTCAGGACTTTCAGGGGTCTCTCTTTCATTTGCACCAATGTCTGTCTGGAAGTAACTGAGGTCTTCTGAAATCCATTCAAAGGCATCTTGTATTGTCTTGTGAAGGTTTTTCAAACGGCCATGAAATGGTTCCCAGGAAGCGTCAAGTACCTCAGGAATGTAATCTGTTACCAGGTACTTCATGCACTCTGAATGGCCATTGGTGCTGTTTGTAAACAATTGCAATGAAGAGATCAGTTTGAGAAGGCTGCATCCAACCTCAACTTCAGAGAAAAACCCTGAACTGTTTAAGTGTTCCATATCTGCTTCAGCTGCTTTTTCACAGTCTTGAAAACACTCAAGGGCTTTCAGTGCAGTCTCCACAGCATCTGCTATATTTTGGGGTGTCTTTGGTACATTGTTATTGTCAATAGCCTTGCACTTTGCTTGGAACCATTTCTTGTACACCTGCCCTTTAGTGTCAAGTATGTATGAGTTGTTGGGCAGCTGTCTAGCTGCTGTCTCTGCCCAGTGTTTTGCCTCTTCAAACTTTTCATAAGTATAATGAAGGCGTGCAAGTTGTTGCGCAAAGAATGGATCCTTATGGAAACGCTGGAATGCTTCCTTGAGTAACTCAATTGCTTTGACATGGGCTTTCTCGTTTTCACACACATGCTCAATCAGGGGGGAGAAAGAAGTATCACATTTGTCTCCTTTGCTTACTCTGGATCGCCTCATAAAAAGGGCCCTCAAAAACAACAAATAGTCATCTCTTCCAAATCTGTGCTCAAAAAGCACGCTCTCACAGAGCAAATCCAGTGCTAAACTGCTTTGGGTCTTTTGATTCCCCAAAAGTTGTTGGAGAATTTCACTTGCAACAAGTGGGTGGATGATTCTGATTGACTTAATTTGAGTCTTGTCATCTCTAAGGTGCAAGAAGATTAGTTTAGCCTGATCACCGAGTGATCTCTCAAACTCATGCTGGCGAAACCTTTCCATGTGAATGGTTAAAGCAAGCAAAGCTTCACAGTGGGACTGTGAGATGAAAGAGTTTTGAACATAGGTGTTCAGCAGTGCTACATAGAGAATGAGGCGAGTGACGACAGATTTGTGGTCAATGCCTTGGAGCAAATTTTTCACAAACTTTTGAACGTAATCCGTATTGAATCCTTCACTCATCAAAACAAATGTCAGGATGAATTTAGCCTCATATCGTTGCTCAAGTGCTTCTCGTTTTCCAGAGAACGTTCTCTCCTCTTGATCTGACAGTTTGTGAGTGACAGACACATTCTGTAATGGAGACTCTTTGCATCTCTTTTCTGGAACATGGGATCGGTTGCAGCTCAACAAAATGAAACATGGAGTACCGTACTGGATTCTTTTGGTGTTAATGGCAACCTCTAGTTCATTCCTGAGATCATCTAGGTATTCATTGTCTGAGTCTTCAATGAGGAGCAGCACAGCAAGACACTTATGTGGATCTTTTTCTTCATATTCTCTTAGTTCAACTGCATGTTGCGCAACAACAGCAGCTGAGTATGAAGGCTTCACAACTGCACACCTTAGATCTTTCCTGTTTTTCCACAGCACTTGTCTTGCCACGGTGCTTCCACCACTTCCTGGATGATGGTAGATGTTTATGGTGTGAACAGGCGTCTGATCTGGGTTCCATTTCAAAGCATCATTGACAAGTTTTGAAACCTCATGATAAGCATCTCTTTCGATTACCTCTCCAACATACTTGTGCTCTGCAAGCCAGAAATTCAACCAGTTCACTCTCCCACCACGGTAGAACTGCTGTTCAATGTTTTCCTTCTCTGCATTGATGAAGTCTTTGCTTGTTTCATCACAATGATCGACCGTCAGGATTTCTAGAGAACACATCTGTTCCTCTACTTGTGTCTCAAGAAGACATGTGCCTTTTACAAAGACTGGCAAGTGTTTTTTGGCACACGCTTTTACTGGTTGTATCTGCTGCAGAGTGGCATCAATGTGACTCATTTTCAATCCAACAACACTGGAATTGTTTACAGTTTTTGTTCCACATAAATCCTCTGCAAAGCTTTGCCACTTAGGGAAGTTTTGCTGGAATTCACAGATGCAGATGATGTCTTCATGGCCTTCCATGTCTGTGAAAAACGCACTAAAGGTGTGTAAGAGTGGTTTCTCAACTGGTGATGTGAGAAGAAAAATTACCTGGAAAGTGCCCTTTGGCAAGATTTGTTTACAGATCAAAGCCACAGATTCCCGCAGGATAGTCATTTTTGTCTTGATCCAGGTCATTTCATCACACGGAGCTTCGCTTCCTTTGAAGTCAGTTTGGCCATTGCAAAAGATCCAGCTAGTTTGATCAAACAGACTCAATAAACTTGTGAATTCTTTGATACTGGTGTCACCGGATATCCTATAGCTCAGCAGAGAATGCATATTTGCGGCATGATGCTGAAGGTATTTACTGCAAAGACCAGATACCTTTGACTCTGGATCAAAGTCAAACACACAGAAGATGTTCATGTTAAGCAGCCAGTCAATGTTGCAAAGATCATCAGGTTTGAATTTGTTTGTGACCATTATGAACCATTTGTCCTTTTCAATTAATTTCTTCCCACTTGTCATTAGCATTGTGAGTTTCCTTCCAAGGTCTGGGCAGAAGTCTGGGGCACTGAGGAATTGACTCTTCTCTGCCTCTTCTCTTTGGGCATCCCGATCTTTGACTCGCTGATAAAAATCATCCAGGTCTTTGTCGCTCACTGACTCCGTTTTTGAACCCACCCTCCGCAAAATGGTTTCTTTCTCAAACTCTACTTTGTTTGCTGACTCTTTGAAGTTTGGCAGACGAACTTGATATACTTTGCCCTTAACAATAGTTATTGAAGGCACAATGTCAACCTCTACCACATACTTCATATGGGTACTTTCTGTACCTTCTCGATCTATGACTTCAATGAACCTTGGTGGCCGCACACACTGACTTACATGCTCGCTGTCAGAGGAGATACTCTTTTTGAAGTGGTCGTAAGCATCCACATATATGTCTTTTTCTTTTACTGGAATTCCAATGATCTCACCATGCACGTATCCTGCATCATCCCTACTGTCCATTACACCAAAGTGTATTGTGCCATTTGATCTAATATTCATGCACCCGGTTGCAAATTTAAGAACCTCTCTGGCAAACTTAGCTTGAAGTCTTGTGCGATCCAATGTGGCAGCTACAGCAAAAGACTTAAATTCACGGCATGGAAATATCAGATTAAAAGCACCTGATTCAGGTTGCAGGACTGTGTGCTTTACATATATGAAATCAATCCCTTCTTTTTCAAATGGTCGAGGCCTGCAATCATCCTTTGAACTTAACACAGATTTTACCTGAGCAGTTTGTCTCTCTTTTAAGACATCTTGATCTCTCTCAGCAATGTGTGATAACGGACCTTCAGTAGTTGTAGTAAGACATTGGACTGACTTCTGTTCAAACTCAGTATTTTTGCCACTTTTCTTCTCTTGAGACTTTTTCTTGGAAATGAGCTCATCTCTCTTTTGAATAATCAAATGAGCTTGCCCTGATTTCATGTGTGTCTTCAGATAGTCCTCATTCAGAGCAAGAAGGCTATGTCCATTTACTTCTTCCTCACAGAGTTTTTTTATGTATTGCTCCTTTACTCCAAAGGATCTTAGCCAAGTGCTTACTTCAGATTCAGTCCAGTCCTTGGGTGACTTTTCCAGTTTGTCAGCTGTAAAGAAAAGGGCAATAGGAAATTGTTATAATAGATAACAGCAAAAAATAAACACTTTAGTTATCTTCCACACTTTAGGCATATTTGCAGTTTGCAAGTTAAGATATGTTTGGTAGCACCACAAACTTTAAATTTATATTTAAATTTATACACAAACTTTAAATTTATATTTAAAGTTTGGGGGAGACGTCACTGTAATAGAGGTCAGCTGTGGCAGTGGGGGCCGGAAGAAAAACTTAACGTTTGGGTTGGATTTTAACTGAAAAATCCCTTTTCTTGTGGCGCTTGTGGATATTTTTGAAGGAAGTCCACCTCTAGGCAGATGTTCAGTCTCTTAAAGCTCTCCATTTGTAGATGATTTGCATTACAGTGGACAGATGGAGCTCAAACCTTTTTTTTATAAATTTATAGCTGTCTCCAGACAAATGTTCAACATCACAACTCTATTCCTGAGATCCTCTGAGATCTCCTTTCCTCTTGGCATGTCTGACCTGTATGGGTTCACTTTTAGACCTTTCAGCTGCCTTCGACACAGTGGATCATGCAATCCTCCTGCAGCGCCTTAAAAATCATGTTGGCATCACTGCAGGGCTGTACAGTGCGACAGTTTTGATCGCATTTGCTACTGAAATTGATCACGTGCGATGATGAATACGAATCCTTTCGCACTCGTGCGACAGGTTGATAATGAGGAGAGGCTGTCTTTAAAACACAGAGGTCAGATGCACAACACTGCTTAAGAGGGCTCTACATTAACACTGCGGGTAAATGAGTCTAAGGCAAGTAAGTTATTGAGTCCACCCTTCAATTTGGCTGGTGAAAGATGTGTGCTCGGGATCTGTGTTCATGCAGCGATTCTAGGTATAAAAACTTCACGGCTTCAACGGCAATTACCGGAAGGAGACGGCACATTACCGCAGTTAAGTTAGCGCGTGTACAAACAGAACATTTCCTGTGCGCCTTCACATTAAAAGCCTGTTACTAGACAAACGTGAGCTGACTTTTATTTTGAAGCCAGTAAGAACAGGAAGTTAGCGCTTTTTTCTAACTTGAAAGGCAACTCCTTCAGCTGCAGAGAGCAGTCAACAGTATCCTAGTCTATTTAAACAAAGTTTTAAATAAGCCACTGAAAAGCTACTCCCAACACATTCACAACAACCTATTTAATTTATCCTAAATTGTACCAATATGTATACTTATTTATTTAATAGGCTATGTTTAATGTTTTAAAGTTTGGTTTTAATTAACAGAAGGACATTATAATAATAATTCTGAATCAGCAAAAAATTGCAATTGGCAGGTTAGATTCTTTTTTCTAAATTGCAATCAGTGCACCCCTATTCATTTTTCTACAATTATTACTGCATCATATTAATTGTGAATCTCAAATGAGACCAGGATGACATGCTCAAAGGTAATTAGAGCAAAATGCAAGGGTTAAGGTTATGCAAGTTTTCAATAGCCTACTTTGTGTGCTACCAAATTTATTTTTGTGCTACTGAATTTTTTTGCTTGCTAGCACCGGTGCTACCACCTAAAAAAATAAGCGTACAGCCCTGCATCACTGGCTCCGCCCTCCGCTGGCTCTCGTCCTACCTCACTGACCGAAGTTTTTCGGTGCAGTTGGGTGACATTTATTCTGATACAGCCCCTCTGACCTGTGGAGTCCCCCAAGGCTCCATCCTTGGCCCCATTCTATTCCTTTTGTACATGTTGCCCCTTGGTGGCATTATCCAAAATCATAAAATCTCCTTCCACTTTTATGCAGACGATGTCCAAATTTATCTTCCATTAAAATCCACAAGCAACGATCCAATACAAGTATTTTTAAACTGCCTGGGTGATGTTAAGGCTTGGATGAACAACAACTTCCTTAAATTAAATGACTCAAAGACAGAGATCATCCTGTTTAAAGGCAACACCTCATCCACAGCCTGCACAGACAACATCCTCAGCCCCTTGGGTCCTAATATTCATACTCATGGTAGGAATTTAGGTTTTATCTTCGACCAGAATTTTAAACTGGATAAACAGATCAGCACTGTTGTCAAAGCCAGCTTTTTCCAGCTCCGCCTCCTGGCCAAAATCAAACCATATCTTTTTAAATCCGATCTAGAAACAGCTACACATGCCTTCATCACATCCAAATTAGATTACTGTAACTCCTTATATTTCGGCCCGGATCACTCCTCCCTCAGTCGTCTCCAACTAGTACAGAATTCAGCCGCTCGTCTTCTCTCCGGCAAGAAAAAACACGACCACATCACACCCGTTTTAGCCTCACTTCACTGGCTGCCTGTCAGCTTCAGAATTTTAAACTTCTCTTAATTGTCTTTAAAGCCCTGAATGGCCTGGCCCCCCCCTTACCTCAGTGAGCTCCTACAGCTGCATACCCCTTCCAGATCCCTACGTTCCTCCGACCAACTGCTGCTCAAGGTTCCGAAAACCAGACTTAAGACCCGAGGTGATAGGGCCTTTGCCGCAGCTGCCCCCAGACTTTGGAACAACCTCCCCATCCACATTAAATCATTACAGTCTGTTGACATTTTCAAATCGTCACTGAAAACACACCTCTTCTCCCTGGCATTCCCCCCTTGATTATGGCATATTTTCTGACTTTCTTATTAATATTTCTATTTCATTTTTAAATTTAGTTTTTAATGATTTTATGCGTGTTTCTCTTTTTTCCCCCGGTGTGATTTTGTCTCTGTCTTGCCTATGTTTTTTATCTTATTCTGCCTGTACAGCACTTTGGTCGGCTGCTGTCGTTTTAAATGTGCTTTATAAATAAACTTGACTTGACTTGACTTGACTTGACTTGACTTGAAAAATCCCTTTTCTTGTGGCGCGTGTGGATATTTTTGAAGGAAGTCCACCTCTAGGCAGATGTTCAGTCTCTTAAAGCTCTCCATTTGTAGATGATTTGCATTACAGTGGACAGATGGAGCTCAAACTTTTTTTTTATAAATTTATAGCTGTCTCCAGACAAATGTTCAACATCACAACTCTATTCCTGAGATCCTCTGAGATCTCCTTTCCTCTTGGCATGTCTGACCTGTATGGGTTCACTTTGGTGAGCCTGAACCGACCTGGTTTGATCTCTGTTTTATCTAGTGCCACCCAATTTCTTCCCTAAAGATCTCTAAAGGTCCATTTCAATTTAAGCCTGCGGCTCAGGGTTCACAAACTTTTGCACATACACAAAATTGCTTATCATTTGTTTTAACAATTTATTTCCGGAAAAGAAAAATGTGGAATTGATAAACACACACCTGTTATTTAATATAAGAAATGCTGGTATTGATAAAAATTATTTACTAATGGTTTAACTAAATACAATTCCAAAAGGTTCAAGGGGTTCACATACTTTCAAGCAGCACTGACTGTTAGGTAAAAGTTTTTTTTTCTGACCCCCTCTGCAATAGTACAATGCTGACTTCTGATATACAGCGACATCTTTCCTAAACTCCTTAAAATGACTGTGTTGACCGCCAGCTCCATAAGGTAACACACTTACTATGCCTAAGTACCCCATACAACCCCACTTCAAAAATACCGAACTATTACAGTATTTACAGTTTTTTTTCGATTGCTAAACGACAGGACAACAGCTACATGTGCAAAACTATAACAACAGTCTGCATTACCAACTGTCATCTGAGCTGAACAGTTCACGTCACCTGCAAAACTCATTCAAAGCAAAACACCCTTCACATGTGTCTCAAAACACAAACACACACTGTCACTCAGAACACACTGAGAGTAAAAACTTAAGCATCAAACACAAATACAGAAATTACAAACTTTTACTCTTTACAGTTTGAATAATCTGAGTGACTTCATAAGTCAAAACATTCTTTAAAGAAAAGAGCTAAATTCTTTCAATGAAGATTTATTTTATGACACCAGTTTTTTGGGGTAAACAAGAAGGAATAAAATTCAGCAGTTTGCTTCAATTGATATATATTTTTATTTCGTCTCTAGTAAAATTGGTATCTTTGCTCTTTTACCCGTTCGCTGTTTCTCTCGAACAGTAGTGTATAACTCTTTCATTCTTACTTGGTTTTTCTTTATATTTATTAGGACTCAATTGTGTTGTGCTGACAGAATTACTGTAACATTTCAAAAATATAAGATGTATATTTTACAGTAAAACTGTTACTGTAGTGTAAATCTGGTTAAATATTGTAATATTGCAATACAGAAATCAATTACTGTAATATTACCATTTACTGTAAGGATTCAACTCTCACCTGTTTGTTCGATGGAAAATTTGTATTACAGATGCCACTGTAGATCTTTGCATATTGGGTCGCACCCTCAACCCTGCCTCTCTCAATCAGAGAACATTATTCACACTATGGTCTATAAGTGTAGCCCTTATTTCATCAGACATTACAACTATTTGTTTTCTAGTTCTTCCTCCACACATTCACACTCTCCCTGACACTCTTCTCCCTCATCCAAGCTGTCTTCCTTGGTCCATTTCCCCCAAAGGTTTTTCTGAGCCTTACCTATATACAGTATACAGTGGTGGCAAATATAATAAGAACATCTGACAGATCGGAAAATAAAAAACATGATTTAATTTCAAAATGTTCATGCAAAAGGCTCTGAGCACATCAATGATTAGATGAAGAGAGTCCTTCTGTTTGTATCCACTTCTAACTTTAATATTTGGTATGTCCACCTTTTGCAGCAATTACAGCAGCACATCTCTCTGGCATAGTGTCGATATATTTACTGAGAAATTCAACACTAATGTTGTCACACGCCTTCTGGAACTCAAGCCAAAGGCTTTCCTTTGAATGTACTAGATCTGTCCAGTTTATTTTCCAACTCACCCTTTCTTATCCATGATGCCATCAATTTTCAACAAGTCACCTGTTCCTAAGGCTGAAATGGCACTCCACACCATAAAAATATCCTTCAGTGTTTAACTGTTGGTATGAGACACTAATTTTTATATCTCTCCCCCTCCCTCCGTCGAACATACACTCTTTTCCTGTTTGGTTCAGGTGTGAATTGGTTCATCATGGCAGTCGAAAGTGTACTTTACAGTGCTTGTGTGTAATAGGCCTTACTTGTTTTTTTTGTAAGGAAAATGACCTAAATCTCTTTATCATGGCTCTATTCAATGTGTTATAGATCATAATGATGACTTTGTAGATATTTCATTAGTTTCATGGGTATTTTAATGGCCACCACTGTATTTATATACTAGCCTAGTCCAACCAGACCATCGTACTTCATTTCATTTGTACAGAAGGTCTTGAACTGTTCTATTGGCAAACGTTCACTCACTTGGAGGCGGGTGTCTGTTGAAGTTTAAAACTATTGGATCTGCCCGGTGCCACTCTGGATCAGCCAACCAATCGCATAACGTTTGGTCGTGACGTATGTCATGAGCCGGCTTCTGAAATTTCCAACTTCACTACATATTGTAGTCTATGGATCTACCGGTACCTGGCAATGGTAACTTGCTAGAGCCTAACGTTTAGTTATTTGGATGAGAAAGGTTGTAGGCGTCCATACTTTCGCGAGCAGATGCACTGGAACACAGACAGGTCGGAACTCGGTACTACCAAGTCGGAAATCTCCGAGTTCCGAGTATAAAGGAACGCAGCATTCAACTGAAACTGGAGCGCGACTTTGACGTCATCGTTCTCAGCCACTCGCTCTGTTCGCTGATTGGACGGCCGGAAATTGTCCTGAGCTCGAACACATGAATTCACCTCAGCCCCAGACTGACTACTGAAGGGAAAATTAAATTTGAGCGAAAGTAGGTAGGCGGGCGGAGCCAAGCTATTTATATACAGTATATAGCAGCAATGTGTAAACTGCAATACATTCACTGGATTGTTCATATGGAAATAGGATAGCCTAATTGAGGCGTTTTGGAATATATTTATATATATATATTTGTCCTGCGGGTGGCCGCGATGTCCCTAAAAGCATACAGTCTACCGGAAAATAAAAGGAGAAGAAGAAGAAGACGAACTGCAATGCACTGTGAGTGATATCCACCTCGGAGTGACCATGGATGTTCACTTGATCACTCAGCCCTCCGAGGGTCTATATCACGAAGTTCACTTCAGTTTCCAGACAATTGGAACGACACTTAAGATGGCGGCGGGGATTCCCCCGAGGGCAAGTGCCTAGGGAAAGTGAACGAGGGCATGTTGAACGGGTATTGGAACGCAGGGATGGAATGTGGTCTAATCGCTAAATACTTTTCATATTCTGAAGTTTATCTTTATGATGAGCACATGTCAAATAAAGTAAATCATAAATGATTTAACCCTCTGAATCATTTAGATTCAATGTTATGATTAGAGAAGAAAAAACTGATTTATCACTCCACTCACCCATTTTCCCTCCCACTTTGATCACGTTATCGTCTTTCGTGTTCCCTTTTATCACCTTTCATCTGCAAAATAAAGTATAATACATTCAGTCCATTATATACACAATACACAATACACACCCCGAAAACCTGTTGATCCTGCTGCCCTCAGGCAAAGAGACTCAGCTCCAACTCACCCAAACCAAATGACTCCTCCTGATAAACCTCAGCTCTACATTGCTCTATACATTGCACACACACTACATACAGTAAATGTGTGTGTTTGTCGCTTATCGTTTCAAATCAAGAAACATTTTATTATGAGTCTATTTCATACATTGTATGTCTAGCATGGAGAGCGTACTACACATGCATTTCATTGTGCAATCCTGTGTTTTATCATGACAATAAAGCTGTGCCTTGAACCTTGATCTTGCATACAGATGATGCATGTGATGAGAATAAAACTGCCTAAACTACATTTTGATCAATCTTCACAGTGAAACTTTAGGGTGCAGTCACACTGTGAAATGTTCACCTTCTTTATTTACAAATGTATCTCTCATTGAAATATGTCAAGTTTAGGCTAGATATTATATCTAGGCAGTGGCGATTCTAAGGGAGGGGACTGGGGGGCCATGGCCCCCCTGAAATCTTACAGGCCACCCCAGTGGACCCCCCAGTTAAGATGTTTTTTTATTTATTTATAAATTTTTTGGAATATTTTTTTTCTTCCTGATATGTAGCCTAGTTCAGAGATGATATGTATTTATTTTTTTTTTCTTTCTTAACTTTTTTTTTGATAGGTAGTTGCCACGTTCATCACACAAACAATCAACTGATATGAGATCAATTTGCAATTTTCAAGTACTAAATTAATGGTAGGACTGTGGCCACTAGAACTGGTCTCTGGTCAGCAAAGGTCTTGAAAACAGCATAAGTGTGCTTGTGACACGCATGCCACCCATGCACGTGTATGGGCATGTGCCCCAGCAGATTTTTGAAATCTGAATAAAATAATAAAAGTTTGTAGTTAGTAAGTGTAACATGTTCTTAGAAAGGGCAGAATTTCATAAATAAAGGTTTATTTTTTTAGCAAGATATTTGGTCAAAAGCTAGTGGTCATCCGTCCCTCTGTCCAGTTGTTAGGCATCTGGCTGCTAGCAAGTTATGTTGTCTTGCTAATTTTACTATTCATCTGAACTGAAATAAATATTGACTTTTTTCTTTATTCTCTTCGCCAGAATGCACCAGAATGCTTCGATTACATGTTAAAAACACAAAAACATCTTCTGGGGGGGATGCACCCAGACCCCGTTTAAGTGGTTTAGTTTTCTGACAAACATTACAATGGATACTAACATGATTTGGGCATTTGGGATTATAAATCATCTTTGAATTGGCTGTACAGCATATCACATGCTATTCATTCAGGTGTGTGATGGCCACCCCACTCTAGCTCTGTGGCCCACCTTGGCCACCCCAGTCAAAATTTCCTGGAATCGCCACTGTATCTAGGCTATATGAGACAGATAGGGTGAGAGCAAATCTGTCATACATGTTGGACAACATGTCCCACCCCCTCCATGAGACAGTTACATCACTGAAGTTATTAATGTTTTAATTAGCCTACTTTTTAACATGAAATTAAAAACATTCAATGTAACTGTTTAGTGTCAGTTTTGTTAGGCTTACTGTTTACATAGACGTATTAGTCTATATTAAGCCTAAATCTTGTTATTTGCACTATTCTCTTTTGCTGCTGTTCACACTTATTATAGCATTATTTAGGCCTGTATGAGAGTTTCAAGCAAAAAACAACTCGTCATTTGCCTGGTGGACAAACAGTAGGCTAAGTCATTGTTTATGACGTATAAGCAGATCTTTCTCATTTAAGTATGAACTTTTACTTTTTTTCTTATTTCTTATTGGCTGACAAACTAAGCTAATAATGGTAGCTAATACCAAGCGATGTATTTACTTGAGTTGGCTTTTTATTTATTTATTATGAGGCCCACTTAAATAGGCTAGATTACAACAAATTCGGGAGGGAAAGAAAATAGCCTACATAACTTTTAGATTAGGCTACAGTAGACACGCACATTGTCAGACAAATTCAAGACACACAAAGTTGCCAAAATATATAAAAGTTAGAGGACTTGGCATGGTATATCTAATGCAATCAATGGCCGGTGACTTGACATTTTCTGCTACCCGTCAGATTTTGCTCCCTAATGGTTCTGCGCATGCGCATTCCGAAAATAACAATCCTGCGTGAGCAGCCGTCAGATTCTGCTACCTTTTTATGCTACTGAGTATTTTCTTCAAAACATGTTTTTAACTGCGTAATTATGCTACACATATGTTTAAATTGTGCCTTTTGACCTGTGAGCATGTAGACACTGGCTTTGCTGCTGAATATAGAAATAAAATGATAGGCTTTTCTATGTGTTAACTTTACCAGACTCGGAGTGGAGAAAGTTTTCGCCGGTGGTGGTGGTGGGAGGGGGGCGTACATAGGTAGTGGTGTAAAATAACGTGATTCTGTAGCGGGAGCATTATTTGATAGAGACAATTGATCTCACATTATACCCTACTAAATCTATAATAACGTTATAAAGTAGCATAAAAATATACAGCTTTCAGTGTAGGCTACATGGGGTGAGTAGTGGTGTTGTAAGTAACGTGATTCTGTAGTGGGAGCATTATTTGATAGAGACAATTGATCTCACATTATACCCTACTAAATCTATAATAACGTTATAAAGTAGCATAAAAATATACAGCTTTCAGTGTAGGCTACATGGGGTGAGTAGTGGTGTTGTAAGTAACGTGATTCTGTAGTGGGAGCATTATTTGATAGTTAATGGGTCTACAGATCAAATACGCTACCAATTACGTGAGGTAGCATTTTCTGATAGGGTAGCATAATTTGATATAGGCTATTAAACACTAACAGCATCAAAATATGCTCCCCATATTCCTACAGTGTAGGCTACACTGTGTGTAGGCCTATAGGGTGAGTAGTGGTGTAAAATAACGTGATTCTGTAGTGGATGCATCGTTTGATGAGGTAATTGTCTATACGCTACCATGACGTAGGGTAGCATTTTCTGATAGGTAGCAAAATCTGACGAGGGAGCAGAAAATGTCAGAACACCGGCATAGAAAATTGTGCGTTACATTCCTGGGGTGGGACATTTCTTTATTTTCGTAGCCTACCACCATATCTTGAGTAGGACTAGTGCAAAGCCATTACACAAACAAATGTTTTTCAATTATTGTTCTTACCTTGAAAAAACACAAGAGAAAGCAGCCTTGTTACCCTTTTCCGACGCTGTCACAGAATAACATCAGACGCAGGACTCGACTGCTGTAACCTCTTTTAAAGTCTAACTTCAATCCACCTCTGTTTGCTGCTACCTGCCGCCGACTGCGGCTACTGCGCATGCTCAGCTCGTTGAGTTTCGTTTCAAAAGAAAAACAGGAATATGAAAAGTTAAAAGGATATGAATATTGCACGATATAAATCGGGGGTTAACCATTTGGGCTGGAGGGCGGAGAATTAATGCGTCAGCAATAACAATTAAAACAGGCTTGTGGCCCATGTAACCTGAGCAGTATCCATTGATCATGTTATATTACTTTGAGCCACACCCAAGCAATAATCATTGCAGCTGGGAGACGTAATATTTGCTTGGGCGTTATCCATTCAAGGACAAAATGTTTCATAAACCTGTTCTTGACCTCACACAAAGTGTATTGCATCCTTACACTGGGCTACGTCGCCCACCAAGTTATGTTTATATTTGACAAACCTCTACACTAATAGCCTATGCAGATTAATCTGAATTGAATCTAATCACCTGATGATACACAAGCAGATGTTCCACTATGTTTGTGTGTTCCTTTAATTATTTATGGCTAAATTGCATTTGAGATAGTTCCTGATAAGCAAAACTAGTTTTGGTTAATGATGTGTGTAAGGGTGTGACTTGGAAACAGTGGCGGCCTTAATGATCTGGGGGCCCGTTTCAAGACCTAGTGTGGGGCCCCCCACTTTTTTTAAAAATACATATTTCTTGTGCATGCTTGTGCATGCTGCCCGCAAAAAGAAAACAGATTGTAGAATCTGGTTCGTAGACGGTTTATGAGATGATGGGCCACTTCCTTGTTTGTGCCTTTTGAATTAAAATGCATCAATCTGTAGCTAGTAGCTCAGTGGAAACTTATACAGCTTGAAGCCCCTGCAAATGAAAATCTTTTTTAAATATCACCTATCCTCACATGGATACAACAATCAATCGACAAGCAAACTCTTTGAATAAAAAAAAGAAATAGAATTTAATGTGCAAGTCATTAACTTCACTTTGACACCCTTGAAAAGTTTTGCAGCCTGACCTCTAAACTCATCGCCTACATGAAGATAATCCCAATGCCCCCTCCCCCCAAACGCCCTTTGGAACATCCACTTTACCAAGTCAGCGCATTAAGTCTTGATTGACAAAAGAGAAGCTCCTAGCAGCATTAACTGGAATCAAGCACATTTAGCATAGTCAATATTAAAGAGCTGTACCCACACAGCACAGTGATCATTTTCTTCTTAAAAAGGCACATCGGCCACATCAAATGATCATCGGTCTATACAAAAATATACATACAGAATCTGTGCAGTGAACAGGCTCACTGAGACGTACAACATTGCACAATAAAACTACCCAAGTGTTCAAAAACATCCAGACATTTCTCCCACGATGGAGGCCAGATGTTTGTGTGACAAACACTTTTTTTGGACATGCCATTATAAAATAGAATAAAAAAATCTCTTTGCTCAGTCCTGCTACAGCGTAATGTCCAACAGCACCCTGTTGGTTATCTGACTTCTACAAGGCAGAGTCAGACTTGTGGACGGTTGTGTTGGGGAACATATGAACCCGGTTGAGCAGAAGGCACTTAGGTAAAGGTGCAGCTGCTGCTCCTGGCAGTGGGTCCCAGGCACTGCAGGCCTGGTCCTCACCAGCTCATGTTGCACGCAGAGTCCCACTCGGTGTCCACTCTTGAAGGCAATGCTCCCGTCTGTGCTGGGTCCACCTGACTCTGGTCCAGCTCAAACTGGTTGGTTGTCCAGCGTAGAAGGATCTGGCAGTTTGTGTATCTCAGCCTGATTGGATTCTCCTTGCCTGAGAGGGTCTGTAGGCGTTTCTGAGGCAAGTGTGGGGTCCACTGTTTGACTGTGCAACTCAGTCTGTGTGGACAGCGCTAGTGCTGCTGGCTGCACTATCTGAACCGGCAGATGTGGAGACACAGGCTCATGTGGTGATGTGCAGGGCACTGATTCAGCAGCTAGTGTGTGAGAGACTGACTCCAGCTGTGGCAGATGTGTAGGTTCCTGGGGTGGTGAGGGGGGTGATGGGGTGTGTGTCAGCAGGTGTTGAGCACAGGGCTCATTGTGTCTTTGTGGCCCTGGGTATGTGTGCTGAGCCTGAGTCTTTGCATGCTGGTCTGCAGTGGAGTAGTAAGGCAGGAAGCTCCTCTCAGGAGCACAGGTCCTCATGGCCAGGTAGGTGTGCATGAGCAGGTGGGGGAAACGGGACGTGAAGTAGAAGACAAAGTCATCAGGGATGGAGCCCAGCGTCTCCTGTACCTCAACAGGCAACTCTCTGTAATGGTGTTTCTGCCAAAGGAAGGGCAAACGTTAGGTCTAAGAGTGGACATCTGTAATTTATAACCACTAAACATGAATAACACATTCCTACCTTGTCCCTCATTGCACGCAGCAGGTCTCTGACTGACCCGCCCTTGTAGGAGCGAAACTTTCGCAGATCTGGCAAAGAGAAAGATGAAACCTAGTGCATCAACCACAGAATGAATCCCTGATTATTATCCAACAAGGAAACAGTAAATATTAAATCCTGAAGGGAGTCTTTCAGATTGACCCTGTTATGGAAGCACTCAAACACAGGTTAGTCAATGTAACAGGTCAGATACATGATTGTCTATGTTTCAACAAAAGTAAAACTGGGACCACATGTATGAATGATGCACAATGCTGTACACACAAACACAAATTGCAGGCGTCATTTCCCACACATTGACTGGTGTTTATAACAGAGGAATGTGACCAGGCGACACACAGATAATTGTCTCCCACAACACACCCGACCCGCCTTAACTACCAACGGACTGTTTCTGCAGTCAGCACTAGTGCTGCACAATTCATGTAATCACAATCGTGATGCGAGCTTGTGCAGTGTCAGTAACACAAAAAAGGCTGGGATTTGTGGTAAATAAATGTTTATGTGTCTGTACACAAGGACAATTGTTTCATAAACCTGTTCTTGAACCTGCATGAAGGAATGTGTGGGGCCAGATAGGCCTACCTGGGCTACAGTATGTCTACTGACAAAGTTTTGTTGACACATAACACAAACCTCTCTGTACTGATGCACAGAAATAAAACTGATATTAATCTAATCTTCTGATGAAACAAAATCACATTTTCCACAATATTTTCTTGTTCCTTTTAATTATTTAAAGCCAAATTGCATTACTTTCATTAAATGTAGGTCCGGATATGCAAGTCTAGTTTCAGATGTATTGACGTGTGTAAGGGTGTGACTTGGAAAGGGTGCAGTGATTCACATTATGGCTCTGTGTTACTGGGCAGGTCCTTTCTAGCAGAGGCTCCAAAACTCAGGTCATTGAAGGTTATATTGTAGGCTATTTTTGATGTTAACTGTTGCTAACCAAATAATACAGTGCATACTTACAGCTTGGAGCGTCTGCAAATAGTTTTTTTTCGATTGTTAAACCACAGTAGGCACAACTGGAGCGACATGTGCAAAACAACACTATGCACAGCAGCAGTTCATGTGGAGAGTATATAGGAAGATAGTATAGGAAAGGCTCAACAACTTTTTTTTGGAAATGAAGACAGGTTAGTGGAGGGAGAAGAGTGTCAGGTAGAGTGTGGATGCTTGGAGGAAGAGCTAGAAGATATAGAGCTGTAATTTCTGATGAAAAACAGTAAGGGCTACACTGATAGACCCTGTTGTTAATCATGGTCTCTCATTGAGAGAGGCAGGGTTGAGGGTGCAACCCAATCTGCAAAGATCTAAAGTTGCAACTGTAATATGAATTTTCCAGCAAACAAACAGATGACAGTTGCAACCTTACAGTAAATGACAACATTACAGGAAATGAATTCTGTATTACGATTACAGAATATTTACACAGATAAAAAACAGGAAAAGTTATCAATAAAATATATAATACAAAATATGTATCTATTGAAGAAAACTTATTTTCATTTATTTTTGTTTACCTAAAAAACTAGTATGTTATAAAGTAAACAATTTCATGTGAAAGAATTTCACTCTTTCATCAAAGAAAATATTATGTAATTTGTGTGAAGTAGCTCAAATTATCAGAGGTGGAAAGAGTACAAAAATATTCTACTCAAGTAAAAGTATGATTACTTGGATGAAATTTTACTTAAGTAAAAGTACTAGTCTAAAAATCTACTGAAGTAAAAGTGAAAAAGTAGCTGATTTAAAATGTACTTAAAGTACAAGTTACTAGTTACTTTTTAACAGCGGGATGGGGCGGGGGTCTCTTCTGTGTAGGGCATTCTATATACAAGGGGATATAAATCTCAAACTAGTTTTGTTTAATTAATGCAACACTTTTACAAATTAAAGTGCACAAATTAAACAAATCACGTCACCACACATGTATGGATGTACACTGTGTCATTATACTTTAGATAAGCAAATATGGAGCATAGTCTGTTAATGTAGGAATGGGAATGTAACCGGTCTACAGACCTAAACAGACTGCAGCTGCAGTTCTAATAATGTAATTGTGTACAATTGATCTAAACCATGGAAATTGCAAGGTTAGGCTGCTCGATTTTGACAAAAATCATAATCATGATTATTTTGATTGACATTGTGTAATCACAATTATTAGACAATTATTCATTGATTTAAGAACTGCAACAAGCACTTGAAACCATGACTTTTTACTTTAAACATAATCCTAATTGAACTGAAAACAAGGAAAATGCAAATAGGTAATAATATAATAAGTAAAACATATTTGTTATAATTAAATAAAATAAGTGTCAAAACCAAAATAAACCGTTGCAAATGTTGTCGATAGGGCACTTCTTTTGCTAGCAAGAATGTGAGGGCATATTTTAATGTATCTCATGGAGCTGGCTGGATAAGCAAGTTGCATTGTAGGCTACAGTGTTCTTAATTGATGACTGTTGTGGTGGCAACAGTCAAGGACCTTTACACTTCATGTGTTTTTTATTCCTTTATTGCTTGGTCATATACTACTTGGATTTGACTTAAAGTGAGTAAACTAATTGGTCGTGATGTTTTGAGGTGCGGCCGGGTCGCATATGACTTTTTTTCTCAAAAGTGTGTAATTAATGTATTGGGGTTTGATGCTAGTGTTTATACTCTGAGTGTGTTCTGAGTGACAGTCTGTGTTATCTCAATGAGGCTGGTTCATAGTGTTTGCTGCACTTAGCCTGTTTTGCAGGTGATGTGAACTGTTCAGCTCCAATGACTGTTGGTTATGCAGACTGTAGTTAGAGTTTTGCACATTGAGCTCCAGTTGTGCCAACTGTGGGTTAGTGATAGAAAAAAAACTGTAATATATATTTTTAAAATATCCCCAATCCGAATTGTGATACAGCAATCAATCAACAAGCAAAATCTTAGAATATAAAAAAAAATCATTTAATGTGCAAGTTGGTAACTTCACTTTGACACCCTTGAAACGTTTTGCAGCCTGACCTCTAAACTCATCTCCTACATAATCACATGAAGATAAATTACCTACTGTATTCCCATGCCCCGCCCTGAACGCCCTATGGAACTCTTACCAAGTCAGCGCATTAAGTCATGATTGACAAAAGAGAAGCTCCTAGCAGCATTAACTGGAATCAAGCACATTTAGCATAGTCAATATTAAAGAGCTGTACCCACACAGCACAGTGATCATTTTCTTCTTAAAAAGGCACATCGGCCACATCAAATGATCATCATGATCCAAATAGTGAATCAGTCTATACAAAAATATACATACAGAATCTGTGCAGTGAACAGGCTCACTGAGACGTACAACATTGCACAATAAAACTACCCAAGTGTTCAAAAACATCCAGACATTTCTCCCACGATGGAGGCCAGATGTTTGTGTGACAAACACTTTTTTTGGACATGCCATTATAAAATAGAATAAAAAAATCTCTTTGCTCAGTCCTGCTACAGCGTAATGTCCAACAGCACCCTGTTGGTTATCTGACTTCTATAAGGCAGAGTCAGACTTGTGGACGGTTGTGTTGGGGAACATATGAACCCGGTTGAGCAGAAGGCACTTAGGTAAGGGTGCAGCTGCTGCTCCTGGCAGTGGGTCCCAGGCACTGCAGGCCTGGTCCTCACCAGCTCATGTTGCACGCAGAGTCCCACTCGGTGTCCACTCTTGAAGGCAATGCTCCCGTCTGTGCTGGGTCCACCTGACTCTGGTCCAGCTCAAACTGGTTGGTTGTCCAGCGTAGAAGGAACTGGCAGTTTGTGTATCTCAGCCTGATTGGATTCTCCTTGCCTGAGAGGGTCTGTAGGCGTTTCTGAGGCAAGTGTGGGGTCCACTGTTTGACTGTGCAACTCAGTCTGTGTGGACAGCGCTAGTGCTGCTGGCTGCACTGTCTGAACCAGCAGATGTGGAGACACAGGCTCATGTGGTGATGTGCAGGGCACTGATTCAGCAGCTGTTGTGTCAGAGACCTGTACCAGCTGTGGCAGATGTGTAGGTTCCTGGGGTGGTGAGGGGGGTGATGGGGTGTGTGTCAGCAGGTGTTGAGCACAGGGCTCATTGTGTCTTTGTGGCCCTGGGTATGTGTGCTGAGCCTGAGTCTTTGCATGCTGGTCTGCAGTGGAGTAGTAAGGCAGGAAGCTCCTCTCAGGAGCACAGGTCCTCATGGCCAGGTAGGTGTGCATGAGCAGGTGGGGGAAACGGGACGTGAAGTAGAAGACAAAGTCATCAGGGATGGAGCCCAGAGTCTCCTGTACCTCAACAGGCAACTCTCTGTAATGGTGTTTCTGCCAAAGGAAGGGAAAACGTTAGGTCTAAGAGTGGACATCAGTTTATTATAACCACTAAACATGAATAACACATTCCTACCTTGTTCCTCATTGCACGCAGCAGGTCTCTGACTGACCCGCCCTTGTAGGAGCGAAACTTTCGCAGATCTGGCAAATAAAGAGAAACAAATAAAACCTAGTGCATCAACCACAGAATGAATCCCTGATCATTGTCCAACAAGGAAACAGTAAATATTAAATCCTGAAGGGTGTCTTTCAAATTGACCCTGTTATGGAAGCACTCAAACACAGGTCAGTGAATGTAACAGGTCAGATACATGATTTTCTATGTTTCTACAAAAGCAAAACTGGGACCACATGTATGAATGATGCACAGTGCTGTACACACAAATAAAAATTGCAGGCGTCATTTCCCACACATTGACTGGTGTTTATAACAGAGGAATGTGACCAGGCGACACAGATGATTGTCTCCCACAACACTATAAACTTTAGGCTGCCGCCTAGGCAACACGCCCGACCCGCCTTATCTAACGACGGACTGTTTCTGCAGTCAGCACTAGTGCTGCACAATTAATCTACTCACAATCGCAATGCGAGCTTGTGCAATGTCATTAACACAAAAAAGGCTGGGATTTTTGCTAAATAAATGTGTACGTGTGTCTGTAAATGTTACAACCTGTCCTCTGATCAGCCCATCAGCTGCTCTAACAGAGTGTGTGTGTGTGTGTGTGTGTGTGTGTGTGTGTGTGTGTGTGTGTGTGTGTGTGTGTGTGTGTGCATGACTATACAGCATGCAGATGGCTGACGGAAAAATAAATACAACGTCTGCTCGATGGAGATATTCTGAATTCAGAACCGTGGAGTTGAACAGAAAGAAGTGCTGTGCAAAACTTGGACAGTTTAAGTTGCTAAGTGGCCGCGGTACAACGACCAATCTGTATCAACACCTGAATCAGCACAGAGATGTGTCATGAATGCACGAGAGTGAAGGCCTAGG
Organism: Ammodytes marinus; assembly: GCF_949987685.1. Classification (NCBI taxonomy): domain Eukaryota; kingdom Metazoa; phylum Chordata; class Actinopteri; order Uranoscopiformes; family Ammodytidae; genus Ammodytes; species Ammodytes marinus. Next base: position 23,928,120 of record NC_137220.1, on the reverse strand, counting down.
TAAGTTTCAGTAAGGTTACTGAAGTGCTAATTTTTTTCTATTTTCAAAGCTACTTTATTTTTTGTTTTAAATTGAAATACTATCTCCTCAATGTACTATCAATAATCTCTGTATTTAAAAATCCAAGCAAGTAGACTTATGCATGTACAGTTTAAGCTGTGAATCTTCCGTTGTATGCATCTGGCACCAGCCAACAGGCTTACTTTAAGTGAATGACAGTCAAACAAGTATAAAAAATTGCATATTTTATAAAACATGTATAAAATACTGATCTCACATGCATAATTGGCCCGAATAACTAATGACTATATATCAGTGCCATTTGCCTTACTCATCAATAAAACCGCAATCATTTGGGGATGAGATAACCATTGGGTGGTAATGCTGACAGGAAGCAGCCGACTTCCTTTGCAGTATTTTTCCCGGTGACAGGATACAGTATTCAGTGGAGATATCAATGCACTCCAAAGCATTTCTCCAACTAGCTCTAACCAGTCAATTTCTGGAGTGATATACTATAACTGTCTGTTTGCAGCAACACAACAAAACAATAAGAACATTTTAAAACAGAGGGCGCATGGAGCTTCTATTTGACAGTCTCATACCTGTCTGCAGAGGCACTGTGATGTGCTCTCTCCAGTCACCCTTGACAACAGCCCTCCCTCCTCTCTCCAGCTGTCTCACGATTGGTCCGTCCAGCGGCTCCTTTTCTATTCTGTCGCTCACATCCTGCGAGCAACCACAACAAACAAAAAACCTCAGTGAATTTGAACTGAATATGCAAGGCAGTCATCAATCTTATTCTCATTCAGCAAATTAAAGTATGCAAAAAAAACCTTATGGATCATTACTGCCCAAATTATATTAAAATAGTCTTTTAGCCATTTATGAAAAGAAAATGTGAGCACAAACTAGTCAGTAATGGCACAACTACAGAGGTGTGAACCACATCTGTACAAAGCCTAAAACATGCAATCCTAACAATAAACAGTGAAAATGTCAAGTAGAAAAGCTGACCTGAAATAACTGCAGCTCCTTCTCCAGGCTCCAGAAGAAGGGGTGTTTGAGAACACTCTCAGCTGAAGGCCTCCAGTGTGGCTCCATGTTTAACATCTTCTCTATCAGATCTCTGGCTACAATGTCCCCTGGTAAATGAAAGAAATGCTGGTTTAGACATTTTTTTTTAAACTTTTTGAATCCATACACACTTGCCATCAAATAACTATCCCCCATGTCTGTAAAAGAGGAGAGCACAAATCTGGTCCTCACCATGTTTGTCAGTTTGCAGATGGTCGAGGCTGTAGGTGCCAAGCAGGATGTTTGCTTGCCTCTGTAGAGACTTGCCGAATGGGTGGCTTCCCTGAGACACCACGTAGTAGAAGACGCAGCCAGCAGAGAAGATGTCAACAGAACAGGTCTACCAGGGACGAGAGAAGGAAAGGACGGAGATTTCATTATAATGAAACACACATTTACAACCAGCAATATTTGTATTAAGTATCATGTTATGTAACCTAATGATGTTTTATTTAATAAAGTGGTTAACTAATGCTCCTCTTGGGTCTCACTGTCACCCAATGAACAGTTCTTAGTGTTGTGTCAAAACTAAAGAACATCTGGGTGAAAGCTTCTTTGGGCAAAAGTGTATCATTTGTGTTTAGACCACAAAGACTTTGAGGCTCACCGGGTTGTCCTTGCAGTCCTCACTGAGGACCTCGGGGGCGATCCAGCCCTCGGTGCCCGGCACCCCAGACCTTCTGCTGAAGCTGTGGCGGCCCACTGCCAGCTTCTTACACAGGCCAAAGTCCGAGATCATGGCCCGCACCCGGCCATGGGCATTGGGCATGGACACCAGGATATTGTGGGGTTTCAGGTCTCTATGGACTGAAGGAAGAATTTGAAATTGAGGGGAGAAAAAAACATGACAGTCATTTATCATATAAAACAGTCAATAAGTTCATAAGAAGGAGAAGAAGAAGACAGTGAGTTTGTATTCAGGGATGGTTACCTATGTTGAGAGAGTGTAAGTGGGTCAGTCCTGACATGGTCTGCTGAAGAAGCATGACTGGCTCTAGTCCGTGACGGTTGAAATCCTTCCTCTGAACATACTAGATAAAGGAGAGAGCACAGTCAGTTTAGTTTAAGAATTATAACACCATTATTGTTCAATTGTTGGAAGATGTGAAATGTGATTACTATAGTGACACAATGAAAAAGCATCTCGTCTAATTCCTTTACATTAAGCCAAACTTTAAAAACCAAACGTAGAGTAGAAACTGCATACTAACACAAAAAAGATAATCCATCATTAAAGGAAACAGAATTTCAAAATGGTCCCATATCAATTAAATCCCTGAGTGTTGCTGTATAACAACAACAGTTAACTGCTGCTTGAGTGGTTTCTTACCTCCTGCAGCGAGGCAGCACACAGCTCAATGGCGATGTACTGGAACTGACGGTCCCTCTCAGTGCAGAAGTAGCGGATGACATTGGGGTGCTCGTCTGACTCCCTCAGCAGCTGGACTTCCCGGGCTGCAAAGCTGAAACACTCTGGGAGAATTCTCTTCACTGCCACTGGACGGTTGTCAAACTGACCCCTTGTGGAGAAAGAATGGAAATACAACATTTTTACAAACTACACAAACATTTTTAAGAGAATTGTTGACTTGCTGTTCAGACTTACTTGTACACAATGGTGCCCTCTGCACCATGACCCAAGACCTCTCTGGGACGGAAAGTTATGTTGCCAACTCTGACACTGACACTGACAATGGAGTCCTCCTCTGATAAAGACAAACACAGAATGTTGTACAGTGAAAACTGGGTTAACATTGTTACTCAGATGTGTACACATGTTCAAACATGTAACCTATGTTTCTTGAGCCTAACCTCCATCTTCGTGCTCATTGGCTGAGCTTCCCAGCTCGGACACAGACAGGTTGGAGTGGTTGGAGGCTCGGGGGGTGACATTGGGGCTGCTGTGGTCTGAGCATTCAGAGCGAGTGTGGGCCACCTCCAGGTAGTCTCCGTCCGGGGCCAGGCCCACCACGTCTGCAGGGGGGAACGGCTGCTGCCTCTGGAGCAGCTCCAACCTCTCCTCCATCTGTTTCTGGAACTCCTGGTGCTGCAGCTGCTGCTGCTTGTGAACGCTCTGTGGGGAGAGGAGACAGTGTGTAAGGCTACAGCACTCACAGATCTCACAGCACTGTCTGTTTAGGAAGCTGTCAGTATGTTGTTAATATGTTTGTGCGTTTAGCACTTAAGTCAACCTGTGGTTTCTGAGAGTCGTTTCTACAGACATTCACATTTTCATGTGCATTCATGACAGTTTCTGCAGGCCCTCAACACACCACTAGGTGGTGTTGTTTAACTTACTTTGGGGTATGTAATCACAAAGGCCACCCATCCGGCTAAGAGGAAAGTGGAGAAGATGATGGTGGCCATGTCTTTGAGCATGGAGTCCACAGGGGCCTCGGGGCGCACAGTGCGACCACTGCTCCCAGGTTCTTGGATAGAGGTTACAGGCAGAGGAGGACCTTCATCCATGCCACTGTCATTCACCTTCTACAATGAAGAAGAAGTGAGGGAAAGAGTGAGACGATCTGCACACATGGTTTTATATGTGAAAAGTATCTCATGTGACACACACACACACACCTCCTCAACTTTCTTGTCAGTAGTGGGGGGGATGACGTTGCCCTGATTACGAGGGAAGCTGTCAGGGAACTTCTCCAGCATCTTGGTGGGAGCTTCAGGGGGCGTCTCATGATGGCCTGGAATACAAGAGTCAACTTTTTGAATCAACATCGTTATTGTCAGCAGAACTAGAATCCCAGAACACCAAACACTGCTTTCAGTCGTGAAACTTACAGAATGTTAAGTTTACCACTTAAAAAGGGAAGGGAAGCGCTGTATATCGTTTGGTATACTTGTATTCAAATGATTCACGTTATCATCCAGCAGAGGGCAGTGTCAGTACAACACATTCCCTCAAACACACAGACCATCCAAGGCCCTGGGCCTCCACATTGGGTACAACAGTACTGAGAGTGAAACCTCTGCAGAGTAGAGAAATAACTATTTACTGAGGTCTTGGTGTCAAACTAAAAAATTAACTTAAAGTGAAAATAAGATTTATTTTTGTGGCGGGCCTGAGACCATCTCCCTCACTGTACCAGGATAGCTCACATTAATCAGAGTAGGTAGTTTTAGATTGATTTATGATGTATGTAGTACTATACCTATGAGGAGCAGGTAGTTCCTCATGAAGTTGATACGGTTACGCTTCCGGAGCGCAGCGTTGAACTTGACACTGGTGCTGGGTGTGATAACGCACTCCTTGTCCTCTTCCATCTCCTGGCTATCTGGACCCTCCAGCATGGGGAAGGTGCTGCCTCGAGGCTGTGCGTACACAAAAACACAAACATTTGAAGGAATTCACATTCATTTCCCGTCAGACCTCTCACAGGATTGCACAAGAAAAAAACTCCAGTAAACGGTAAACCTTTGCTATGGTGCCAGGCCAGTGAGGCAATATGACCTGAGTTATGGGCAAGCTAAGACACAACTGGAACAGGACGTATTCAACAAAAAAAAACACTAACCAAAAGACTGATTAAGGGGCACTTTACACGGCCACGCAAAACGGTGCATACGCAGAAAAATTTCTGCGGTTGCACTATATCATTTACAGGAAAACAGCAAACGCAAACGCAAACGCAGGCATGAACCGCAGATTTTTGAGATCACCTCCGAGGGAGGATTTTTTGGAAAACTTAACGGTTTTGGTTTCCTGTAAACACCGAAACCATTTCCCCTGATAACGCTGACGTCACGGCTCCACCCTCACACATGCGCATTGCGTTTGGATATAAATAGGCATGCGCCGTCTTTGTAGGTCCACGTGCGCCAGTTGGAAAACAACAACAACAATGGCGGATCACCGAGCTGTATTCGTTGTGCTCATGGACGTTGTGCTGTTGCTGATGCATTTGTTATCGTGCCACCAATCGCTCCTACAAGCAAATAGGGAAAGAGTTGTGCTCTGCCTGTTTTTCTAGCTAAATAAACGTGTGTCACTTCTATATGCCAGGGACACGGCTCTACATTAAAAAAACACTATCAGCGTGCAGCGGTTAAGTTAGGCTACTGTTCAACAAAAGGAGCATTAAGGCTACGGCTTCACAGTAAAAGCATTTCACTGGCTAAACATTCATAGCATTTCGCTGGACACACGTGAGTTGACTTTTATTTTGAAGTACGCCTAACAGGAAAATATCCGCTCACGAAGCCCCTTCACTATCAGCAAGTCTGCTGTTTTTCCGAGTTCAATGCGGTGAAATAAGAGGACAGAAAGCTTGTCTTTTACAATATTTGTAACCCCAAGCTTACACCAACCGCTTTATGAACGTTAGTGGCATTAATTTTCGGTTACAGTAAGGTTGTATGCATCAAATTGTACCGGAAGAGCTATCTACTAGGCTGTGTCACCGCTGACTTGGCTTGGCATGGCTGCTACTTCAGCGATTTCGGCCCGTTTCCTCTGAAAACTTTGTGTACGGGTGAAGATGTCAGATAAATTGTGTCTGAACGGGGTTTTTTTTTTTAAACCAAAAACGGGAAAACTCACGTTTTCACCGTGTAAAGTGCCCCTAAGAAACCAGGGAACAAAGGAGATAAACTGCAGAACTTTACACACATTTTAACAGTAAACCTCTATGGCAGGGGTGGCCAACCAGTCAGAGACAAAGAGCCACATTTTTTACTGTGTTACTGCAAAGAGCCACATCGTACACACGGGTACACACAGTGGCGATTCCAGGAAATTTTGACTGGGGGTGGCCAAGATGGGCCACAGAGTTAGAGTGGGGTGGCCATCGCACACCTGAATGAATAGCATGTGATGTGCTGTACAACCAATTCAAAGATGATTTATAATCCCAAATGCCCAAATCATGTTAGTATCCATTGTAATGTTTATCGGAAAACTAAACCCCTGAAGGGGGGTCTGGGGGCATCCCCCCCCAGAAGAATTTTTTGTGTTTTTAACATGTAATCTAAGCATTCTGGTGCATTCTGGCGCAGATAATAAAGGAAAAAGTCAATATTTATTTCAGCTCAGATGAATAGTAAAATTAGCAAGACAACATAACTTGCTAGCAGCCAGATGCCTAACAACTGCACAGAGGGACGGATGACCACTAGCTTTTGACCAAATATCTTGCTAAAAAAATAAACCTTTATTTATGAAAGTCTGCCCTTGCTAAGAACATGTTACACTCGCTAACTACAAACTTTAATTTTTTTATTCAGATTTCAAAAATCTGCTGGGACACGTGCCTATACACGTGCATGGGTGGCACGCATGTCACAAGCACACTTATGCTGTTTTCAAGACCTTTGCTGACCAGAGACCAGTTCTAGTGGCCACAGTCCGACCATTAATTTAGTAATTGAAAATTGAAAACTGATCTCATATCAGTGGATTGGAGTGTTTGTGTGATGAACTTGGCAACTACCTATCAAAAAAAGTTAAGAAAGAAAAAAAAATACATATCATCTCTGAACTAGGATACATATCAGGAAAAAAATGTAATTAAAAAAATAAAATTAAAATAAAAAATAACATTTGAACTGGGGGGGGCACTGGAGTGGCCAGTAAGATTTCAGGGGGGGGGGGGCGTTTTTATTTTTGCGGGGAGCTTGCACATGCATGCACAAGCATTATTTATTAAAAAAAAAAAAAAAAAAAAAAAAAAAAAAAAACAGGGGGCCCCACACTAGGACTTGAAACGGGCCCCCAGATCGTTAAGGCCGCCCCTGTGATAATGACAGGACTGAACTAAAGACGACAGGGCAGTCATTTTCAACAATGAACATTGTGTGCACTGCCTCACACACAAACTCTCAGTTCAACCAAGTCCACAAACAAAAATATAACAATTTAAAATAGCGTTTTTCTCTTACTATGCATGTTGCTTTGTGGGACTTACTTTTAGCATGGAGAGAGCTGAAGTGGCGCTGAAGATTTGAAGCCTTGAAATGCGCAAATGACACTTGGCATATAAGGCAGAATGGCCTGCCATAACGTTCAACAAAAAATATGAACTCTCCCACTCTGTTTCGGAGCAAACTTGACACAAATAGTTTACTCACGGAAAACCTCCCTCCAAGCTGAGCGGGCAGTTTTATGTTGCGTCCGCACCAAACGTTTGCGAACGTTATGTTGCGTCCTCAATTAAACATTTGCGAACAGGCACATAGGGCTGACACATTAATAAAAAAAAAATGAAATAATAGACAACATGTAAAACGAACGTAAGAGCCGCATGAAACGTTTGCGAACATGCACACACATAGGCCCACACAAAAAAAAAGTATAAAAAAAAAAAAAAATAATTATTATCACATAATTTGATATGAACTGAAGAGCCGCACGAAGCTGGGCAAAGAGCCGCATGCGGCTCGCGGGCCGCGGGTTGGCCACCCCTGCTCTATGGGTATGTTTCTATCCGACTGATAACGATTGTGTTTTGCCTAAAATGAAGATATACATGCAACTGTCACTCACCACAACAGTGACTCCATCGTGCACCAGGGAAGGGGAGGCATACAGGCTGGTGGAGTATTTACCCACATACAATGTAGCCCTGAAAAAAGGAAAAGCAAGCACAGTCAAACACTTTCCTGCTTAATTTTTAAACTACTACTACTACACTGTCCACGTGACAGGCTAAATACAAAGTGCTACAGAACAAAATCTTGAGAACACATCTGGAGTTCTATTATAGACACAAAATGGAGAATGTTGTCATTTAAACCACTGAAAGTCCCGTTTGTCCTTTCGAGCAGACGCAGGTGTCTATGGTGTGAACACAATATTAAAATAAAAACTGTACTGCAGTGTGAAACCAGTGATGAAAACAGGCCTGTTGGCGCCTACTGGTTAGTTATTACATGTCTAGACTCCATCCCAACATTAAGTAATCCCACATCTTACAAAAGCACATCTTGATTTCACCCTTTCAGTACTGCCCCCTGTGATTAATATACAAAAAGTCCCAACATGTTCGAAAAGAGTGTTCAGCCAATGCTTTGTTCCCTGAATGGTATCCTAGGGAATTACTCAATTAAAACAGAGATGTCAAAGTAGTTTAATAATTTTTAAATACATTTTTTATTTGCTTGTTGTTATTGTCTGTTAACTGGCAATCAGAGGATGAGAAATAAAATATGTCTAGTGATGCGAGATTGAAGAAAAGTTATATCTAAACTGCAGTGCCAGAGACATACAATGTTTATGTACATTTTTCTGCCCGTATTTGTTCTTTGCTTTTATTATCCCCTAAATACAATTTCTAATGTCTAATCTTGATATATCTTATGCCCCCTGTAAAGCACTTTGAATTGCCTGGAGTCTGAATTGTGCTATATATGAATAAACCTGCCTTGCCTTGCCTAGTGACAATCATAAAAGCTTAAAATAAAAGGGACCTTGACAAAAAAAAAAAAGCAAGGATCAAGGTGTGCTTACAGGAACTTGTTCTTGGGCTTCTTCTCTTTGGGGAAGGGGTATTTCCACTCGGTGATGCGGCCCACCTCTCCGGACATGAAGGTGAGGTAGCGCAGGGTCTCCACAGCCACGTTGGTGTGTGGCACTTTGCTGAGGCCCTCGCGCTGCCAGATGTACATGGCCACCACCGGGGAGTCGTAGTTCTGCATCCACTGGACGTCTCCCGATTCGCTGTCCACAGTCACCACCAGGCCGTCGCCGTTTGACACAAAATGAGCCATCTCTGCAAAGGGGGGGGTGAGGGGGGGACCAAAGAGAAGGCAAGTGATTAGGTATGTCTGTCAGATACTAAACATTAAGGGATGCACAGGACAAGTCGGTTAAGAGTTTAAACGTCCGCTGCCTCACTAGTCGGCACCAGAAATACTATGTATGAGAAAGGTATGTGAAAGCACAAAGCAAAGCAAGAAGGTTTTCTTGACCGCTGCCTTCAGGCCCGTTTTGATGACTCTCGTTCTTCAGCCGTTTTTTTTTTTCTGTTGCCTTTATGCATGGCGATGGAGACGAAACCCAAAACAACACTCAGCGGGTATCGGCGTCTAGTGTAGCCTACACTAACATTTAACAAGAAACTTTATAAAGAGTAAAATAACGATCTCTGACCATACCAAAAAGCTCTGAGTTGGATACTTTCATGGAGCGATCGATGTGTACAAAACCATCCGGTACATGTGCCTGATGACGAGTCATTATATTAATAATAAACAGTGCGCCGCACATTTCAACAGCATTCACATTAACTTGGTAATAGTCAAGAGGAATGTTAATGCTGAAGGGCTCCTAAAGCGTTTACATTGTGCTTGATTTTCTCACAGATTTTTTTAATAGACCAGTGGACTAGTTTAAATTAAAACTCCTTAAAAGTTGGGGAAATGAGTCACTACGTGCATCCCTACTAAACATGAGCCAGCGTGTCAGAGAGTCTTACTGTATTTGGTGTCGTCATCAGGAAGGCTGGAGGCGTAGTCAGAGTAAGTGGCGTTCCAGCGCAACTCTCTGTTCTTGGTGTCGTACATGGTGATGGTATACTCTGAAAAGGGAAGGATTAACAACAATGGCATAATAAATCAGGAAGAATATGTTTGTATTGCTCTGCTTTCCTTATGTAACATACACAGAGGCCTTTGTGGGTATCTTTTTCTGGGAGTAAATGCAAAGTGGTGTTGAAAAAAGAAAAAAGGGAATCATGGAATGTGGAAACCGGCTGAAATCAAATCCTGCACGGTGACAAAGGCTGTCACATGAGACCAAGTGAAGGATTTTATAACAGAGTGTAACATTTTGCAGTGCTCTCATGCTTTAGGTCCTGATCCAATGTCATCCCAGCCTCCCCAAACCTTTAAAAGGGATAGTTCAGTATTTTTCAAAGTGGGGTTGTTTGAGGTTTGGCGATCAGTGCAGTCAATTTAGGAGTTAAGGGAGAGACGTTGTTGTAGTGGAAGTCAGCGTTTTAATGTTGCAGAGGGGGGCCAGCAGAATTTTTTATTTTTTTTTCACCATATACTGTATATTAATCTTACCTAAAATTAATTAAATTATCTCCTTAGGCAACCAACTTGATTAAGTATAAGAACCTCATACAACCCCACTTTAAAACATACTGAACTATCCCTTTAAACAAAGAGGAGACGGATTAGGGCCTGGTCTTGTCAAGGCGAGGGCGGGGGACAGCAGTAGGGAGGTAAACAAGGGTTTGCCAACACTTTGGAGTTAGAGCATGCAAAGGCAAACAATGGCCGTTGATCACACCAGATACGAATTGGCAATGTAACGGGATTGTCTGCAATGGTAATCTGACTACGATAAGGCGGGCCAGTGTTGCTGTGCTGGCTGGCTTGCTTGCTTTGTGTTTGTACCTGTGCGTCCCAGATAGAGCAGAGATGAAGAGGGACACAGCATCTCGGCAAAGGAGGAGGTCAGGGTCTGTTGTTTCTCCCCAGTCAACAGGTCCACCACGTACCACAGGTCCTGCTTCTTACCTGGACATGATCACACAACACAAAATGATTAGCCTCTGTTATTATGCATACATTCATAATTCCGTCCACTATTTGTGTTCGGTACTTGATTCACTTAACATTGTCATTCTCTCTACATGTCGTTATTATACTTTGTCTAATTTTCTTTCTACTTTGCAAATGTGTGTGTGTGTGTGTGTGTGTGTGTGTATAAATGGTCTTTTTTTTTTTTTTTTTTTTTTTATTGTAAGATATTGTGTGCAAAACACTTGAGGAAAATAGAAAACTGACTTAACTATTTACATGAAATTCTGAAATTGACCAAAGAAAGGGTGCACCAGTACAAGTGCAGTCAAGCACAAAAGAAGAACATGCAGCCATTTAACTTTCACCGTGCTGGGTGTAACCATTCGATCATTAAAACAACCAACCCATCACGGCCTCTTTGTGCTGGCATCTCATCTACTTTGTCAATGCAGGGAGTGGCAGTAATATCGTTTAAATAACGAACGCGAAAAATGGGGGAAAGACAGCTTGACTGAATCCAGAGGAGGAAGGAGGATAGTTTGGCCTGACAATTCCTGCAGATTTCACTTGGCATAAAAAAAACAGTCAAACTGGACAAAGAAGAATGTAGACGAGTGAGAAACTTGAGCCGGTGACTTTTGCAGCCCTTTTGCCATCTCTCCACCATGCTTTAGTTCCAGCAGCAGCTTTGGTTGAAGGAAAACAAAAGCTTCACTGATAGTGACTGTGTGGGGTTTAGATTACATTCTGGTTAGATTACCCCTTTTCCTCAGTAAACTGTTGTAAATTCAAAAGAGCAGCCGGCTACGACCGCAGGTGGAGTGGAAGTGAAACGGTGCCGTGAAAAAGGGGGTTGAAGCCAGAGATTATAGCAGCTCGTTCAGGTGAGGAGGAGACACACTGGGACATGGCCTGAACATGTTTTATGAACAAGGAAGCTACATATGCTATGTGTTTAAATAAAAAAAAAGGCTAAATAGTCTTCCAATTGGGCAGCTGTGGCGAAGTGGGTAGGGCGGTCGTACACTGCAGGGTCAGTGGTTCGATCCCCCGTCTCCCCGCCACATGTCGAAGTATCCTTGGGCAAGACACTGAACCCGGAATGTCTCCCGATAGTTAGCTTGCACCCCGTGCGGTAGCTGCTGCTGCTATCAGTGTATGAATGTGTGTGTGATTGGGTGAATGCGTACAAAACAATGTAAAGCGCTCCGAGTCTGTGAAAAACCAGGGAAAAGCGCTATATAAGTGGAGTCCATTTACCATTTATTGTGAAAATAAGCCTTACCCATGTAAAGGATTCCGTCAGAGCTGCGACAGGGAGATGCTTGGACCAACTCGGGGATTGTGAATGGCAATTTCTGTTTGAACAAACATATCAATGAATGAATGAATGAGCATTAGATGACCATAAGCTGCTGTGTGTCCTTTTGACACCATATTGGGGAACATATTGCATCTACTCAACACACACGTTGCAGCTTCACAATGAGGCTGCATTACTCTCAGCGTGACTTCTATTTACACGTACACATGTGGTGAAGGGATGTTTTTCTACAGAAGGGGGAACTGAAGATATGGCTTTCTTACTAAAGAGAGAGTAGATTATAGTTTGTGATAAAAAATGATTTCCTCTTACTGTGAGGCCTTCGTTGTTCTTCCCTCCCAGAGAGTAGAGGCTGCCATCGTTGGGGTCAGGCAGAAAGGCCGGTCTACAGTAAAAAGATTAAAGAGGACGCACATCACATCTCAAGAGCAGTAAAAAGTGTGTGTATGCAAATGAGTTTGACAGATAAGACAAGCTCAACGGGTTAGTGGAAGCATTTGCATACACCATCTTTTGTTACAGAGAGGTGCAGTAGTACACATGAATGTATGCATGTGCACCTGTGCAGAAAACACCTTGTTTTTGTCCCTTCTAAAAAGGTACTTACTCTGCCACATGTGTAGGGACCTGAAGAACTGGATCTGCGAGAAGAGGAAGAAGGACACAAGATGCAAGTCAGGATTGACGAGATAATTAACCCGACAAAGAAAACCGTGGCCAGTATGTGTTGAGTTAGAGAATGACATTGACATTCAACCACACAGAAAAGGGTTATTGAGAAGACGAATTGCCCTGGCCCCTGGGGCAAAAAAGCATGTCAGAGAACAGCCATCCATGAAACACAGATGAGGGGAAATAGAAAAGGTTTTCTTTTTAGAGCTAAACCATTTTAAAACAATACTAGAAGATAGTAACCTGTTGATGGGCCTCTTATGATCCAATATATCCATCCAACAGACAGAATAAAACACATTTTACAGTCATCCTGTTATAGTAAAATGATTTAGCTCATTTAAGTTCTGGGCAGAAATATGTAAAACTGGCATGGTAAAATCTATCTGGCTAGGTTTTCAGTTTCACTTCTGAAACACCTGGCAGGGACAGCTTTATAAAAAAAAAAGGACCAGATAAAGTGTTTGCATGTTTATAAACCCACATTTTAAGATTACTGCAAATCATTTTCAATCGAATGCAATCATTTGTCCTACACTTCAGGTATAAGCATTCACACAGCCGAGAAGGAAAATAAGTTTGGTTGAAAATGAACTCAAATACTGGACACTAGCTTGAGATATGGAACATGATCTATCGCATAGAAAGTTATTTTTGTCAAAGTTACATTGCAGCTTTCAAATTGAAGTAGATTTTTATACCATCTGGCATCTAACAAAACAATTTGAAACATAGTAGGCACTATTCTAGGAGTTTAAAAACACAACAATAGCTCTTTAGGAGCCACAGTGTGAGGCACCAAACCGCCATTACAACTAGACAAACACACACACACCTCTAACCGGTGTGAACATACAGGGCGTGGACCAGATGGTGCTGATCCCTGTGAAGGTGCCCCAAGGGGTCAACAATAGCAGGGGGGAGGAGGGGGGGGTCATAGGATTACATGGAGGTGGTCAGTGACTCGTGTACTCAAGAAGCATCAGCATTCATTGTGTGTCATTACAGAGTTTAGTGAGAAAACAATGGTTCTCTATGTAGTACATTAAGAAGCTCAACCTGGCTGGTTAAAATACACGTTTGCAAAGTCAAGTAAACAGTCAGTAGGCATGTGGGCTGAGCTGGTACAGGGAGAAGGGTTCTGCCTCCCCCTCATTATGTGGGTGTACTGTACTGTACTGAAGCCTGACTGGAACACAACAACAGGTGTGTGAGGAGCCTGGTACAGAACTGGTGGAAATGTATATTCAACAGCTCTTCCAGGGAAAGAGAACGGATGATGCGGAGAAAGCAGCTTCTGATTATTAATGACTGGGGTGTTAGGTTGACCGAACCCAGGACTCGTATTTTCAGATAGTTTTAATATTGCATAAAATCTTTTTTTTTTAAAAAAGGTGAGAAAATGTATGATTAGATCGGGGAGAGTCCTTCAATCCTTTCATATTCCTAAACAATAGTAAAAGTCTGTCTTTCAGTAACTCAAAGAGTTTCTTATCTAATGTGATTCCCAAGCGTAGATTAACATGGAATCCATAGTACATGCCATGTGCGCAGGTGTTACTACAGCAGAGTTGCTTACCCTCGCCCACTCTGACCTTGATTAACAGGCTATATTTGCCCCTCTCTCTCAGTTAATAATTAACCAGTTACCATGGCCGACAGAAGAACATCTCAGCATTTTCCTCGGCTAGATCCAGAAAAACATTTTCAAGTCAAAAATGCCCAAAGATAAAAAGCACTAAAGAACAGGAACTTTTATGTATTTTCAATTAATAAACAGAGTAGTTTTTTTTGTTTGTTCATAAACAGGTCATCATTTCAAACATATAGTCCCCTCCACTTACCTTCTTTCAGAGTCCATTTAATAGAGCCAGACTTCTTGCTCACAGCATGTAGGTTTCCATCCAGGGTGGACACAAAGAGAAGGCTTTCGGAAAGGGAAACTGTGCTGGCACTGCACAACCCCTACGGAGACACAAACACAAAAACACACACAATCACATCTCTACTTCTCATTAAAAATATCAGACACACTTTTTTTTTTTTTAAATAATCCATTATGAATCAAAGTGGTAACATTTAATGGAGACGTGTGTGAGCAATGCTTCCTCCCATTGGAGTCCACAGGGTTGGGTCAACATGTGTGCTCCTGCATTGGAGCTTGTGAATAAAGACTCCAGCCACTAATCGCTCAGACATTCATTATTCCGCACACACTAACCTGGACCAAACGTTACAGTCGTCATATGGTAAAAATAACAGAACGTTAATGAAGTGATTCATACACCGATATGAAGAAAGGCAGAAAAGAATCCACTATCGCAGAAACAGAGCCCTGTTTTTATGATCAGTGTGTCAGTAGTTTGCATTTTTATGGAAGGGGGGGGTTGGGTTGGGTTGGTGAGTTGCCCCAGGGATTATGCCACCTTGAACTGTTTTTACAAAATCAATCAAATTTAAATAAATAGCTTCCAATGGCAGGCCAAGAGCAAACTAGAAAAGGGTCCGACTAGCTGGGTATAGAGAAGGCAGGTTGCTGGATGAGCTCTGCTGGAGGGTTCAAAGTAACAGCCGGAGATGAGGGCTGCAACGTGGAGGAAGGTAAACAAAGCAGGCATGGGACTGAGCACGTGAGCATGTTCTGAACGCATGCTACCACCCAGCACACTGTATGAGGCAGGCTTTGGCAAATCTTTAAATTGGCCTTCACTGGGAACCGAGGGAATATGTGCTGCAACTTCTCTGTGCACAGATGAATAGTGGGCAGACGGGCCATACAGCAACCCTTCTTTGCAGAACATTTTCCTCCCTCCTACTCAGAAAGACCTAATATGGGTCATTATATGATGCCAGTACGGACCAGAGTGAGATTAACATGACAGTCAGATATATAGAAAGAGAAAACCCAGAGAGGGGGAAAAATCAGACAAACACGCAGCGCAGCAACATGCAGCCAAATGACCCGTCCCCATGACTTGGCTTATGCCAGAATTAACTCTGTGGATGATGTGTGCTCCGCTCTCACCCACTATGGAATTCTGAAAAAGCGACTCTCTTGATAACCAAGCTGTGGGCTTCTTATGGTTTTTGGCACCAGTGTGCAGGAAGAGGTCCAGCGGGGGTGTATGAGAGCTCTGACTGCCCGCCTAACCAGAGGAGACAGTAAGAACTCAGCCGCACCAGTCCCTCTGTTCGCTATGTGCACATCTTCAAGATGATATTACAACTGGTACAAGGCTGGGAGAACTTTTTAAAATGGAGATGTTTACCTTCTTTCAGAGCTTTTCAGTGGTCCACTATCAGATTCAGACTGGGGAATGAGAAATCTGGGAGTGCCACTAAAGCTGCCATCTTTACCACAGGAGGCTTTAGAAGCTGAGACAGACCACAGCAGTATTGATCAACAGCTCGGACTGATCGATCCCCCAACCCCCCAAACAAGCTAGTCCCTGGGGGCAGTGCAAATAGCTCCAACGTGGAATGGAAATGACCAATCTATATTTACTAACGCACTCTTCTGAGCATTAATGGAGGAGATAAGGAAGAGAGGTGGTCTTCAGTGTTCTATTAAGTCAAGACTCAAACGGACCACCGGAGCTAGTAGTAAGTGAAGCATGAGTGTGTAGTATGGAGGGCTAATGCGTTCACCATCAACAAGTCACTATGGGCGTTCCCTCTCACAGCTTGCATCTCTTAACAGCGTCATAAAAACTGACCAGTGCATGACAATCTGAGAGGAGAAAGCTGTTCTTTTACAAAAGGTCATCCCGTCCTCCCTGTGTGTTCTTCAGCCGATACTTAGTAATGGGAAAGCACTATACTGACATGAGTGGCCAAACAGAAAGCAAGGCTTAAACAACCCCATAAACTGAAAGTTTAACATTTGCCTATTGGGTCCCCTCTGCTGCAGTCTCAAACCCTATACGAGCATGTGTGTCAATATTATGCACCTGTGACCGTTCCCACTGGGCCGTAGACTCACGAGTGTCACACGACTGTACTGTCTGAGAGAATCATAACCAACTTGTTTTTGCCCCCCCCGCCCCCCCTCCGGTAACCTCTAGCAGGGTTCTTGGTTTCGCAAGCACATGGCTTTCTCAAACATCTGTTGTTAAGGCACAGAGGGTTTTGGATGAACACTTTCATATTCAACATGTTGAATAATCCACAGAGAATCGGTTTAAGTAACACCTGGTTTCCAAATGTCCGACTGCTCAGAGTGACTGAGGAGATGTTTATGGAGCTTTCTTTTATTAGAAGACAAACATTGGGCCGTTGCCTGTCATCTCCACAGTCTGTGTCTTAAACAGAAGTGTTTCCTTGTTGCGTAAGCGAGTTGCGTAATACTACAGCAGAACAAACTGGGCGAAAACCAGAGTCTTGGCAGGTTCCGAGGTCTTCACTTTCTCTTCCGCAATGAGGCCAGACATGCCTTGAGGGGAGTTTGGATTTACAATGCTCATGATATCACTGTGCTCCCCACCAGCCTCTCCAATGGCAGACCGACCTGAACTCAGGACAGGACAGGCTGCAATTGGCTGATTTCCCACAGAGTGTATACACAAAGCACTTTAGAAGTACACCGACGTGTATCTCACACACACGATGCACTCTCATTTCTGCAAGATGGTGAAGCATTACATCAACAACATAACAGTGTGGTGTTAAAACCACAGCACCTGGGCAAAGGCTGTCCAAAGGTGATTTCTTTGTCTTGGAAGAAGAGAATAGTTGAGTGTAGGGAATAAGAGAGCCAGACAGACAGGGGCGGGGGGGGGCTCTTTATAGGAAAAAGACTGGACACATATGGAAGACAGAGAGGGAGGGAGGGGACAACTCCAGGAGCTGATACAAGGTGAAGATATAGAGATGCTCCAGCTAATCTCCCACCCACCTACCAATCAGTGTTAGCCGATAGTCATTACAACAGGGATTCGATTGGTGGCTGTAAAAGTCTGAAGAAGGCGAGGAAAACAAACACGCTGAAAGGGCTTTGGTGTGTTACTTTGAGGCTGCATTAACATTTTATAACAGTGAAGCAACATGTCAGACTTGAGGAGGCAGGTGTTGACAATTCAAATGACAGTAAACAAGTCGTCATATGGACCATGAAAAAAAGAGTTCTAGGTGACTGAGACAACTTATTAATTGGGGCAACACAGTACTACCACTTCCCATAGCTTGTCTGCAGCAGTTAGCAGTGCTTTTTGCAGCTTGCTTGGGTGCAGACAAAAACCCAACACAGGAACCAAGAAATGCTTATCTCACATCTAGTATCTAGATATCAGCAACACCTTCTTGTCATTCAAAATGATGTTAGAAAAATCAAGACATCCCTTTACGTACACGAGGATTAATAAGAACAGTCTGATGATTGAATGAGGATGATGAATTTCTCAGCACTTTATATAAAAGATGACACAGGCTCTGGGACATTTGACTTCCTTCGCAAGTTCGCAGTCTTGCCAAATGGTAGAGTTATATTATATATATATAGGACCAGGTGGAGAGTTATGTTATTCATCTTTTTTTGGGAGAGATTATTGAAGAAACAGCATAGCAACGGCCCTTCTTGTCAACATGGTCTATCAGCTGCTCTCTGCATGCTGTTGCTTCAGTGGGGAGGATGTCACGTGTTCGACCCTCGTTCAGGCACTGCCACTACCACTGCCTATGATAAGATAGTGCACTTGTTTTCTTTCTTTTTGCACTCGTTTTCTTTCCTTTTTTGCAAATCAGCCTTTCTTGGGTTTAACCTGATTGATGTTCACACATAGGCAAAAGAAATTGAAAATTAATAATTGAAAAATATGGTTTTGGTGGTAATGGAACAAAACAGCTGGGGGGGGGGGACAAATTGTATTCTTAGTTATAGGCTTTGAAAGGAATATTATTGCACTGTTGTTTTAAAAAAAAAGGTAGATCGACTGGTAGATGTGTGAAGTGAGGCGTGAGCTTGACACGAGAAGGCACGTGTGAAAACAAACAGTTATAGCCCCTTAAAACAACCAGCCACTTTATAGTCACACACACACACTGTGGAAATACATTCAAAATAGCTACATTTTAAAGAAGAGGCGGTGAATATTAGATTATGAGTCTTTTCTCGGTTGCTTTTCTATTTCGATGTCACAGACAGACAGACAGACAGACAGACAGACAGACAGACAGACAGACAGACAGACAGACAGACAGACAGACAGACAGACAGACACACAGCCTATCATTTCTCATCAGCAATACAGACTAGGAGTAGGAGTAGGAACTGAGACATGACAGGGGATTATAAAGCAACTTTAATCTGCTGCTTAGCTTTGGTGCTTCACTAGTGTCTCCCACCTGGAGACTTTCTAGGGTGGATCCGGCTCAGTGTGTCCCCATTGTTATTACATTTTATTCCAACCTTGCCAAGTAGTCATAATCTCTGTGTATTCGGCATGGATGTTTGTGTGGCTATTTGAGCCTGCCGGACCAGGTTGTGCAAGCTTGATTTAAAATCAACCAAAAAAGGTACAAAGACCATCTTCATTCACAACAATGTCTGAATGGGAGAGTATAGCAATGAGGCAAAGTCTCTGTCCTGCTAACTTCAGATGGGGGAGGCTTTTCATATAGTTTAAAGCAGAGACAAAATATATTAGTTTATTAAGTTTGGTGGCAGCTGCTGCTGCTACTGATAAGTGAGCAAAAAGGTATTCGTTTTCATACTCGTGAAAAGATAAGTGTTTAGTTACCATGCAAGCAGCCGCAAAAATATTAGCCTATCAACAAGGCTTAATAACAATCAACACACTGACCTTGGTAAGGCTATATGATATAGGGCAGCAATACAATGGCTTTTTCTAGTGTTGATGCTGAGATATTTGGGGGGGGAGGCTGAGGTTTGTGCAGAGCCTGGCTGAAACATATCATAATAAAAATACCCCACACACACACACACACACACACACACACACACACACACACACACACACACACACACACACACACACACACACACACACACACACACACACACATTGCAAGTTCCCTCACGAAGAAGCGTTTTACTTTTTACAAATACACGTTTTTAACTTCATAAGAAAGCAGGGGGAAATCATTCCATGTTCTGAAAGGATAGGACACTCGTCTGACGGGTTGGAAATGCCCTACCTACGTTGATACTGAAATATTGTTTTACGTGTATTAGCGTTCCTGAATCACATTTTAGTTAAAAACCTAAAAACTGTAATCCAACTGGCTAACGTTAATGTTAGCTTACCCATGTCATACCGAGACAACAAAACACTCCAGCACGCAGACAGTATGCGCGGTTTACTGACAGACACATAGCTTTAGTTTTGGGCATATGTGTGCGACTCGAAGCGAAATAACATGAAGCCTGAGGTTGAGTTAAAAGTGTAGTTTGGTGGGGTAACTCCGAGCTAATGTCATCAAACTTAAGCTAGCTTATCCAGTTAGCCCCTCTTACCTTTTGTGGGAGAGCAGCGCAGCAAAGCAACGCTAAAACGCACCACAGCCGGGTAGTCCGACTGCTCCCCGTCCAGTCCATGTTTATTCGGGTGTCAAAACCGGGACAGACAGCTGGGCCAGGCCGCCGTAGACTACATAGAAAACCTAGTTTGTCTCGCGAGCAGGTGTTACAATAAATAGCATCAACGTTTTGAAGTTTGCGTTGGTTGAAGGCAACCGAGCAACAGCGGCAGTGTGTGTGTGGTGAAAATGCTGGATTCGCTTCTTCCTGAAATGAAAAACCGTGGGGGTTGGACTTTGGGATAGATATCCACACCGAGTGGAGGAGGGGGGAATGTAGATTCACCGATGAGCCAATGAGAAACAGGCTCGCGGGACACGGATGTGGTATAAAATACATCCGGGGGACATATTCTGCTCGTGTCCACCCTGTGAGAGCATGCTGTCTGCGGTTGGGCTGGTCAGATTCGAAATAGTTTCGTTTAATATGTGTAAGGATGTCTTATTAGCGTGTGCATTTGCAAGTCACTCGTGTGATACGTGATTTAATTTTGCACGGGAAAAAAAAAGCTCCCGTTTATGTTAAAGCATGGTCCGAATGGAGACTAGGCCGCAGACGCATGGAAACATCGAGGTAAGTTCTCTCTCTTTTTCCCCTCATCTAAAGGCATATGCAAAATATAATGTATGTATTTCTAATCTACTTTGTTTGTACCGTGCGCAGGGTTAGCGATGATCCCGGATCGATGCAGTCTTTGTGGATTGCACATACACACGTGGTCAGGAGGCTGGTGTGCTTCCAGATGAAGGCCTCCACTACTTTATGAAGGTGAATTTTCCTTAGCAAAAGATGAAACGATCTCTTTGGTTCATGAATGATGATCTTTGTGCGTTAGACTTCTGATTTGAAAATGAAGACAACTATACACCCTGACTTGAGCCATAATAATACTCTGTCTCTCCCGTTTTGTTTTTCAATAAGTAAATTCATTCAAACTCTTTTTTTTAATTTGCAGTTAAGCAGGACATGGCTTGTGGATGGATCCTTGGAAAAGCAACCTGGTAAGTATCTAGACTGAGCCGAAAGATGATTTTCTCGCTTGTTATGAGTGATGATCATGATGCGTTAGACTTCTGATTTCTATTGAAGACACCATCCATCTGACGTAACCCACACATACCGTCTCTTAATGGATGTGGTTTCGATAGTTGAGCTAACTCAAACTTGTTTTTCTCCTGCAGCTGTCGGTCCATAACACAAAAGAAATGGGACGCGTGACTGGAACTGAAGGGGTACAAATACAAGGGCTTTGGCTCACTATGTATTTTTACAGGAAGAAATTTAAAATCTATTTCTGAACTGTAGGATGTTACAAATGTATTTTGTGAATAAAAATAAATCGACACACTGTCATTGTTCTCTTGACTCCACTTTGTCAAACGTTATTTTAATGCACCATACTCTGTCCCTGAACGGTGTTTTGCTTGGCCGTTCACAAAGGGTACAGAGCAGTGCAAGATCAAATGTCTTGTCATAACTGGGGTTTCTTGGCAATTCTCCCAAGTCTCTCTTTTAAAGCAAGATGACAATTTCAAATGGGGTTCAGAGATGACTCACCGTTTAGTATAAGGTGCTGCTGAAGAGTGTAGGGCCCCCATAACTTGCTATGTATTACAATGGCTAAACAAATCATTGGAATTGAACTTAAAGCTTTTTAACTACATGTAACAATATTTTAGGGGAGCAAAAAATGTACTTATTTCACACACCATAACTTAGTCTATTATATAGGATTTGTTTCCTAGAAAAAAATATCAATGGTTCAAATGTGGAAATTTGAAGTTTTTCTTTACTTTGAAATTTAAAGTGGGGATTTTACTGGGTTATATGTAGTCAAGCAACTAGTTAGCCGATGAACATCATTGCAGCCTTTTAAATAAACGCAATTTAAAATAAATAAAAAATCTGATATACACACCACAGGGATATTTTTCTAATGGGGGTGTGAGGTAGACCAACATGAATTTGTCGTATACAGCAGAACACACATATCCAAGCAAAAGTGTTTTTTTATTGATCCACAACGATCATAACCATTAACATTCAGAGACATCACTGAACACAACAGCAACGTTTCGTATTTGTCATCACTGTGCAAATGAACAACACCGAAAACCCGTCTAAAACAAAACGTAAATGGCACTAAGACATTTTGCTCTCTTGGCCTCAACTGATGTACAAGAAGTGGTGGCTCAATACGGAGGAATGTTTTATTTCAATTTTCAAAGGCACTTTCTGCCTCATACACATTTTTTGCCAACACACATTTGAGCCTAAATCGTAAAGAAAATAGTTGCCTATAATGTAAGGGTTTCTTGGCAGATTGAAGTTGCTGTCCTAGTTAGTTATGCCTCTTCAACGTGTACAGTACAGTAACAACAGCAAATCAAAATAGAATTCGACATAAAAAGCATTCATTTGCTGGATGTGTGCTGACAACATTAAACAATATGGTTAATATCCAGGATGATTATTCAAATAAACCATTAGGAGCACTCCTTTTTTTCCCACCTAAAGAAACACAGTTACTGTGTCCACAAAATGGTCTAACTGCATTTTCTATCTGTCTTATGAATTTCCAGCTACAATAATCCAAACTTTTGGCTGCACAACATTGGAGTGGCCTCAACGGGAACACACGATAATTAACCAATTGCTTTTTACCTCATATAGGCCTACAGTATAGCCTTCAGAACAGGACGGAAAAGATTGCTTTGGTAGTAAAAAAAAAAAACCATTCCTTTTACTCAAGGTAACATGAAAAGCATGTTGCGTAGAAGCACGTTGTAAGTGAATGAGCTGTAACTTGCGCACAGCTAGGGAGCTGCATTCCTATTTTTATACATTCATCAGACCTATAGGCAATGTTCAGCTGCTGGGTTTGCAGATATGTTTTGTAATTCTCTCTTTAAAGCTGGGGTATATGATTTCTGATTGGTCAAAGTTAACATGAGCTGTACACTTTGACCAATCAGAGCGAGTCTCCGATTCTCTGTTTTTATTGGCTGTTGGGACTGTCCATTCACTTTGGCACGACTTTGTTGGTGTAGAGCAGGGGTCACCAACCTTTTTGAACCTGAGGGCTACTTCATGGGTACTGAGTCATACGAAGGGCACCCAGTTTGATACACTCTTCTGAAAAAACAAATTTGCTCAGTTTGCCTTTAGTTATATATTATTATTAATGATATTCATCTATGTGAAGACACTGATCATGTTAATGATTTCTCACAATAATGATCAACAATGACTTAAAAAAGGTGGGAAACAGATTATTATGCTATTTTTAGAACAGGCCTGAGGGCGCCTCATATGGTCTTTGCGGGCTACCTGGTGCCCGCGGGCACTGTGTTGGTGACCCCTGGTGTAGAGCGTGTCAGGGAGGGACCAAAGAGAACAAGTGGAGCGGTTGAGGTATTTGAATTCAAATCTCTATCCCAACTGCCATTTTCTCCCCAAATCCTCCACCCCAGCTTTAAGGTAATTTTTTTTTTTAGCTATAACCCCCTTACCACATGGTTAAAAGCACACTCACATGACCACAGTGTCCACAGAGGGTTTCAACTGGGCCCTGTGTCTTCCATGGACACAGTGGCATTGCTCTGTTTGCATATAGGTACCAGGCGACTGGCACAGGCAGCAGTGTGTATGGGTGGTAAGTGAGTCCTGATACCCTGGTGAAATATGTATTAATGGAGGCAGGGGAAGTTGGGGGGGGGACTCTTAGCAAAATCATCTCCAAAAGTTAAGGATTGTTCCCTCAAATGTTTGTCTCCGTTCAGAGACATACACACTCTTCACAAGGGGCCTCAAAAGGTTTTTCGTTTAGCGTCACAGCAACAATGAACCGCTCGGTTAGAAAGGCCGACGACTACGGTGTTTGGTGCAGCTTTACTTCACAGGTTGAATGGTTCTTCTGGCCCGAATGCGATTGCTTGTTGTCCAACACTCACATCTTGACACACTTTTCATTAGAGAATGACTCATAAATGTCTGATGTCATATTGCCATGGTGATACAACGTCCCTGTGTCGTTATAAACTCGGAGCAGCAGTCTTCTCTTCACATGTCCGAGACCTCAGAAATCTCCTCGGCTTCCGGGTCCTTCAAGGCATCGTTTGTCACAGTAGTAACCAGGTTGGCGTTTGATCGTGTGTCCACGGCAGAGTGCATTATGGGTAGCCATATGTCATCCATGTTTGGCATCACGAATATTTTCTGTGGGTGGACAAGCAAAGTCATCCTAAATTCAACAATGTAACTGCATAACACCTGTTCAAAGACATTGTGTCTAGTGAAAGGGAAATAAACTGAAACTATTGATAAATATGCATTGGCATTAGAGTATGTGTGTCAACAAGATTTGTAGGGAAAAGAAAAAGAAATCAAACCCTGCTTTCACTGTTATGTTTGGAAACCAATGAGGCCTAATCTGGGATTTGTTGAAAGCCAGATGTACACACTCACTCATGAATGACAACAGCACACACTGTGTTTTACTGGAGGCCTGTGTGAGGGGGCTAGTACATAATAATAACCCACTCGGGGGAGTCAGACAGGGGTAAATGTAGATGTGTGGTTGACCTGACAGGGACACAGTGGTTTGCAGATGGGCTCCAGGGCGGTTCTCTAGCAGCAGGCGTATCATTACTCTAGATGTATATATGACAGGAGGGATAGCCACAGGCACACTGCTTTGAAGCGCTTGTCATTGGGCAGCGATAAAATGAATCCTCTTTTATGACCTGGATTTTCACCCTAAACCACTTGGGGGGGGGGGGGGGGGGGCTACACTTCTCTTTGTCCTTTAGTCAAGCCATCAGCCTCTCAAACGGGCCAGAAGTTTGATTGGAAATTACTCAAAAACTATTTTGACATTTCAAGATTTGTGTTTTCCGACCGATTTTTCTCAGTGTATAATACCTGGAACTCCTGGTCCAGTTTCTTCTCGATCCACTCGGTCACATGACCCAGAGTGACCTCCCTCTCACCCAGCTTAGGCCGCGCCTTCAGCTCCAGGTGTGGCGGACTGCGGAAACCGTACCTGAGAGCCAAGAGGAAAACACCTATTATTAAGGCGATACCGTCTCATTGTGGTCTGCAGGATCGCTTTCTCAGAGAGGCTCAATGGACACAGGCAAACTGTCAACAGAAATATTTTATTGGTAACGCTTCAGGGGCCGAAACTCACAAGTTGGGGAAACCTCCTGTATACGCTCAAGAAAATGATCATTATTATAAAACATTTAATATAATTAGGCTTATACTATATATAACACTTGTTAAGTAGTTGAGATTTGATATTATAAATTTTTTGGGAAAATGCCTACCTTTGTGCCCAAATGTTCTTAAATGGTGAGTACAGTATATTTAGTAAACTTTTGATTGAACTATTATATTATTTCCTTGTGTGCATGTCTGTGTTTGCCCAGCAGAGGGTGCTGTGTTATAATCTCAAACCAGGCTTCCCAAAAAAACATTCAGTGACTACATCCTACAGTCTTCAAAGCCCTCCTGCCTGGAAGTCAACTCACCATATCCTGTCGGTGGGCGGAGGTGGGATGTTGACAGCCAGCGTCCCGCGGCACTCCTGCACCTCCACGGTGAGCAGCAGAGGCGTGTTGGACACCTCCTCCATCTTCTTCTTGATGAACTCCGTCTCTGTGGCCTTCTGGAAGTACTTGGACTTGGCTATCTTGTCCACAAAGCGCATGATCTTGCTGGGCCTGTAGCCTCCCACGTAGCTACGGGGGAAAACGGTGGATGGCAACGGGAAGATGAGGAGAGGCAAGGAGTGAGTCAGGTTCATCATTTATTCATAGCAGCATCTCTCTCCGCTACTCAGCACCCACGATTGGGAGGGAGTGACCGGGTTGCAACATTAAATCAGCAGCAGTGAGCTTTCAAACCTGTAGAACTGAGTGAGTGGGTGGGCGGTACATGCCTGAACTGAATGGGACAGAACATTCAGTGCAAATCTGTTTTTCGCCCCATTTCAGAGCCAGAAACTTGACCATGTTGTTTGTAAAGAGACATTTGCTCACCTCTCTCCTCCGGGGAGAATGGCTTTGTCACTCAGGAGTTCTGAGGGATCCTCCTCATCCGATGAGCCAGCACTGGACGACTCCTCATCGCTGTCTGCCAGACAGTATGCCCGAGGCCTGGCCCTGTGGCACACACACACACACACACACACACACACACACACACACACACACACACACACACACACACACACACACACACACACACACACAAAGACATGTTCATTAAGTAAGACTCTGCTGGCTTTACAAAGAACAGTTAAAAACGTATTCACATAAAATGCACCTCTGCTCAGATATAACACTGCCTCTGCTTGATCCCACAGGAGAAAAAAAAAACTATTATCCAGAAGAAGATGTATTGTCTTCCCTAGAACTCACCAGCCATTGGATAAATCCACAGTGGTAAGCGTCCAGAGAGTAGATCCGTTCATATAAGAGAAGGGAGGAAGAGCCAGCGGAAAAAGGATAGGAATTGTGAAAAAGCAGATCTCATTATAATATGTTTCTAAAAATAAAACATCTATCCAAATGACATCTAGGTCAGATTTGTTCATTTAGCAAACAAAAGGCTAATCCTTCATACATCAAACTCAGTCTTATAAGTGAAAACATATTATAAGACAAACACAGCGGAGTGAGGAAATAGAACTGTGAAGAATCCCCAAAATCACTCTGTAGGACATTACTGAATGTATTTGAACGCCTCACCACTCTTTCCCATGCTCCCCGAGGCCCTCTCCCTCCTTTCCCAGACGGGCTAGGTTCATCTTGGTCTCCAGTGTCATGAGAAAGGAGCCCGTGTAGGAGAGCTCCAGATCAAACCACAGACCTGCACAGGGAGACAGACATGCTATATGCTTCAACATGGAAATGGATGGTGCTCATTTACACAACGAAGAAACCGGGGCTCTGAATGCTAATTCTGTAAATAAACAAGGAACCAGGCTGTCTTAATTGCTGTGAGGTCATCCCCTGCAGAGCTGCCAGGAAGAAGCCCCGTTGCATCTAGCACACAGTAAAAAGGTCAGGTCTAGGCTCAGTGATTGCCTCCTAACAGGCAGACTTCATCCAGTTTCCTGTTTACACATGGCACTACTCAGGAGGAGACGGGGGGCCCCTGCTGTCTGCTTAATGAACCCCAACTACCTCGGGCACTGATTACGTCTGGTTTATTAATTCGTCTTCCCATCCTCTCTTCCCTTTTTCCTATATCTTCAAAAATGTACATTGATTTTACATGTGTGTGGCTGGCAGCAGCTAAATGACACCGTGTCGTTACCTCCCGCCCTGGAACAAAACGCACGGGAAAGGGGAGACAGTTCCGGAATGTCTGATTCATTTTCGGAAAGGTGTCAACATATCTGCACCACCGACATGAGCAGGATAGTGATTAAACATACAACCGGTAAATATTTCACTATAACAGCAATAGGCTATTACAGATCACGAGACATTGCCTTGAATCCCGATATGTTATATAGACTACTGTAGCTCAAAATGTTGTTTTTTCTTGAAATAGTTTTATGGAACTGATGTTTGCTCATCATATCGACATGCTTAGCGATCTTAAAGCCAGTGCCAACAGGTAGTGCCAATTGTGGTTCAAATTGCAATGTGTTTTGTTTCTTCATCTAGCACCATTATCAAGTCAGTTTTTACAACAAAAAAAACTCTTACTCTTGAGAAGCTTGTGTGCATTTAGTAGTTCTCTGAAGATAGTAGACACATTTATAAATCAAATCATGTCTTCCCAACATCAGGGAGTCAGGGAGCACTCTCATTCCCTTTTCTTATCATAATCATTATCACAAAAGCAAACAAATGTCTAGAAAATATGAAATTAGTTTTGTTGCCAATGGAAGCAGATGCATTCTCTTTTAACGTTTCATTCAGATTCACAGCGGAGCATTCTTACGAGATGCCATTCATTCCCCCCGGGACCAATTATGTGCTTGGATCCTCTGATTATGCTTTGTGAGTGTATTGTTGTGGGGTGTGTATAGGTTTATATACAGAACACATAAATGAGCATCTCAGACTCAGCCGTGTAAAATGAATCACGACTCACTCGGCTCCTTTAAATGAATAGCAAATTAACTCGTGGATGTTCTCATGATTTGAGACGCCCAATTAAGTTAGATACAAAAAGATAAACTGCATAAAAGAATTGAGGAAAGAAACTACCCATCCCTTGCTACTATCTGCAAGAAGGGAAAAAAAAGCACCACGGACGATTGAAACACACCTCCTGCAACCTGTTCCTTTTCTTTTCCCCTTGGAAGAAATGAATATATGCCGCACATCTCTGAGTGTCCCAGTCCCTTTGCTTCGGCACAACACAGATGGCCAGGCAGGGTGAGTCAGTGTAAAGCTAATGGATGAGGGGGACCCAAGACGTGAGGTTTAATTACTCCGGCTTAACAGAGCATGACACGTAAAGGGGCAAGACTCTAGAGGCAAAGATGGAGGATTGGTTGGAGGGGAATGTCTTAAATCTATATTGCGTAACTTCTGTTGCCCCCATGAGGAATTATGAGGAATTATAACAACGCTGTCCGCGCCTCTACATGAGGTAAAGCCTTCGGTGTTTGTGCTTGGATTTTATGCCTTCAGCTGTATGTCCAGGTTTTTTTTCTTAGCAGGCTTAGGCAGGATAGGCTAAATCAGCTTTGTGTCAACTTGTTTGGCGATGGCTCGAATGTATAGCCTGGCATCGTCCGCCTACATACTACCGCTCAATTTTCATTTCCCTTCAGTAGTCAGTCTGGGTGTGTGGTATATTAGTGGCTTTTCTCTGGCAGATTTCTGCCGGCCCAATCAGCGAACAGAGGGAGTGGCTGAGAATAATGACGTTGAGGTCGTGCGCCAATTTCATTTGTAGTCAGAAGCCGGCGCATGACATACGTCACGACCAAACGTTATGCGATTGGTTGGCAGATTCAGAGTGGCAATGGGCAGATCCAATAGTTTTAAACTTCAACAGACACCCGCCTTCAAGTGAGGTAACGTTTGTCAATTGAACGATTCCAGACCTTCTGTACAAATGAAATGAAGTACGATGGTCTGGTAGGACCAGGCTATTGAATGTAACCGACATTCATTTAAATATAAAAGTTACGCACTATAGCTTTAATGTTGCGAGTAGAAGAGAAAAGTTCTGGGAAGATGGAGGAATTTTAGGAGAGGGGGGGATGAAGGAGGTGGGTAGCTCGAGGGGACAAGAAAAGCGAGATAGCACATCTCACTTCTCTGTCAGAGAGGCAAGAGGGAGAAGGGATTTTTAAAACTACGCCAGGGTTATTATAATGACAGATGGAGAATAAAATATGAGAAATAAGACATCTCGATTGTAGCAAAGCATCCTTAAAACACTGTGTGAAAAACTTGACACACCTACTAGTGTGGCTTCTCTTCCTACCTTGGTGGTCCACAGAGGGTTTCGAGGCATGGTGGATCTTAGGAATGGAAAAGCCCATGTCTAGCTCTGTCAAAGTCAGCTCATTCATCACATATGGCAGCTGAGACGGTTTGAAAAAAGAAAAATATATATACAGTATAAACGTTGAGAGACACAAAATTGACCTGATCACATTCAAACATTGAGAAACAAATTATCTGGATTGTAAGCTATACTATAGATGTATAAAGTACTTATACAAGCCGGTACCAGTACCCACCCTGATCTTACTCAGCTTCATCTGAATCTTTTTGGAGACTACATCGGCCCAGTACTTCTCTCCCAGAAAGTCCCAGAATATCCTTCCCAGAAAAGCATTGACCCAGGCCTCAGGCTTCACAGTCCCCTCTGAACTCCTGCGTCTCTGAAGGGCACACAGGAAAGTATTGCAGCTTTAATCTTCTTGACATAAAAATAAAACTTGTAGGTTCTGGTCATGGATACAAAATGTAAGTCACGCTCTGTTTACTGCCATGGCCGCAGTCACCTGATAGGGGGCCACAGGGCACGAGCTTGCTGTTGAGCCCCCTTTGACCTCCCTTGTAAAATAATTCCCTATATAAACTCAAACACTTTACAAGAAATGCTTATCAATACAATATTTAAATGGATCGGATGTTGTTATCCAGAAGCAGAACGCATGTTATGTTTAAAGATATAGTGCGTACCTTCTGTTGCCCCATGAGGATTTCATACCTTCTGCTGTACGTCCAGGTTTTTTCTCTGCATTCAAATCAACAACTGAAACATTTATTGGACTCTTCTTGGGATTTTTTTGAGCTCCTGGGCCAGTGTTAAGGGAGGGGGGGGGAGGGGCACTAGTTTGTAAACGCTACCATACTGAGAAATACAGAGAAGGTTTTGCGTAGCTGATAGGCTTTATCAACTTTGTGCCAACTCGTTTGCCGATGGCTTGAATGTAACCTACATTCATTGATATGAAAAGGTTACGCACTAATAGCTTTAAAGCAGGCGTACACTTCTTTTTCTCCTTCCTTGCCTTTGTTGACGTCTAGCCAAGTTTCTTTTACGTGCTCCCAACAGCAGCTGTCAAAATCAGTGGAATAGCAATACAAACAAAACATACAGAAAATATTGCACTACCAGTGGTCATGAAAAAAATAAAAATAAAAATCTATGACATTAGCACAGGTCCCAAGACACTTTAGGGCAGATGCCATCTTTGCCTGGTTACTTTTTCAATGGAGCATGTGTCTCCTACTATACCTTTTTGGTAGCTTTTGGGCTGCTTTCGGGGCTGGGTCCAGGGCTGTCTGAGGCAGTGGGGCTTCTCTCTGGACCTTCGAGGTTGACATATTTGGCCATGTAGACGTTATAGTCCAACAGCACCTTCTGCTTGGAGCCTCCAGCAGCAGCAGAGCCCCAGGTCAGAGCAGTGGAGGAGGAGGAGGAGGAGGCCTCTCTGTGGCGGGCCTGACACAGATCCTCCAGGCTTTCCCGGCTGCTTCTCCTGCTGTCATCCTCCAGGCCTCCACCAGGCTGGGTGCTGCCACTGCCGCTGTGGCAGGGCAAGAAGGCTTCATGTGGGGCAGTGGGGGAAAAGCAAAAATGTGAAGAGTAAGTGCAGTGTGAGTGTGATTACAATTATGCATCAATGGCATTTTTTTTAAGTTATTCCAATCAATGCATCATGTTTAGCATACATAATACATGCACAAGACTTAGTGTAGCCTTGGATAGTTGGCATCTATTTCTGTAATGCACTGCTGCTCACAACATACTGCAACACTATGAATCAGCACACTTTGCACAGGATGAAACACTGCGTCCTCTCTCTGACTCACATTAGCACTGAATTAGTCATTTTTCAATACAATTGCTACATGTACATCTACAATACAGCTTGATATCTTAAATAACCTTTCCAGTAATCCCATTCACACTGTACTGCCTGGACTCACACAGTGCTAGTGTTTTTTTTTCTTTTTGAATTGGGCCTTATCTTCGCAGGCTTATATCCCACGGTGGAGCCCCGACGCTATAATATGTTGCTACTCTGGTGCGTGTAATCCTGCTGACCCATTCACACTCATCTGTTTTCGCTCAGTTGAGGGGATTGACCGCCCCTAAGCTGGGGCTTATGCACAGATCTGATGGCTGTGCAGTAACGTGCTCAAGAGAATGGATTTTCAGACTCTGGGAGGTTTTGTGTTTCATGTGCAAGTTTAATACTGTAAGTTTGTGGAAAGAGTAAGAGAGAGAGAGAGAGAGAGAGAGAGAGAGAGAGAGAGAGAGAGAGAGAGAGAGGGAGAGAGAGAGAGAGACAGAGAGAGACAGAGAGAGACAGAGAGAGAGAGACAGAGAGAGACAGACAGACAGACAGACAGACAGACAGACAGACAGACAGACAGACAGACAGACAGACAGACAGACAGACAGACAGACAGATAAAGCCATCAACTAACATTGCATCTTGGTGTGGGATATTGTAGTACATGGTTCAGTCTCATATATACTCACCACTCTTGCAGAGGCCAGGCAGACTGCCACCTCTCCCCTCTGACTTTGTTTGGGACGCTAGGAGAAACCTCCGGTACCACTCTTCCTTCTCCCGCCCCGTCCTCCCAAACAGGTAGATGACCAGATCGGCCCCTCCAGAGGTTGGCCTCTTGGGTTCCTCTGATGGTCCAGGTACTTCAGCTTTCTCACATTTGTCCGTTCGTTCCAGCTTCTCCCCCGGCCCCGTTAACTTCTCCTCCCCGGCTTCGGCCTTCTCTCCTTGGATCTTGGACATGAAGTCCTCCTGCTTGGCCAGCTCGATGCAGATGGGGTACTTCTTGTTCCAAACTCTCTTCCTAGCCAAGCTTTGGGGCACCAACTGGATCTATTGGGGGCAAATAGACCTTGTTTTAATCATTTGTTTTGGATTTTTTTTGTTTTTTTGGGGGCAGTAGAATGCCCACTTTGAAATTAGGCCAAACAAACAAACAACATGTTGCGAGACTAACTGTAGAGCCCACTGAAGACGCAGCTTGTATGTGTCAGACTATAGCCACAGGGTGGGAGTGGCAGCAACTAGGTGTGAGGGAGGGTATCGGATCTCAGAATTATTACTAATACTCACTATTATGTGTAATCCAGCTTCTATAAATGCAGGTAACATTAGAAGGCAGACTAAACACCACAATAGTGATGATGAAATGAACCAGAGAAAGGAGAGTAGGGCAGTTGCATGATAAGCACAGCCACAAGTACCCTCTTTGCTCTATGAAATACTAACAGGACAAATGATCTCTTACTGCGATGGCCTTCAGATGTGCAAAAGCATCGAGTCAGCACACTAAGACACAAGACACAAAGTAGCGTGCACAGGGTCGGCGACCTGAGATATTAACTCCATGTTTACACCCAGAATGTGACTCTGAGCAGCTCTGTCACAGAACATGACCTATAAGCAAAGCGTGCACTCAGGCAAAGGCAAACATGAGGGGACGTGTGCTTTATGTCACTCTTTGTTAAGATTATCATCAAACACACTAGGGGGGGGGGCAGCAGAGACACACACACACTTAACACATTTGTAACCCTCATTTTTTTTCCATCTCTCAGAAACCAGTTATTTCAACATGTGGTTCCCTTTTCACGGTTAGCCTTTCACCCACCACACCTTGCTGTCGGTGAGGTCGTAGATCTTCTGGCTGATGTAGGTGACGTCAGCTTTAGGCTCGTTGTGTGTGGCGCGGCGGGAGATGTTGCGGTTGGGCTTGGAGAGGCGCAGGACGGAGCCCTCCAGGCGCACGTAAACAGAGTGGGTCAGGGTGGCGTGGTACATCTCCGGGTCGTAGCAGTGGATCTCATTCATCCAGCCCTGAGAGAATAAAGGGAGGGGGAGAGTTTTGATTGACAGTTTTCGCTCAGCACGTACACAGTACACATATGTTAGACTCCCCTACCAAACACCAAGGATTCTGACATACATGTTAACACACTAGTTGTGGTCCCATGTGGTTGTACCATAGCATTGTTTCTTTTTTGTTTTTTTTGTTTTTTTTCACAGCTAGCATGTTAATCCAGTAGGCCTACTATTTTATTTTATTTTTTAACATACACACATTCTAATAACATCTATAAGGAATCCCTTGAGGAAAATTAACTATGTATCTATTTACTTTCATATAAACGATGTAAAGATGACCACACACATATCTTTCACACCCTCTGGACTGCAATTCTTTGTTACTTATCGGCCCAAAACCAATATATCCGTGATCACCTAATCACTATCAGTCCACTTGTCTTTTGCCTACTACTGATTAAACATGAAGAAAAGTGTAGGGTGAATAATTGGTCTGCCAACTATTGTCATTAATAAACATACTTCTTTGAAGAATCATAATCAAATCACACAGCAGTATATTTAAAAAACTTAATTCTCACAGTGCAGGGCCGAAAAGCTCATAGAGTGGCAGTGACCCATTTTCTGGGTATCGTCTTATCTTGAGTGTTGTGTTTTTGTGTTCAATATGGCATACAACTATACCCAACACAAGATTAAGTGGGGTATCTGAAACATTGACTCTTGGTTGATCCTTAAAGGAAGAGAAAGATGAAGGAGAAGGAGGGGAGTTTGTCCCCACTGCTGTCACCCTGGTGCTCTAGGGTCTATGGTTCATACTGTATGTACCAGGCTCTGCAGCTACATCTCTGCTTTTGGTACAGCTGTGCCCTCTAGCCATAAGGCTCTCCTGTGCAACAGCTTGGTACCCACAAAGGTACACACATACACACATACAAGTAGGCTACACAGGCTTACGTCACTCCCTCAACTTCTAAACCTCTAAAAGTTGACAAAACATTAATGAGGTTAAATAAGAACAGAGAAAAATGTATAATTGTATAATACAGATACATTGTAATATGCCCCTGTATATACAGTATGTTCTCATTCAAAGTTAAATCAGTCCCAAAGGATAGAACAGCAAAACAACCCAAATCGGCAGAAACAGCACGGGGTATATTTCAGTGCTTTGAAGCACTGATTGTTAAATAGAAGAACAAATAGTTTAAAGGTTCTGTGTATTTTCTTACATGCTCACCTGGGACTATTAGGCACAGACAGTAAGATAAAGACAATATCCATTTATTAAAATGTGGCTTTCAAAAACTAAACGTTTTTTTATGACACTACACCATGTAAACTGTTTCTAGTCGAAACCCAAATTACCATTTTGAACCTGAAAATGAGCATAATATGTGACCTTAATGGCATTCCAGCAGACAATGAGGCGAAACACCTGCTAAAAGATCTAAGGTGTTTGAGAACCCGAGCCCAAAGGGTGCCAGGCCTGAACTTGAACTATACCCATGCCGGTGCAGTGTCTCACCTTGAAGATCCCTGGTTCTTTGATATCCAGCTGGGCCACATTCCAGTGCTCTCCCCTTCTCCTCCCTCTTGTTGTCCCTCGAGGAGAGGATAGCCAAAGGACCAGCAGGGCCAACATGAACCCAGCTACCATCCCATGCACCACCGCACATACAGAGGGAGGCAGTGGAAGGACTAAATACCAGTACACCAACTGTGTCAGAAAGATGAGGCCAGTCACAGGCACGGTCTCCAACACCTCCTCCACCTTCTCCTCCTCTGTGTCAGGTTCACTACACAGCCCTGTGCTTCCAGTGTGGGGCGGCCTGGACCCTGGATGATCCCCATCTGGTGTCTCTGTATCGGTACATAACTCAAAGTCCTCACTGTACAGTTCACAGAAGTCCTCGTCCTCCTGTCGCGCCACCAGGGCTGACATAGAGCAGCGGCCCAGAGTGAGAGAAGGCGACTTGGGTAGAGTGGATGAGGAAGCCTGGGTTGGTGCCAGGGATGGGAAGGAGAAAAAAACTGAGTCCGGGCCCTTGCCTCCCGTGGGGGTGTCCTCCTCTTCTTCCCCCTCTGCCCCCTCCTCCTCCTTGATGCTGTAGTTGCTGTTGGCTTCTGCGTGTCCGTTGACGGCCGCCACCGCGCTGAGCTCTGACGCACTGGACGACAGCGATTTGACGCGATGGGTTGCGCTTCCGCCAGCTCCGGCTCCAGACTCATCCCCCATGATCTTGCTGAAAAGCAGCAGGGGGTCTGACATCACCTCCGACAGCCGGCGTTTGGTGTCCTCGATCCTGGCCTCCACCTCCTGGACCTTAAAGAAAGAAGACCTGCCGTCTGGGGACATGATGGGCGAAGAGGGGGCCGTTTTGGAGTCTCCGCCTGCCCGGACAATGACGGGGCAGGAGGATAGGCGAGGCTGGGAGAACTGTTTGAAGAGCTGCATGTTGCGGGGCGGAGGCCGCTGGGGTGGCTGTACCTGTTGATGGTGATGGGGAGAACCTTCCTGATGTTCGGCCTTCGAAGTGTCCGTGGAGAGAGACTTGACGAAGGATTTCATTAAGTGGCGGTGGCGCGTGTGCGACGGCGCACTGGCGGCAAGCGCAGGGGTTGTTTCCCGAGACTCGATGTCGTTGGACAAGGATCGGACCAGGTTGAGGAAAGGTTTGGATGAGGACATTGTTGCGGGTTTGCATGGTGACGAAGCGCCGGAGCTGGTGGATGGGGTATTGGCTAAGGGTCTGTCAGAGGGCCAGGAGGAGCTCGCTGGAGGGTTGGAGCTCAGGTGAGAGTGGGTGGAGGGGTTGATAGTCATGGCTGGAGAGGGTGTGAGTGGTTGAGGGTCGGAGGGCTGCGGAGACAGGGTGGTGGGTGAAACGGGGAGCACAGCAGCTCCCGAGGAGGCCTCTGCACAACCAGTTTCAAACAGCAGCTCCTCTTTTGCCTCCCAGAAACACTGCTCATCCAAAACCTCTGAACTTTGAAGTCCCCCCGCACCATCAAGCCCAGGTGCAGCCACAGCAGATTCTACAGCCACCCCGTATAACTCCTCTTCCTCGTCGTCTTCCTCCTTCCCCAGAGCAGAGAAGTGGATGGTGATGGTGTCACGAGAGAGGGAGCGCTGCACCTGAAGCTTGGGCCCTGGAGCATGGCGAGGGGGAGGAGTGTGGCCAGCATGCTGCCCACTTCCCCTGCTGCTGCTGCTGCCGCCCTGACTGCTCATCTCCAGCCTGCACAGGGCTCACAGCCTGGAGACAGAGAGAGAGAGACACAAGCAGAACACTGTTAACATCCAGACAACCACTCAGTCACTCAAACATTGGTACGAAACGTCAGTGCCAGGAAGGAGGTTTAGAAATGTGCTGCAAACTTCAGAGATTGCGCCATGCCACAGACATATGCATGCGCGCAGGCGCACACACACACACACACACACACACACACACACACACACACACACACACACACACACACACACACACACACACACACACACACACACACACACACACACACACACACACACACACACACACACACACACACACACACACACACACACACACACACACAGTACATGGGACAGGACAGAAGAAAACAGCCTGGCAGCTCTTTATTCATCCTAATGTGAGTGGACTGGACAGGTATGTCCATGCTCCAAGATCCATTAGCCCTCATTATGCAAGGCTGCAGCCGGCAGACTGAGTTGCTCTCGGGGCCGGCCTCTCTTTGTCTTACCAGCATAGTGCTCACTCACTCAGCCCCACAACGGCAACATGATTAATAGGTTACTCCAGAACACATGAGCCTTGAGAAAGAGGGGCTATCAAGACTGCAGCTGTATTTAACTACACCTTCCACATGGGGAGAAGACTGAGATGACTATGCTTTGAGGTGATGAAGACAAGAAAGGAACTGCATTAACCGATTATTCATATCACCGTATAGAGTTGATATGGCATAAGATGTTAGAAGACTTTTGTTTAGTTATGCATCGAGATGATACAGAGCATCATTAAAATGTATGTCATGTTTCTGGCTATACTGGCGAACCTTCTATTCACTATTATTTCACCTGTGATTTGGTCTCCACTGGCCTCTGAGGAAGATATCTAAATTGTCCGTCAGTTGATCCGCCATTTGGTGCTGAGAATGCAGCTCTTAGCTATTAGCAGAACTTTTTCAACGAGTGCTGCTGCTGGAAATGCTAAAATGCATTGCAGAGTTTGGCGATAATTTGCCGTGGGTTCGTCACTACAAGTAACATCCTTACGCAGTTATTTAACACATTGTTTATATGTTCTAAACAAAAAGATGCTGAGACTTTCTGGGTAGCAAGTTAAAAGTAAACACCTTAAAATGCACAGACCTTCAAATCAACAGAAAAGCCAGACAGGCAAGTACTTGTGTCAACCTTTTAAATTTGATTATATCCTTGATCATTTAGGACATGCTTTATCCAAAGCCACTTACAACTGGAGCACACATTCATACACCGATAGCAGCAGCTCCACGCAGGGTGCACGCTAACCATCGGGAGCAATTTATAGGGTTCAGTGTCTTGCCCAGGGACACTTGGACATGTGGCGGGGAGACGGGGGATCTAACCACCGACCCTGCAGTTGAGGGTCGACCACCCTACCCACTGAGCTACAGTCCCCTCCTAACTTAATGTATTGCTTAATTTCTGTGTTTTCTCGGCTCCTAACAAAAAAAACAACAACAATACTAGCATCCCCCTCCTTCCCCTATACCCAAGCATCAACAACAACACACACAGGGACATAATCACACGACAAAGAAGCTGTGAGCCTCCACTGATCACAGGAACAAGGCGTCCATTGTGTGGTCTCAACACAGCGTGACTGACCACAGTCATTCATCATGCTGTGACTTCACAGAATGAGCCTCAAGTTGTTACTGAGTTATCACGCCTGTTTATTCTTCCACTCCGTGTAAAGTCCATCACCCCCT
The DNA here is from genome assembly GCF_949987685.1 of Ammodytes marinus. Taxonomy (NCBI): domain Eukaryota; kingdom Metazoa; phylum Chordata; class Actinopteri; order Uranoscopiformes; family Ammodytidae; genus Ammodytes; species Ammodytes marinus. The sequence continues at coordinate 23,889,726 of NC_137220.1, read as the reverse complement.
AGTTAGCACTGTCAAATAGGCAGAGCAAAACAAGCACACACACACATGCGCACACACACACACACGCACGCGCACACACATGCGCACACACACACACGCACACACACACACACACACACACACACACACACACAAATAGGCTATTTACAGACACAAACAGTCAATCTGGCTTTGGGCTGGTTGATAAAAATGGCCTGTATGGGAGAATGGAGGGACGGAGGGGGAACAACAGAGCAGTTAGCTTGCGTCATTGTCGGCATTTCTGAGAAACTCTGGGCGGCCCTCGGGGCACTCTGGTTGGCACTGCGTCTCCAGAGACTGTATTTGCCGGAATGGAACAACAGAGCATTTGACTGTCCCAGCCATCCATTTACTTGGCTGTGCTACAATGGCTTTGTGTGTGTGTGTGTGTGTGTGTGTGTGTGTGTGTGTGTGTGTGTGTGTGTGTGTGTGCGTGTGTGTCTATATACGCTAGGGGCACAGCAGATTGGATAAAAACAAGGAAAGAGAGAGACAGAAATAAAGGGCAACAAAAATAATAAAGATAAAAGGGGGAGGGGAGGGGGTGTTAAAACTGCAAACAACCTTTCGGAGACAATCTTTTGAAGGGGAATTGACTTTAAGAAGAAGTGTAGAGACAGAGAGACAGATAATGGGGAGGAGGACAGAGGCGAGGGAGAGGAAGGAGGAGAGGAAGGAGGACACATGAGCAGGGACAGAGTGCCATGGAGGCGGACGTGCTTCTTGTTGTCATCCAAGCTTGAAGGACAAATGGTGGAGGGCGACAGGGTGGGCAGAGAAGGACGGTTTTAAGTTTTCTTGGACTCAGGTTTTACGAGGGTGGATCCAGAAGAGACACAGCGTCAGTCATCGAATCGTGCAAAACCACTCTACTGTTAATTGTGGTGGTTTGTACTGTTTGTATACTTTTGCCCATATGAATGTATACGACCAAAAAGGATAATGAGAGAAATTCTTTAAATAATACCTCTCCTTTTTGAGAAGAACTGCCAAACATGTCTTGGTGTT
>NC_137220.1:23838697-23883697 GCF_949987685.1 Ammodytes marinus | reverse complement strand
CTCTCTCTCTCCCTCCCCTCCCCTCTCTCTCTCTCCCTCTCTCTCTCTCTCTCTCTCTCTCTCTCTCTCTCTCTCTCAGAGTCCACAGTCAACACGTCAAACATCCAATCTTGCCATGCTAAGCATCCGGTGGTTGCCATGCCAACAGTGAAGCCTTCATCTTATTCTGCACTTAGCCCTGAGTCCTTTTGTTAAGTGGAGAGGCTCCTCCCCAGAGTATAACCGTGGTGTCCTAGGAGTGTGTGCTGTGTTTGTTATCACAAGAGGGTTTGTCAGTGTGTGTGTGTGTGTGTGTGTGTGTGTGTGTGTGTGTGTGTGTGTGTGTGTGTGTGTGTGTGTGTGTGTGTGTGTGTGTGTGTGTGTGTGTGAGTGTGGAGGCTACTTGTAAATCTAGCTTTGTGGGTTTTTTTAAGGAGCTTTCTGAGGGTTCAGGCTTGGTTTGAAGTTTCAGGTTCGAACTGATTTTAGGTTAGTGTTAGTGTCAAGGTTGGGGTTAGGCATTTAGTTGTTTAGATAGTTAAGGTTAAGGAGGCTAGGGAACAAAAAAAGGCATGGAAAGATAAAAGAGCCCTCAATCAATTAATAAAGTCTGATTATGGCTGTCAACATCAATGCACTTTCTCCTGACAACTCCCAGCTGTTGACTCTGGTCCTCCCTGCGAGCTTGGAGATATAAATGTGCCCGTTTTCAGCATTACAAGTTGTTGACTTGCTCAAGTACAGTGTCATATGGATATAACGCTCCGCTCCAATAAATAAAGAGATTTGCACCGAATATCAATGTCTGATGCTGCCTAACCCGATTTGACAGTTTAGAGATCAAAAAGGTGGATGAACGCACAGCCCCCCTGATTGAACAAACACAAACAACATAAGCATCCAAACATATTAAGCAATTTATAATCCGTGTAAAAGCAGCTCGACAGCCCGCAAACAACCGGCGGGGTTTGGTATTAGTCATAATCCAGCCAATTACATGATGAATGGAAGTGTGGAGTGAGGGAGACATGGGGGTGGGAGACAGGAAAAAAAGACAGAAAAACATCAACGGTAACTGTATTTACACAGAGAAATGTCGTTATGCTTCTATCCGGCATGACCACCAGGAATACGCGGCCAGCATTACTTTTAGAAGGGCTGTTTTGCAGGGAATACAGTATGTCTGATTAGCAAATGAGAAGACATTAAACGGAAGACGGGCTAATATTTATTAGTATTCATGAGTCGCTGTTTTTTGCATGTTCTCAAGATGTTCAAAAATAGAGAACTCCCAAGCACCTCCTGCCAGATGTTTAGAGAAGCAGTGCCCCCAGCCCCGACAGAAACCATTAGAAGACTTTAGTCTACGGAAGCAGCTAAACATTTTTATCCATTTACCACCCCTCAACCACCATATTTATACAATCACACAGAGTCAGCAGCACTGGCGGTAACTGAGAGCCAGTCCACGCTGGACTGTCTGTAGCAAAAAAGGCTAATTTTCATGCATCCTAAGTAGAGAATTTTATCAGATAAATGATCGTAGATAATTAAAGATAAAGCTGCACACAAAATAATCTCACAGAAATCCACGTGGGATGAGTAAAAGTTCCATTCTAGATGTACCAGCATGACTTTAGCATTTAGATGATTCGACTCCTGTACACAAAGTCAACTACCTAGGAGTGAGTGACACTTCTCTGAGAAACACAATATATCACTCAATGTCATATACAAAGGACAGGGTCGCATTGGGGTTTTTCTACCCATCATTACAGAGTACAATTGACCCAGCATTGCATTGGTGCTGCTGCTATATTGATCACACACTGCACCAGTTAGTTTTTCTGGGGACTATTTTCAGACGTGGATCAATACACATGTGGGTGCTCTAGCAAATGTGTAAAGTGACAGATGGTGATGTCGGATAGATTACAAATAAACTACAGTCAGTGTGTGTTCATGGTCATCAAGGAGCATGCCACTCTGTGACAGGATGGCTCTCCATAGTGTTTTAACTCTTTTGGACACACAACAATGGAGGGAATTAAGATAGATGAGGATTTGGCTACAAAGACAATACTTTACTGAGTAGGATCAGTTCAGGTTTCTGGTTTAGGGATGAAGTTCAGGTGTGAATCTGTTAACCTATACTTAAACCGCACTGCAAGTTCTTTATTTGTCATACACACAGGGAACTGAGTGCAGTGTATGCAGTGTGCACAGCAACTGTGTATTCAGTGTGTAGGTCAAATCTTTCTGTGGAATCTAGTCAACAAAGACTTCCTCCTTTCGCTCTAACGTTAACTTCTCTGTTTGGCGAGATAGCCGTAATAAGAGGGAAGCAACAGCCATTACCCTGACTCTCTCTTTAGTGTTAGCACAACCACATCTACCATCAACAGAATGACCCCTTTTTCCAGCTGCAGTTATTCATTGCTTATTTGATCGCTCAGATGTAGAGTGTGGACTATGTCAGTGAGCTTTTATGACAATCATTACCTGGTGTATAGTTGACAGTGGTCAGTGAGTGCACAACACACACACACACACACACACACACACACACAGTCACGGCAGCGTCAGAAGCCATTAGCTGTGACACTTGTGGTTGCTTGTCACAGTGACAAGCGCTGATGGCTGCTCCACTGGCTTTTCCATTTAGACACTGAGTGTTGTGTAGGATGATGTGCACGTGCAGTACCCATGTGTGTATGTATGTGTGTGTGTGTGTGTGTGTGTGTGTGTGTGTGTGTGTGTGTGTGTGTGTGTGTCATTATCTTGCAAACCAATTCAGCAAAGTCACACTTTCTGCAGAACTTTTTTTAGTGTGGCTTTCTCTGACCACATTAGCACTTTCTTCCCCAGAAATATGACCACAGATACACAACAAGGCCAAAGTATGTGGACAAACCATGGACAGTCCACCCACACAACTTCTCAATCTAAAGCCATGGGCATCATATGCTTCTCCACTATTCCACACTAGATCTAGGAACCTGCCTCTTAGCTCATCTTAAAGGTGTTAGATGGGGTTGAAGTTAGGACTCTGCCCAATTTGTTGCATTTCACAAAGTTGGCAGAACACTACTGTCTAAAATAGCATTGTATATTAGAGCATTCAAATTCCCCTAAAACATTTCAAATAGACCCAGTGGACCAATATATACTGTTTAAAAAGAGGTTTGTCTGTGTGTATATACTGGTTGTGACAATGTACCACCAGACAAGTCCAGCTCCGGCATGAATCTGCTTTCAACTTTAGTGATACATTACAATTGAAATACACCACTTGTTCTCTGGTCATCTTCTATTCTCTATCCACTATCCCCCAGGCTACATGATTGAATGTGTCACCAATTTGTCTTATTTCCTTATATAATGCGTATGGTCATCTGAACAAAAAACAAACAGAGGTGTTGATTTTATAGGTATGACTCTGCCTAATGTGCAGAACTAACAGGTTGGTTAGCTTTGAATGGCATATAGCATCATGATAGACCTCCTTAAACGATCAGATTATTTTATGACTGACCTCCCTTGTCAAAATTGTCTATACTTAAAAGCTTTGGGTTTTGAACCGGGTTTAATCTGGTCCGACCTTGACATCCACCTGGGCATTTGGTGAACACATCTCAGGAAAAAAATGGGGTAAATGTCAGGGCCAGCAGGCAGCAGCTGACTCAGAGTCAGCTCGCCAAAACACCCTCTGGAGTCCAGACCAATGAGTTATTTGAACTGGGCCCAAAACGTGAACCCTCAGTTAAACTTGAGGGCTCACACGCGCCTAGGCACGCATGCACACAAACGTACACGCACACACGCACACGCACGCACGCACACACACACACACACACACACACACACACACACACACACACACACACACACACACACACACACGCGCGCTAGACAGATCCAATCACAACCACTTCTGTTGCTCCTTCACTTACTAGCGCATCAATGGTCGTAAACTGTATATTTTTTTTTAGCTTTTCTGTGAATCTCCAGTGTTGCAGAATGAAACCTCTTTTCCAGATGGAGCAGCTGCCACTGTTTTTGCTGTTGACCCTCACACAGCAATTTGTCTAATTGAGCTTGAAACAGAAAGAGTATTCCCTTTGCACTTGCCGACACACGTCTCTTCATCTCGGTGTGTAAAATAAGATAACAGGTGAAACAAAGGTGTGACAATGTTAAAGATGTGAGGTTTAGAGGGGGGGGGGGGGGGTGTGAAGAGAAGTCAAGATGAAGGAGAGAGACACGATTGAGTGAGAAAGGGAGCAGCCGTACAGGGCCCTGGATCAATTCCAATAGTGCAACATCATACATACACACACACACACACACACACACAGACACACACACACACAGTCACAAACACACACACACACACACACACACACACACACACACACACACGCATAATCACACACACAAGGTCAAAGGAGGAGAGTAGATGGCTTACCTTGAGATTTTAGAGGCATTCAATATCCTCTTGCAACACAGCCCACACTGACTCACTTGAACCCCGACGCTGTGGATCATGGCGCGGACATGCCTGGGAAGACAGGGAGAACCCATTTCTTTTAAATGGATCATGTACAACTGTCATCCATCCATCATATGCCACATCCTATACTCATGTTCGTGAACGTGATGTTTTTCGGGACAGCCACACCTACAGATGTGAGAGCGACTGACATAACGTGCTTTTACATACACATCTGATCTCTATTTGAAGCTCTTTAGCAGTTCACGTGAGGACACACAACTCACTCTAAATGATCTGACACTATAGGCAATGTCACACACAGGCCTATACAGTCATGTATCCCTGGAATAAAAACTGGGACTTGGCATTACCAGGTGGCATGGAGATGAAAGTCTACAGTGATCGATGGTGTGTGTGTGTGACAGTGTGTGTGTGTGTGTGTGTGTGTGTGTGTGTGTGTGTGTGTGTGTGTGTGTGTGTGTGTGTCTGTGTACTGTACGGTGTGTTTTGCTGTGATGCTGTGGCCTGCTACTGAAAAGGAGGGCCAAGGAGATGAAGAGGACACATGGAGGAGCTGTCCAGTTCACAGCAGGCTGCACGAATAACAAGCCACAGTTGCTCCACAGATGCTACCAGAACATGACTAAAGAGAACTGGCCTGAACAGGGAAGTGTGCAATACACCACACACAGCAGCAGCACACTGGGCTGCACTGTAGCATCCTGCCAGCTTTATTTACTGTGGTGGCTGTCAAAAAAAAAGAAAAGAAGGAAGGGACGTCTCTCTGCGCATGGCTTTTCTATTCTATTAACACAAATATTCCCCAAAAAAATATTTAAAGCTGCATGCATCTCCTCCCCGGCTCCATCGTCCACCCAGCGCCCCTTTGTCCTCCTCACATTACTGGCTCCAACCCTGTGAACCGGGCTGTGTAATACATAGCCTACATGCATCCATGGCACCCAATCAGCTGACAAAATAAACACCTTCGTTCTTACCGTAGAGCTATCGCATCTTCACTGGGTTCGCCGCTGCATCCAAGGCTTTGAATCGGGCGTAATGCGATGGGGAGGATGCCTGCGTGGAGAGCCCCGGAGCCTGCGGACTGAGGGAAGAGGAGGCAGCCGAGGAGGACAGTGGCGCTGGATGGATGGATGGTTGTCTGGCTGGACGGCCTGTGTTCAAACCAGCGAGGAGGAGAGCAGACAGTGCCACCGTGATGATCAAACCCGGTCCCAGGGGCGCCGCGGCTTTTTACGCCACAAATGCGCGAGCGGCTCTGGGGCGTGCACTGTTTTGGTGAATGGGAGACGGTCAGCAGCAACAGCAGCGCCACACCCCCCTCCCCTCTCCTCGCCGTTTCAGTGACATTTATACACACACAGGAGAGGAGGCGTCCTGCTGTCGGCACCCCGTCGATTCATATTTTATCGTGTTGCAGCAGTCAGAGTGTGAATTGCGTCACGGCGTTGCAGTAAATGCCTATAAGACGCGGATTCCCCTCCACAATGGACCACACTAAGCCTACAATGCACGAGTGATCAGCAGGTGGAAATATGCCTACACAATGGCTCTCTAACGTAATATTAATGTGTGTCCTATTCCTTTTCAACACGGCGCCGTGTTTTTCCATACACAACTATAAAGTAGCTGAACTCATCCTCCTACCCCTGGACCAGACCTGCACAGTTTGCCAGCAGAGCCATCCACATTTTTCCTCGTTTAAACGGACTATATTTACTTGAACAGGCCGCCACCTACCGGGCTGAGGTGATTACGTCAGGGTTCACCACGTTGTCTGCCCACCACGTGAGATTCGGAAGTTCTCCACCCAGAGCAGTTGCAGAGGTGTCGCTTCCTCTCTCGCCTGAAATCAGCCTTCAAATATTATGTTTGAGAAGAACTGTTTCGTTCGTTCTACACATATTGATTTGAGTGAGAAGATTGTCAGCAGCAACTCGGGAGCAGGTGACCAGTCTTTTAGAGGTTGCGGGCTCCATCTAGTGGACACCTTATGGACCGAGACACAGCCAGGCAGGCCCACAGTAGGCTAAATGTTCACCAATTGAATGTTGAATTGAAAGTCAACCTATGTGTTAAGCTCAAACCTAGGTTTGAGCTTAACACATCTATGCATTCTTACTTTCATGAAAATAAAAAACAGTTGAGCTGTTGACGTCATAGTGTCTTTTATTTACTGACACACCCCATGAAGGGGAGATGAGAAACTATAGAACCACAACCACATCCTCAAAGACAAACGGAAAGTTACAACCAAATCAGTCAATCCAGGGAATGGCAGATTTGGTTCTCTCCCTTATACAGGCTAGTTGTTTGACCATGACTATTACTTACAGGTGTATTCCACAAGCAAAGAGAGCATTTATACTTATAGCCTAAACCTGTCTGTTTACCATAGAATTCCAACATGGAAACTCATTTTTGGTTGACATATTCTTGATGTTGAGGGGGGGACTGAACTGGGATCAAGGAAAGTCCACCAGCTCCTTTCTGAAACGTGTCTTCTACAATAGACCACAGTTTGGAAATGAAATACTTTTTGGACCTTTGAATACATATAGAAAATGAAAGTTTTTTTCTTTACGTCATTGTCAAACCCCACATGAATAAAGTCACCCTTCAAAGCATACACTTACCAGCTCTTACAACTCTAAAAATAGAGACAATTCTGTAAACTGAAAAAGGATTCCAATAAGGGCCCCTGGTTGTGAGCGCCATCCATTGGCCACTTACTGCAAGTTCACGAACAGAGGATGTACACATAGATAGTATTCAAGGAGGGTGTACAATGGATAGCAAGTAGGAATGCTTAACCAATTGTGTTTATCAATTAATATAGCCTAGTAAAGGCATCAAAAACACCTAACCCTAACACTTTACTCATCTATCTATGATCCTAAAAAAACTTGATTCATAATGTGTGTTTGTGGAACATTTAGCCCAATTGTTCTCTACAATCAAAAAATGTAAATCTTGGATTAATGTATTCTGCTTAAATGTAGGGAATTATGTAAAACAACTAATAACTATATGACCATCTGTATTATGTCTACAGTATATATGAATATCTTTCTAAAGTATATATTTTTCTTAAAGTTTTCCAACTGATGCTTCTCCAAATGTTTTAGTATGATCTGAGGTTAAGGATAACTGTTTGACCTTTCAGTTTTGTGTATATGGTCTCCAGTCTGCATGCAACCCTCATCCATAAATGAATACGCAATATGATCCATCACAAAGCACCGCAACTTTATTCAGATTTTTGTTTATCTAATTATAAATGATAACTATATGTTAAAAAAAATTATATAATATTTATAATATTCCTCATTTCAACAGCCTGCGTATAAGCACTTGCAGTAACATTAACACGTTGCCTTTATTGTATATACCTGTATATTCTTTTATAACTTTTATTGTATTGTATTTAATTTTTATCTTATTCCATTGTTATTTCTATTTGTGCACAGTAATACAGAGTCTGTCTCACCAACATTTCACTGCACATTCTGTATGAGCATGTGATTAATAAAGCCTTTTTGAATCTTTGGATCTAACTGCTAAGTGGATTAACGGCACCACCTACAGGCCAAGTAAAGTCACTTTTATATACAGCATGTAGCCCAATTTCCTAAATAAAAAAATGTGCCTGTCCCTGATCTTTACAGTCTGCATAGCATATCCCATCCTCCCTTTTAGACAAACTTGAGGATGAGGAACACATATTTTAATGTGGGAGACCTCAATAAGAGCAGCAGAGGAGGGAACCCTTGATGGACAGATGGGCAACAGTTTTTCTCTGTTGATTACACATAACATAATTACATGCAACAGCAAACGAGACCATCTGTGCAAATAATGCTATTTTTATATAGTTTTTCTTAATGCCTTTGTCATGGGTACGTTCACCCAGGAACAACATCTGGCGTAGTTAAAACATTACCGCTTTCGTCCAAAGGGGGTCCAAGAATGAACACAAACTGAATGTTCCCCGGAGAACCTTTTGGACCAGTTGTTGTTGTTGTTGTTGTTGTTGTTGTTGTTGATTTTTGTTTTTTTACCTTAAGGATATGAATGGATTTAATAATGGATGAAGAGGTAAAGAGCATTTGAATCTCTGAGGGAAGGAAGCATTCACAATTACAAATAGCATTAAAGGGCCATAATCCCAGTGAGATCTTCCATAGCCAGGCAAACCTTGTCCATGACACACACACATAAAGAAGGGAAAAAAAATCTAGTTTGAATGTTTACAATTGGACATTTCCCATTTGCTGACAATGGTCATGTGATATGATTGAAAGCCTCTGAACATCTGGTAAATGGACCTTGTTACAGGGAGTGCGTCTACACAATAGGTACACATTTATACATCACAACTGTCTGGTTGTTTTTGTCGCCTGCTTTTGCTTGAGGTGTTAAAAGAAAGTTTTTTTCTTGTTTAACTGGGTCAATCATTGCTTATATAAAAGGGGCCTGGCCTGTTGTAGGGTTTGAGTACAGCTCCCTCTCTACCTCTCTGAAGTTATTTAACAGTACGATTCACATCAAAGCAGCCGGGACCCCTGCTGCTAAACTCAAAGGCCAGACAGCCCATCTCCACTCTGACGCTCTAATAACCATCCCTTTATGAAGTTCATAAAGCCCGCTACTCACTAGATCACTGCATATGGTGGGCCAGGCTAATAGCTGGAAAAGTAGCACAGGCCGACACCTCGCATGGACTCCTTTGAACTGAGCAGTGTGCAGATTGAACAGGGGGGCAACCATATGCACGTCTCTGTGTGTATTTGAAAGGACGGAGACTCGATCTCTCAGTTTGTGCGTGTGTGTGTGTGTGTGTGTGCGTGCATGCGTGTGTGTGTGTGTACTTGTGTGTCCTCGTCCTCATCCTGTCACAGCGGGGGGAGAGACATGAAAGCCTTTCTACAGGGTTTGGTAATTGCAAAGATCTCCGTTCTGCCTAAACAGCATAAGAGACGACAACCTCATCAGGATGGACACACACACACACACACACACACACACACACACACACACGCACACGCACACGCACACGCACACACACACACACACACACACACACACATATTCCATGTGCAGATGAGCACACACCTTTGGGGCAGCTGACCAATCAATAGTGTTCTTGACTGTGTAAAAGTACACAGGAGTGTGTACCGGGTGCCTTTTTGCACACAGGCCTTCCTTTGTTGTGTGTAGTAACCTTTTGATCTAAATGAAAAAGAAAAGTGGGGAGGGTTAGGTAGGCCGATGTGTTTGAGAGGGGAGTTTATGCTAAGAGGAGCAGATGGGGGGGTGGGGGGGGGGTGAGTTGCCACCTTTTCATCTTACCTCTCCTCTGTTCGCCTTTATAACAAATGTCAACGCTGATAACAAAGCCTCATTTGCATATCATAATCCCCCCATCTCCCGACCTTCTGATCAGGTGTGCTTGGAAGCGGGTCTGTGTTCTTTCAAAAAGGAGAGAAAAGATGGAGAGCAAGAGAGGAAAAAACTCAGTTCACTTTGAAAGCTGTTTGAAGTTCTCTGCCGGAGTTCAAATAACACTAAAACATGTGCATGGCATTGAGTGGCTGATTTGTATTAAAAAGAAGAAAGGCGGAGGGATGGAGGGATGAAAGGAGGTCAGGGAGGGGAGACCGAGGGGAAACTTTCTGGAGCTAGTCAGGCCAAAATCCTTGGGATCTCATGTCACACATGGAGAGGAGCGGGTGCTTTTATGTTTTATCTTTGAACTTCAACGTGATGTGTTAAGTACGCCGACCCCCCAAAAATTTAACTTTTTTACTGAAAATGTCTTCTTTATGTTGTCTCATAAATAGTTTTTTTTTGCTGTTATTGAAAGGCAGGGAATTGGCTAATCTTATCTAATGTTGACTGGAGTTTCATCATCACCACTAGAGCTCATCACTGCTTCTGTTTTTGTCCCATCAGGCTTCTTGCCTTCAAACAGCTGAGCGAACCTCCTTCACAGAGCTTCAAAGGAGCTCTCTGCTGGGTGATGGCAGGGCCAGAGAAAGAGGCGGGGCCTTGTGTCCCTGCTTATTGCAGAGGTCAAGGTGTGTGTCATTGTGAATCTGTGTGAGAGCGTTATTAGCAACTCTGCATGTCATGGCAACAGACCCAAAGGTCACGGACCACCCCGACTGTGTGTTCACACACTTCATCATCATCATCATCCACCACTGTGCTGATCAACAGTGGCTGGGCTGTTCATACCAAGCAGAAGGTTTGGATAGCTACCAATACACTATCTTTCTGCCTTCTCTCTGTCAGATCCTCCTTCTTGGCTGGAACTCACTGTTCTCAGCTAGCCTATGGTTTCTCAATCCCAGTTGAGAAGACCAGACGTCCTTTCCCATGAGTGAAGAGGGGCCTCCAGCAGAGCTGCTTGGGCTCCTCCACATTCTCATAGTCCTGCGTTTGGCCAGAGTTGTAAAGCCGGGCCCTGGGAGTCGCCCGCCTCCACTCTGATCCACTCAGCCCGGCTCTGTAGCAGAGGCTGTCCTGCCAGCTCCTTTATCCCAGCTAGCGCACACCCAGGGCAGGCAAAGCCAGACTGACAGTCCCCCGCTGCCTCCAGAGCCTTCGTCTCATTTCCCCCGGTAGCCGCCCACCAGCCCTCTCGGCTTTTCAATCTTCGAAGCAATTAGAAGGAGATCCCTTTCTTTTGTCGGCGATCCGTGGAAAGAAGAAAAGCGAGAGAATGAGGAAAAAGGGAAAAGGAGGGCCAAGTTGTTGGTGGTGGTAGAGCTCCGGCCTAGCCAGGAGCCACTTGTGAAGCCCTGGGTATTAGGACTCACATGGTTTGTTTGGAAAGGCTTCTCCAGGGGCCAAAGTGGGATTACGTTGCAGATTGCAAGTTCCCATGGAAGGGGCCTATATACCAGCAAGGGCTTTGGTGGGTGGGTTTCAGGTTGGGGGCCATAGAAGAGGTCTTTATGAGTTTGGGGTCTGTCTGAATGGAAAGGGCCAACTCCCAGCATGCTAGCCCTCCATATTAGATGGACACAGAGAGGCCATTGAAGTTACCCAGCCATCCCCCCTTTATTTCTCTCCTTTTCTCTCCCTCCCTCTCTTTCTCTCTCTCTCTCCACTCTTGAAGGATTAGCATGTTTGCCAGTCCAGAAAAGATTAAATGACTGTTATGGGTGATGAAATTATTCTTGTGATCATTCATGATGAAAATACCACCTGTTATTTCAAGTGTCAATAATATGATATGACAGTCAGGTATATACTGTATACCCCAGTGTCTGACACTGAAGCCACCACAGCTCTTTGACCAAAGGGAGATCACTTTCAATGATTTCAGATGAATTTAGCTGGGATTCATCATCAATCATTGTGAGGGATGACCTTTGAACACTTGAAAAACACTCAAATTGATATTAGGTTTTGAAATATGGATGCTATTACTCTTACAATTAAGCAATACGTACTTTAAAAGAAGACATTATTGGATCACACCATTTCAGCAGAGCTCAAAGAACCGTAAAAGGAAAGGAAACAGCAGAGCAACAGCATGGAGAGAAGAAGAAGAGGAACCAGAGGGATCCCGGTGTGAGGCCTTTGAAGATGCACCATGGCTTTATTTTTTTCTAATTTGTGATCAGACGCTAGAGAGAGCATAATTAAAACTTGTCAAGGAGATAGCGGAACCCCGACAGAGAGCCTTTAACATGATCATCTGGCGGAAATGAAACATGATTCCTCAACGTCGTCACACCTCTGAAACGACATGGTCTTCTGACGTCTGGTAGACTTGGACTGAAAGACTATCAATTTAATTTTATTCTTATAGTTGACGTTTAAACCAATCGTCACCATGACACACCGCCATTCAGTAACCAATAAGCATGTCAGTGTGGCAGCCATTTGCTTTATCCGATGCGAGAAAAATAAAGAAAACGATCGAAGAATTAAAAATGGCATCATGTCTGACTGGCACATCAACTTTTTTTAAAGCAGCACAAAACTGATTGTGTGAACTCTCTCGGTCGAACAGGGTACGCCCCCTAGAAATCTCTCAATTCATTCACACAGATGTTCGGTTTAATAAATATCATCAGGAACTTCAGACCTTGTGCCTGACATACAGTCGACCAATCATTATTCGTGAAACACCCTTCAATCTGTTTCTAGAATGTGAAGTGTGAGGTTATCATAACGGAGTACAACTAAAAGGAAAATGTATCCCCATTCAAAAGTGTGTTATTATCACATTGGGTCCTCAGTGTGGAAGGAGCCGCATATCTCCGCCCTCTAGTGTTGAGCTCCGGTCACTACACATGGATGCTCATACTTAACATGACAGTTTCTTTAAGATCAACAGCTCAATTTTCACCCACACTCAAATCCCACTTTGAATTCAACACATCTGAAGCTCTGACGTGAAATCGACAAATAGAATAAATAATGGGTCAAATCTGAGGCTACACGGGCTAGTTTGCTATCATCTGAATGCCGAAAAAGATCAAAATATACAAGATGATGATGATGATGATCTGATATCCGTGCCCCAATTCACCCTGTACTCTATATTTTAAGCGTGCAGCTTCTTCTTCACTGGAATTATAATCATGGTTAAAGAGAGCAAAAACAGTTTCAGCGAAAACCAAAAACCCGTCTCATGAAATTATTATGAGAACTTTCACTTCTTTCAACCTGACTCCATACTTTCAGTCTGTTTGCTCTAGTTTGGGCCAATTATGTCTGCGCCCAAAGCTTTGAGACAAATGAACAACACACAAATCAGGATCATCGCTCTCCAGATGTCCCCTCCTGCCCTTCAATCTCTTCTGTCACCTATGGACCCCCCCCCCACCACCACCCCTCCCTCACACACACACACACACACCCCTTCACCCTGAGCATACCATCAGTCTCTGTCTGCAGACCAAACAGCCTTGCTCCGCTTCTATACTCTCCCCCCTACCCCCTCCAGCCATATCCCTTTGAGCTGTGCCGCTGCAATGCATAAATACATAAATCTGGTGTCAGTGAATGCATGTTGTGAGTGTGAGTGTGAGTGTGTGTGTGTGTGTGTGTGTGTAGGGGGGGATGTCGACATATAGACGATCGGGGCCGGCAACCCCACATGCCGACTCCTTTCATGTGTCACCAGATCACAGACGCTCTGTGTTTACACACCAGACCCATCCAGAGACACAACCAGAACCCCATCCCCCTTCTCTACCCTCTACCCCCTGCCCTGCCCGAGTTTGTCCCCAGAACCTGTCACCTCTGCCGGGGGACAAAAGTCTGGAAGTCAACCTGGAGGCTCTGGTGCCAGACTGGCTTGCTGATCTGACTGGGCTGCAACGGACCTGATGGGAGATATGGCCCGGGGGTCAGAGGTCAAAAGGGCCCATAAAAAGAAAAGTCAGCTGACCTCCCCCCTAGAGTTTGGCTCCATCCCGGCCGCCCTCCATCAATTCACACCCTTGATTTAATGTTGTGTGATTACAGGGATTTTCTATGTCAAGTCACTGAACCTTAGAGGGTTCCATGTAAGTCGTCTGTCTGACAAAAGTCACGCCATCGAAAAAAAAAGCATCATTGTTCAAGGGGTCAGTGTGGGATTTCATGGCCGAGAGTCATGTCCTAAAAAACACAAGTTCCTTTTCCCAGCATCACACAAGAAAACGAGTGGTAACATATGGTTAAGGGTAGGATGCCAGAGAGATGATGGTTTGCGCAATGCGTTACAGGTTTAAAATGAAAGTCAACTTTGAGCACATTAACACATGAAAGATGTATCTCTCCATCAGTGCGTCAAAAGCGACGACTGAGAAAACAAAAAAAGGCTAAAATATCGAAAATCTAATCAAATCGGGATTGGGGACAGCGCCGCCGCATGCAGATAACATCTCCACACATTCATTTTGGCTTCCAAAGAAACAGCTGAATCCAACTTAAAGTTCTGCCGTAACAACCGCAAATCCTTTTTTTCCCCTCGATGAGACGGCGGAGAGAAGAAAAAAAGGTAAAAGAGAAAAATGAGACGAGGGGAAAAGAGCAGAAAACAACAAAGCTAAGGGAAGCATTTTATCCTGCTGTGTTAAATTGGGTATGACAATGAACGATTCGGAGGCCCCCGAAAAGGATGAGAAACGTACACCCACACACACGCACGCACGCCCGCACACACACCCGCACACACACACACACACACACACACACACACACACACAAAAACAAACACACACAACAAAAACAAATTAACATCTTAAATGCTCCGGTTCGTTTCAACCGTTCACTTCAAACCGTCATCAGGCCTCTAATGGGGGCCAAGTTCAAAGCTCCACTAGACTCCCGCTGCTTTGCTGAGGAGGAACAACACTTCCGTCTCCCTCTCCCTCCCTATGTTTGTTTATCCTTCACTTTGCTCTCCTTCCGCCTTCGTCTTTTGCTGCTCCGAATCTCTCTTTCATTGCCCTCCTCCTTTATTTTTCATCCCCACTTTCTTTCAGAAGACCCCTCAATATATCTAGCGTCAACTTGTCCTTTTCATCTCCTATTTCTTTGCCATTTCCTTTTTCTTTTTTCAGCTCTTGCCCTGTCTCATCCTCTTATGTTATCTTTCAATATTTGATGCTGGGTTAAACTTCGGTCCTATGCAGCCCTCTGGTTCTCCTTGTATCTGGATCCAGCTTTCATTGCATATGCCAGACTCTCAAATCTGACAAACATTAATCAGTGCACAGCAGCAGCAGCAGCAGCAAGTGACATTGGACCCCCCCCCCCCCCCATCTAACCCTGGATGTATCCAAACAGAGCCTTGAACAGAAAGCTCTCAGAAGACAACACACCTGTCTGAGTTAGACAGTAGCTCAGCGCTGCCCTGCAGATATCTGCCAGGATAAAAACATCCCATCTTGTCCACCCCTCCCCCCGTCTTTACCTCCTCTTCTTCCTCCCCCTCTCCCACCATTTTTTTCCGCTTTCGAAGATGGCACTTCCACAAATGTTTAACTCCAGCTATCTGCTCATTAAGAGGTCTTCAAAGCCTTCCATTGATGTAAGAGCATCCATTTGAATTTGTAATCGCCCCTTTGCTGTACGGCTGCTGCGCTCAGCGTAATTTCCCCCGGATTTTCTGATAGCCGGCTCAAAGAGCTAACAACCCACTTTCTCCTCTTTGAGTAGCGGTAGATGGGGGGCGGGGGGGGGGGGGGTGGGGGAATTACTTTATCGAACTTTTGGAAAAAAGGGAGCTGTGTGTTTGTAGAGGCCTTGGGTTTTTTTTTATATATGCTGACAAAGAAAGTAAGAATATATAGGAATTCACTTTGCCGACAACGCTCACAAGGAGATAAGAGGCACCGAGAAGGACCCACTAGAGCTGGATAAGGTTTGTTTGAAGATTAAAGTTCTGTCCTCATCATAAGGCAGGCTATTTTCTTGAAAGGCACTTCTATAAATGGCCCAGAAATTGGTTTGTCTATAGGGAAGAGTGTGCTTTTAAGTTATACTGCCTTTAATGGTAGTGGGCTTTTTAAAATATTCCACTGCACAAACTTTAAGGTGTCTGAGACGTTTGGAAGGGAAATCACATTTTGCCCACATGATACATTTTGAAAGAATGCCAAGCAACACACTCGGCAGCGAGCGACCCGCATGCATATTGAACTCAAACGTCCTCTGTGTGTTCAGATGATGGGGAGACAAACTCTGTCACTCCATCGTGACACCAAGAAGAAGCAGAAGGAGAATACTGAAGAAGAAAAAGACAGACGAAGAAAAGCGTCAGATCCAGGAGGCAGAAGAACATCCTCACAGGAAGGAAGTGTTTGAAATCTAATACATAAACATTATTCCCTCCCGACTCGCCGATTTTCTCTTCACCTGCGGAAGAAAAGAAAAATCCCTGCCTCTTCTTCTGAGCCACTTTGGGAAACTTTCCCACAACACAGGCCTTCTTCAGCTGGTTCAATATAAGAGAGCGGGCTGACTGGGATTTGGCTTCTGCCATGTTTCATCAAACACGCGTGTCTTCAGCCGCATAGCAGGCCTGTCCGTCAGTCAAACAGCCGTCAAGTGACATGTGAATATTGTATGAAGTGTGTACAAGTCTAAAGAGTTTTACAGTCGAATTGTCTCGCAAAAGACAACTGGAAAATATGGCTAACAGCCTGCCATTGCTAATACAGAACCACTATGCTACTGCTGGTATGCATGTAAAGCTAACATCAGTAAAACTACTACAACATGGGTTTTTTTCTCCTTTGGGTACCGTAAAATTGTACCTATCAAAGTCATTTTTTAGGTCTTCGGGCAACAAACAATGAGCAGTCAGACAGTCATTCATTTTAAACAAACCACCAAGCTCGTAAAATGTGTTTGGCAGAGAAAACAAAGGCAGACGGTCAGATTACAACCGTCTGTAGTGAACATCCATCACAGTTTATAGGAGACTCTCTTGACAGAGGTGGTTGAGTGACTGAGCGACAAGGCTAGCATTAGGGCTACCTAGCTCATTTGCTAGCACACAACACTGCCAGTTTTTTTGAGTTTGACAATGTTATTTCGCAATTTTATTTCGTTTTTATAGTTTATATTTTCTTTTAAATATGCCAGTAGGAATTGAACATGTATATTTTTTCTTTCATTATAGTGCTCTACCGTGATTCTAACATATAAACCTCGAAGATACAACTCACATAGACGCTATTTCTAATGATTAAAACACCCACTCAAACAAATGCTTGCTATTTGTTCACCAGTAATGTTATTATTTTTACTTTAGGTCAGAGATATAAAAACAGTTTTGTATTTATTTGTGTGTGTGTGTGTGTGTGTGTGTGTGTGTGTGTGTGTGTGTGTGTGTGTGTGTGTGTGTGTGTGTGAATGGAACTGGTGGCAGACATGTCACCAGGACCATTGACTCCAGTCTAATCCCTTCCTCATGGCCTTTTCTTCAGGCGCAGATGGAGACTAGGGGCTCTTGACCTTTGACCCGCGCCACTAAATCACATCAGTCGTCGGCTTTGAGGGCCACGGGGCCCCGCGACTCTGCAGAAGGGCAGCTGCCAATGTGCACACACACACACACACACACACACACACACACACACACACACACACACACACACACATGCGCACAC
Source organism: Ammodytes marinus (assembly GCF_949987685.1). Taxonomy (NCBI): domain Eukaryota; kingdom Metazoa; phylum Chordata; class Actinopteri; order Uranoscopiformes; family Ammodytidae; genus Ammodytes; species Ammodytes marinus. The sequence continues at coordinate 23,866,072 of NC_137220.1, read as the reverse complement.
ACAGACACAGACTCACACACACAGACAGACACAGAGACACACAAACACACACACACACACACACACACACACACACACACACACACACACTCAGCAACAATCCATATTTGTGCACTACGCTGGCACATCCACTGAGGAGTGCAGAAACAGAAAAACTTTCATACACGTATCTGTACACGGCCATGTTTTCATATATGACACACACACACACACACACACACTCACACAGGTCAATACACGTTACATACACTGTCCCGCTTTCATGCATTCTCAGGGACTCACAGATCGACACACACACACACACACACACACACACACACAGCATACACTTTTTTTAAAGTATTCTCTGTCATCTGTGTCCTTTTACTCAGCCACATCACACACTCTTTCAAGCTTTGTCTTAAACTCTTCTCTACTCTACTCTTCTTTGCTTGTCTCCTCTCTTCCCCCGTCTCAAACCCTTCTGGTCGGCCTGTGATGTGGCTTTCTTTGTTTTCTGCTGAATAAAACACAGACTAGAGTAGAGAGAAGGAGAGAGACGTGGAGGAGTGTAGACAGCTAAGAGGCAGGAAGAGAAAGAAAGGAAGAGAGAGGTAGTGGTTGGAAGAAACAGACAGCACAAGTAAAAAGAAAGGCAAGACTTCAGTCTCTCCTTTTATTAGATTCCTCGTGACAGAAAACATGCCTCAGCCATGGCAGATGGGATCACTTCAGTGTCAGTTATACGCAGTGTGTTTACTGCACTAAATATGCTTTTTTTTCACAGATCGGATATGGTAAACAAATCTGTCAGCTGGGTTTTTTATGAAGCTGGATAATCACCATATATTTCACTGTTTCTCAGGAGTTTCAGACCTGCCAGACAGTGCGTAGTATCCGGAGGAGCCTAGCAAGGCAACAAGCGCACCTTTGAAACTCAACTTTGAACCAACTGCTTTGCATGAGAAGCAGGCGAGCCGGGGTTGAAATGCGGCGGGGCTGGGTTCCCTCACACCGACGTGCTGCTTGCCCACGCTGCTCTCCTACGGAGGTCCTCCTCACTTTGTTGTCCTCACAGCAGGCACCTGCATTCCTGGCATAGCTGTCTCCCAAGTTTTTCAAGAGCAGTTCACTATCTCTCTGTCTGCCAGTTTCTGTCTCTCTCTCTCTCTCTGCCTTGTTGCCTAGAGACGAAAAGGAGCGAGAATGGGGACAACGGAGGGAGAGGAAGAGGGGGCCTTACCAGAGGAGGATGAAAGAGGAGAGAGATCAGAGGGGAGGACAGGCCAGCAGGGGAGTGATGGAAGTTTGTTTGGGATGCTTTGGACTTTTACGGCCATTGTGTGGTGCCAATATCCTCTCTTTACTCCCTGGCTCCCAGCTTAAGGGGAAGAGGATTTTTTTTTTCCTGCAGGTGCTAGTTTACATTTTTCCGAAGAAAAAAAAAGGCAGATACACGGTGTAGATGACTGATAATGTCTTGTTGCAGTGTCTGTATATGCAGGTTGCAGTGTAATGTTGACTCGTATCATCACAAGTGAAGCTAGGATCCTAGGCCATTTTGCGCAAACTTACGAAGCCGGAATCCATCATTCACACTAATATCTTGAGGTAGCACATTCCTGATTTTAAGGCCTTCATTATTTCAGCTAATCATGGCGCAGTTTTTTCTGAATAATCAAGTTATCACAACAACTTTCCTTCTACTAACTACTGTTACTTACTTACTACTACTAAATAAAACATACGTCTTCCATTGGCAGAAAATGGCCGTGGCTGCAAACACTGGAATGAGTTTCACCTAACCTCAACTTCAGAATATTGTATCATATTGTATATCACATCATTCTGGTGACACAACCCAGTCAGAATGAAAACAAAATCACTTTTTAGTCACTTTGCATTCAGCCACGATGGGAAAACAACACACATCCCCGTACAAGATGACCAGTTTAACAACATATAAGCCTTAGGATAATGTCAGATTCTGTGAACTGCTCAAAACAGTTGATTTTACTGTAAGATGCGACCAGGCATTCCTGTGGGGAAAAAAAGCAAGCAAGAGATGTACAGTATACGTCCGTGGCCTTTTTTTTTGTTGCTCAGAGGCGGCAGACTAAAGAGTCATGATGTAAAACATACGCTCTCCACTGGCACGCAGCAGTGGAAGGGAGTTGTTGTGAAAGCCTGTCATTTTGAAAACAAATCCATAACAAACTTCTAAAACTCATGTTCCATGGTTACAAAACACACACACACGCGTCTGGTCTCTGAACCCAAGCATGAGAGAGAGACACACAGATTTTCCCTTTTGGAATCTCCACATTCCCATTTCCTCCTTGCCTCTCTTTGTGCAGCAGCCATCCCCGGCTTATTTATCTTTCCCTCCTATCCCAAACATGGGAACGCTCCCCGTACAGCTCTGATCTGGCCTGCCACCTTGATGTGTGCGCACGCCGACCTCTGTGAACCCTATAGCGCTCTCTGGCTCCCTCTGTTTTTCTCCCTTCTCCTCCTCGTTCTAACCTCAACCCTCTCCTGCATCTTTGTCTTTCCCCCTCTGTCCTGTTGTGCTCCCAGAGCTGCTTTGGGGCAGTAAGGGAGGTTTGGTTAAATGTCCTGTGCCCTCCCTGACGTCATCGGCCGTTGTTCTCTGTCACAGCGCCCGAGGTTTGGCCTTTGAAGGCTTGCGAAGACACATTTGATGGCTTTTGCCCTCTCTTTCATTCGCTCGCTTTCATCCCTGTGTGCAGCAGCAGACATCAAGGGAGATCGGTAACAAGCATGTTATTTAGACAGTGAGGTCATGGCCACGGGGATGTTGTGTTATGTCTGAGGCCTGGGCAGAACCGGAAGGCAGAAAAACACACAGGATTTAGACGTGGGTTAAATCTGGCTTCAGCATCCAAAATATAATTATAGTAGCCGGTTATATCATAGACTGCTGCTCAGTACAACTTTTTTTCCCAACCCAATGTCTTCTCTCAAGTGCACTGGAGAAAGCCATCTCTGCAGTTGAAGGTGGAGTCAGCGATTCTGGAGAATGGTTGTCTTTGAGTGAACTGTGTGTGTGAGCTGAAAAAAAGGCTGGTGTTAATACACAGCCTAGGTTCTCAACTGGTATGTTGCTAGCTATGGTGGGACCCTTTTGTTTACATACCAGTTTACACAGCCTAGGCTGTTTATGAACACACCATGTTTCCCCTCAGTGCACACACACACACAGTACAGACAGATAGCAGATTGTGAGGACATATTCACTGATTTCGACAAAAAGTGATGTTGACAACAAGTGTGCTCCAGACTCCATCTTTAACATGACATAGCTAAGACACTCGTTTGGATTACAACCTTGTGTTGGCTGATGAGATCATCATAAAAAGACGCAGATAAAAGCCAAAACAATGTGCGCCGCTCCGACTAGAGAACTTCTAAGTAACTCTCGGCAGCCCTGTGTCTTTGCATGGCATGCTGCCCATGTCCAGATCACAGTCCTTGATAGAGGGCCGGCTGGATTAGCAACATGCCCACCCTGAAGAAGGCTTCTATTGTCGGCTGCAGGTGCGTGTTTGTGCATATCAGTGCTGCTTGGCAGAGGGGAAGGGAGCAGAGCGAGGAGGGTAAGTGAACACCTTGAGTCAGCATGTGCAGGTGAGGGGTCAGGAGGGCGGCGACGGTGGGTACTGAGAAAAGCTTCAGAGAACAGGTGGAGATGGAGAGATGGAAGCAGAATGCTGATGTGTAAAGGTGGTAAAGGCTTAACAAGCATGGAGAGTCAAGAGGTTATGGGAAAGCATTGGAGCATTAGTGGAGTGTTAAAGCTATAGTGCGTAACTTCAGTTGCCCCCATGTTGAATTCATAAGTATTCACAACAACACTGTCGGCGCATCTACATGAGGTAAGCCATCATGATACGACATGGATTTGAATCCTTTTGCTGTTTGTCCAGGTTTTTTCTTAGCAGCGGAATCCACAATTTAAATATTTCTTGTTTTTTTCTTGGGATATTTCTGAACTCCTGCACCTGTCTTATGGTGCGTCCACACCAAACGTGTTGCGCAGCGTGAAACGCGTGATAATCGCGGGACATATTACACACCAAAACGTGATGCAAGTATTATTGCCGCGTGAGGGAGGGGCTTAACAACAACTTCTTTGTCCATCGTCAACCTCCTCTCCATCGTCAACCATGGCCGAAACTACTTCAACTATTGCTGCTCTCTACCTGTTGTGTCCTCTGAGAAGCGTGGGAGTTCCCACCGCTGTCATGTCAGTAAACACAACATCACCCGAAGGTGGAGAGATAAATCTCTCACTGTGATCTGGCTGCAATAAATGTGTGAAAAGTACGCCGAAAGAACACCATCATAATTCCAACCTTGTAAAAAGTCTAAATGAATGCTTTGTCGGGTGTGTCGGCTAGAAGACAGACAAACTACTGTTGAATATTTTCAACTAACGCGAATAAGTATGTCTATAATACTCCATTCTGAAATGTGATTGTGTAATCCCCAAAGGATTGGAGGAAGACCTGACTTTTAACCCTTCATGTCATGTGTCTGCTGGAAACACTGTGTAAAAATACAAAGAATTCTAAAAACTGTAGTTGGAGGACTTTTACCTTTAAAACAATCAAGAGACTTGTCTCAATTCAAGCACGAGCCTCGTGCCGCTGGACTGTAAGCACGGCGCACTGTGAGATACGGAGCATGGAAACAGGTTTGAGGGGAAAGATAAGATAAAAGATAAAGAGCATATGTTTACAATCCTGCAAAGGGAAAAATCAGGGCAGAAGAGCTCCGTGTAAGCTACACCGAAATGCATTGAAAGAGTGTGCTGCTGAAACTTGGTATGGGCCGGCCCTAAGGAAGGGGGAGGGGGGGGATCGGGGGGGGGGGGGGGGGGCTCATTTGAGAAGATGAGAGGTGACAGTCATCCCAGCCGGCCAAACAGGTCTGGCACTGCGGCTCCAAACACACCAACACACTGACACACACACAGACATGAAGGGAAGGCACAAAACACAGGTCATTAAAGTGTTGGGTGACAGAGTGTCGCTTCCTTTGGCTTCTGAAAGTTGAAGTCGCCATCGGGCACTCTTCTCTAGTTCTGCCTGTCCCATCGATTCTACCTTTTCCAGTCACAGTGTGTGTGGTTTGCTGACAGGCTGGTTGATTGACAGCCTGACTGAATGTTTGTCTGATCAGCCAACTGACTGGAGACAAACTGGCAGACTCTTTTTTTTGTTTAACTCTTTGTTTTTCTGCATCCACTGCTCCTGTTTGATTGTGTTTCTGTCTGTCTGGCTGTCTGTCTGATTACTATGTACACCCTGCTCCCTTCCATCAACAATTTAGAAATCTGAGAGCAGAATGTATGCTTCCTTAAAGGCTTAAGAATTTGAAGATTTAAAAAAAAAAGTGGAGGTTGTGCCAAGCCCCGACCTGAGCCAAGCCCTCGAGCCAGGGTATTCTCACATTTCAGCCACCAGGAATGGGCAAAGGTGAGACAAGAGGTAGATTCACTACAAAGACTTTTGTGTGTGCGTGTGCGTGTGTGCGTGTGCGTGTTGTGTGTTTATGTGTGTGTGTGTGTGTGTGTGTGTGTGTGTGTGTGTGTGTGTGTGTGCGTGTTGTGTGTTTATGTGTGTGTATGTGTGTGTGTGTGTGTGTGTGTGTGTGTGTGTGTGTGTGCGTGCGTGCATCTGTGTGTGTGTGTGTGTTTATGTGTGTGTGTGTGTGTGTGTGTGTGTGTGTGTGCGTGTGTGTGTGTGCGTGCGTGCGTCGCACAAGCAGATTTGTGTGTGTTCGGTTAGTAATCCAACCCTGCCAGATAGCTCTAGGGAAAAGGACATTCTCTGTTGTTGTTTCCCCTTGCCTACATTCCTGCCTCCTCTTGACGTGTGGCACCAGGAGAAGTGAAGGAGGAGGAGGAGGAGGAGGAGGAGGAGGAGGAGGAGAAAAGAAAAGAAGAGAGATGGAACAGGTTGTTTTAATGCCAAACCGATTGCCTCCGATCCTCCCTCCCAGAAAACCAATCACATTCATTTCACAACAGGCACCTGCTCTCATCAAGGGCTGGAAACACACACACACACACACACACACACACACACACACACACACACACACACACACACATGCGCACACACTTGGTCTGCGCTGCCTCCTTTGAGCCACCTTCCAACCACACTGCTCCGCTGTCAGGACTCAAGAGCAAACAAGAGTCTACCCCTCTCTGAAGTTAGAGCAACTCTCTATTTTTGAGTACAGTGGGTGATGAGGATGAGGCCACACACAAGCTTTTGTGCCAAGCGCTCAGGGCTGGGGGAAGCCAAGAATACACTAAATAAAAGCACAGTGTGACAGCAGGTGAAAAACAAAAGAAAGTGTGCTCAGGTATTGTTTGGAGTGGAGCCTACTGTGTGTGTGTGCAGTGGAATTCAGAAGTTTGTTACAAAGAGCAAAGTATAACTCTGCTCCTGAGGGAAGCTCTACATCAGCTCCCCTGCTCTGAATTCTAATATCAGTCTCTTAAAGTATGTAAATACACTACACAAACACTGCAAATAGTATTCCAAATGTGTCAAACTGTGTGGATACTATGGAGATGATGCGAAATAATATCTCAGCATTTAAAGGCAGGGCCATATTATGGATTTGAGAGATATCGATGTCATGAGGCCAATTTCCCTTAGACCCATAGTCTCTCCCCTCACTCTCCCTATGAAATGTCCGTCTAGACTCCAGATACATTATATTTGTGTATTTAAATGGTATTATATTTGATCTGCAGCACAGGATTTGTGTCCAGCACCAACGTCCACTGCCAATGCAGAAAGTACAGCATCCATGGCTGTCATCATCGGTTGCCTGGCGACCCCTCTAAACTAGTCTTGCACAGCCAGACCAAACTACAGCTAGTGGTATGGTCTGGAACCAAGCTGCACTGCTTCAAGTATAGGGGGTGAAACTGTGCTGGCCTGTTTTCATTTCTTTAAACCAATCACAATTGCGAACGTGTGTGTGCAGCTATCAAACCAAGAGGGAAGAGGAAGGGGAGGAGTTTGACGCTGTTATCTAGCGTAGCGCTTAATCCAACCACCAAACATAATGTTCATATTTCTATGGTGTCTTCTACACAATGTTTGGTGCTATTTGAGATTTGACTTACAGTTGTTTGATTTAATGACATGACCTTGTTGCTCTTCTTCCACAGTGGTTTAATCATGGCAACCGACTGGAAAATGAGTGCAAACCATCAAACCATCTGCTAAGTAATCGCATAACGGCAGTGGGGTTCTTTTCACAAAGTTTGATTATAATTTGTCCTACACATTTGTATGGAAACCTATCTACAGATGCATGTGTTCATTAGTTGTATCCACTTCAAACAAAGACCTTTCTTGTTTCATGTAAATTCTTCACAATTTTAAACATATAACAGAAGCCAGAAGACAGATGTAACTTATGAAGAACATTTTCATTAACTATAAGGTTTTGCAGGATATTTTAGAAGTCCAATATTGACTTTGTCTGCCACAGAGTATAAGTTTGAAGATCTCAATGCTGGTTTGAAGAAATTCTCTGCAGTGCCGGGAAAATCGTTTCTGGTGGAGAAATTTTTACAACCCTTTAAGTAACTACTGCACTTAAAGTTCTCGAAATAATGTGGAATTTGTCTGTAAATGTTAGTCTCGCACAGCCAGACCAAACTACAGCTAGTGGTATGGGTCTGGAACCAAGCTGCACTGCTTCGAGTATAGAGGGGTAAAACTGGGCTAGCCTGTTTTTATTTCTTTAAACCAATCACAATCGACTTGGGCGGCGCTGAGCCCAGTGACCGCAACATGTCCTTTCGAAATAGTGCAATTTGGTGCCGACCATGGACATATTGTAACACATGCCGACCGACACCGTTAATGACGCGCAGGTGTGTGTGTGCAGAACAGTATCAGCTGGATATCAAACCGTATCAAACACAGACGCGCACTTTCTGTTGTATATTGGTTCTGAGCGGAGCATGGAGCATAAACGGTATCAGGGAAGAGGAAGGGTAGGAGTTTGACGCTGTTATCTAGCAGGAGCGCTATAGTAGTTGTCGATATCCAGTGAGCCAGACAAGTAAATGTAGAAGATGGAACTCAGTTATAAAAAATGTATTTAAAGCAAGCAATAATTAAAAAAATATCATATGAATGAAATGTTTTATAGCCTCATGACGTTCCTTTAGAGCTGCATTATTCCCTAAACATGGCGAGACCTTAGCATGTGTCCCAAACATATAAACACACTGCAGTTCTCCCTAGCTTTCCATTGAGGGTTAAGGCTAGCTTTGTTAACATGATGTCAAGCAAACTTCAAAACAACCCCCCCATCTCATTCCCCTGCTCTGCTCCGCCCCCTCAACACACACACACACACACACACACACACACACACACACACACACACACACACACACACACACACACCATGCTCTCTCTCTTTCCATCTTTCTTTCTGTTCTTTCTTTCGTCACTGCTTTGCTGTCAGGAAAGAAAAGTGATCAGAAGCTCACGAGAAGAGATCATGGCTCTGATCACTCTTTCTCTCTCGCTAACACACACACACACACACACACACACACACACACACACACACACACACACACACACACACACACACACACACACACACACACACACACACACACACACACACACATAAACACACACACACACACACACACACACATACACACACACACACACACACACACACACACATCTGCAAGTATATGCAGTGTATTAAGTCACACACATTAAACAGAGTGGGAGATCCTACCTTGACGCCTATCTGGAGAAACTATATTCAAATCAAATCAAATCAGTTTTATTTGTATAGCCCAAAATCACAAATACATTTGTCTCAGTGGGCTATACATTTCATACAATATGATACAATATGATACAATATGATACAATATGACACCCTGCCCTTACACCCTTAGCTCGGCTGAGAAAAAACTCCCAGTAAAAACCCTTTACCGGGATTAAAAAAAAATTTAAGAAATCTCAGGGAGAGTCGACAAAGTAAGGGATCCCTCTCCCAGGACGGACATACTGCAATAGATGTCATAAGTAGAGAAAATCACGAAGGAATTTGATCATTGACCAGGTGATTACATGGTAATACTAAAGTAAAGTGTGAATAGTGTGGATGCAGGAAGACTTCAGATGCTGCCAGAGGATCCACACCGTCTCGTCTCCACCAGGGAAAACTAAGGTTTCCAGCGCCGGGATTACATCCCACGTCTCCAGGTGGCGTCCTTAACCACTGCAACATCTTCCGCGTTGATGGTCCATTCTCAGATGTTACCGGAGGGGGGACCAGATCCACACCGTCTCGTCACGACCAGGGAAAACTGGAAGAGGACAGACAGGCAACCAGTGAGCAAAGCAAAAATGAATTTAAAGATTGAACAAGCAAGCGAGTAGAAAGAGTACTATCCTGATGGACGGTGAATCAGTGCTGATGTGAGGCAATAGCAGGCGGGGAGCATCCGTTCCTAGGACAGCTGATTCCGCACAGAACTCTGAGTCAGTCGAGTAGCATGGAGAGTGCTTGGTAGACAGAGGGAGAGAACCCCCGGGGCAACGCTCAGCCAATCATGGAAGATAGACAGAGGAGAACAAATGTCAGAGAAATGGTATCAGTTATGCAATTAGCGTCGGCAGGACAATTTTTCAGTGGGAGGACAACCGGTACTCAGGCCCAGACAAACTGAGACCGAGGCAGCTCCTCAGGCTGTTAATAATAATGCTATAACAATGTTAAACAATATGAACACAATTAACATTAAATTACATTGATTTACACTCTACCGTTCCCCACCGACACACAATTGGCGCCAGCCCCCCAGACCCAGAGCCTGCCCCCCAGCACCCCACCCCCAGAGAGCACGCCCCAGTGCGGCACTAGACCCGAGGAGGACCGGGGCCATAGATAGAGAATAGACAGTATAGAATAGGGAAATAGCCAAATGCACCGCTGCCACGAGGAGCAACCACAGCCGAAACCCCCGGAGGGCGGCCCGTACAGCCCACTCGGGCCGCGACCGCATGTCCGGAGGCAAGGCATGATCCCACCCCCCAGCAGCGGCGCCCACGGTCAGACGCCAACACGGTCAGCCCGAGCGGCCAGGGCAGCCCACCGGAACAGCCCAAGACCGGCACCTACCCCAGAGCAAACTCCCCCCCAGCAGAGGCCAGAGAACCGACCCCAGACAGGGTGACCCGCCACCGACCCCGCGCCAGCAGAGAGGTGGACGAGCGCTAACCAAAGGTTAATTCAAAGAGATAAGTCTTAAGTTTAGACTTGAACACCTCGATAGACTCAGATTGTCTGATCTCTATCGGGAGTGTGTTCCATAACAAAGGAGCTCGATACGAGAAAGCCCTGCTGCCGGCAGCTTTCTTAACTCTGGGGACAGACAGGAGCTCTGCAGTCGTAGACCGTAGTGCCCGTGATGGGACATATCGCGCAACTAGGTCAGACAAATATGAAGGTGCAAGCCCATTTAATGCCTTATAGGTCAATAGCAGCACCTTAAAGCCGGATCTGACATGAACCGGAAGCCAGTGGAGCGACGCAAGAACGGGGGTGATGTGGTCGTCGTATTTTCTAGTTCTGGTCAAAAGCCTCGCCGCAGCATTTTGTACCTTTTGTAAGCTTCGAGTACTTGCCCTGGGCAACCCAGACAGTAGTACGTTACAATAGTCAAGCCGAGAAGATACGAAGGCGTGTATTAATATTTCCGCATCAGCCATGGACAGACTGGATCGTATTTTTGATATGTTCCGTAAGTGAAAAAACGCAATTTTGGTAATCTGTTTGACGTGTTGAACAAAGGACAGGTTGGAGTCGAACTTAACACCAAGATTTCTTGCTGTTAAGCTTTGAGAGATAACGCAATTGTCGGAATTAATTGTCAGTTGCTCAAGCTGATTTCTAACATGTGCGGGACCGATTAATAACAATTAATTTTTTTCTGAATTTAAGAGCAGAAAGTTTTGCGACATCCAGCTTTTAACAGCGGATAGGCAGGCCTCTAAATTAGCGATTTGAGTAACATCGTTAACTTTGACCGGGACATAGAGCTGAGCATCGTCCGCATAGCAGTGAAAATTGACCCCGAAGCTACGAATAATTTGACCAATCGGAGAAATACACAAAGAGAAAAGCAGAGGTCCAAGAACAGACCCTTGAGGTACTCCGTATTTCACGTTAGTGAATATGGATGCACTGTTGTTGTAGGAGACGCACTGAGTTCTACCGGATAGGTATGATTTCAGCCAATCGTGGGCCGGCCCTGTAAAGCCAAACAGGTTTTCCAGCCGATCCTATATTGCAGAAGGAATATGTAATATATATGTGCATTTTTAAGTTTGTTCGTGTGTGTGTGTGTGTGTGTGTGTGTGTGTGTGTGTGTGTGTGTGTGTGTGTGTGTGTGTGCACGTGTGTGTGCTCGTGTATGTGTGTGTGCAGCATACAATCCGACGTTGGCTAATTAATGCAGAGCGTGCCACGGGGGGTCAGCAGACCTGTGTGTGTGACGCATCCCTGACATGATTGATTGTGACTGTCAAGGCTCTCAGCTGGGTGTCTCCCTGCGCCCGGGCCCCGGATAAAGGATTACACAGGCCCTTGGTAACCTTGGCTGGCTTTGTGTGCCTGGGTCCGCCATCAAAGACCCGGCGGGGGACATTAACATTTTTAATGAGCGGGCCGGTGCCCCGTGCTGGCACAGGATGCCTGATCACTTTCATCAGAGTGAAGACGGGAGGGTGGCAAAAAATAGAGACCAGTGTGAGGAGGAACTAAATCCAGAGACAGACATAAATATAAACTTAAACTACAAACACACAGCACTCTTCTTTAAAAAAAAATGTGCACAAGCTGCAGCATCTTCAATACACAACCTCCCCCCTCTTTTCCCTTTCAGAAAAAGATGAACAAAGACATATAGCGGCACATCTCTCTGCCACTCAGTCGTCCCCTCCTCCTCCTTTCCTTGGAACCACCACACTATTAAAGCCTCCTCCGCCAGACGTAAAGGCAGGATGAGGCCTGTGTCTTTTTAGAGAAAGTCCTCCGTGTTCAATTAAAGTGAGACCTCTGAGCGGCCTTCAGAAAAAAAAGTTTTTAATAAAAAGGTTGGAGGGCTGAGATCGCCTGATCTGTGCGTGCACTTAACTCTTTAGCCCAGTTTTTTTTTCTGAAGTGGTGCATGGAGCCGTCTAAAACAAACACTTGCTGCCTCCCCATACAGGCTGGAGTTGAAGAGAAAGCCTGGCAGAACAGATGAAAAAGAAGTGACAAAAAATCGGCGGCAAAGAAGAAGAAGAAGAAGAAAAACACTGAGAAGGAAAGAAGTGCCACATCGCCTTGAGTGGAGGATGTGAAGTTCAAAAAAACTGAGCGGCACGCACGCAATACAACCCTGAAACATTTCCAACTTGGTGCCTAACTATATTTCTTCTTTTGCTGAAGACAGCAGCACCTGAAGAACCTCTAGGAATTAATGAATAAATGCATGGCTCTTACCTTCTCTTTTATTTTCTGGCTGCATATAGAGAATGCAGCGACGGGGGCAAACATATGCCATTTTGCGCCATGTGACAAGCGCATTAAATCTTCATCACAGGAAAAAAGCCTCTTCATTGGCAGCTGTAGTTTCAACACCATGCCAAGAAGAGCCAGAGGACAGAACAATGGAGGAAAACAAGGGGGGGTGAGGGGAGAAGTAAAACATCATCAACAAAAGCCATAAGAACTGATCATAATGGCGGCAGCTAGTCAAGGGAACAGAAGGTGGAACGTGAATGAAAGGAATGGCAAATCTAATTCAAATCTAGTTAGGTAACATCATCAGTCTTTGATGTTTTCTCTTTTGCTCTCTGTGGTGTGCTATCACCATGCGCGCACAGCTTGGAATAAACCCCTAAACGACACAAGCAGTTGCTCCAATGCCTCAGATGCAAATTCGCCACAATAGCGAGGATAGCGGCTAAATCTCTGGCCGTGAGTAGCCCCGGCGAGAGACTTCCAAGGCTTAATATCCCGTCAGAAGTCTATTATCTCTGCCTGGCAACTTGCATCTCCACGAAAACACACAATTCCAAACACACGGGACTTTAAAGTCAACTGCAATTCTCGCATCTGGCACGTTTAAGTAAACCTTATCAACCACAAACAAAGAAGGCTGTTAATACGTCTTCATGAGTTAGTTCCCCCTTTCTTTATTCAGTGTATCTTTCACACATAGGCTACACACACTCACACACACACACACACACACACACACACACACACACACACACACACACACACACACACACACACACAAAAAAAACACACACACACATACGCCACCCCCAGTTTTTCCTTTGAGGATGACGTTTAGATATGGACATCGTTTGATGTGACTCATCAAAGCACAGATCGGGGTGTGACAGGAGCGTCTCCCGATGTTTCCCTGGCTCTCCCGCTGTCAGCCGAGCGGACACACAGTCAGGAGCCGGGAGGTGACCACTGGAAACTTTCTATTTGATCAACCGATGGGCGCATACTCTCTCTCTCTATCTCTCTCTCTCAGCTCAAAACAGAAAATCAAGGCCACGGCCGCGGCAGGATGCATATGCAGAGAAAGGTTCCCTGTTGGGCTGCACTCTGTAGGCTACGCCGAACATAAAGGTACAAAGGACACAAAGGTGTGTCAAAGCTGTGTGTGCGTTTGTGTGTGTATAGCGGTCTTTTCACATGGTGTGCGTTGGCCCGGCGTACCTCTCCTGAGAGAAGATAGAGGAGAGATGAAATGAGAACAAACAAGTGCAGCAGAAGAGAGGTATTTCTCTCAGCAGTATCCTGCCTGTTGGACTTTAAAGAACAGGAAAGAGACTTCTTGGCCTTTTTCTCGCCTGCTAGCTCCAACAGATAAGGGGGAGACGCACCAGAAGGAACACGAGGGACAAGAGAGCGAGAGAAAAATATACGGACAAGCCTGTGCAAGATGATAACAGTTAGAAAGAAAAACCCAGGCCCATTAATCTGTCAGGAATCTAAATGGTAATTACCAGCAATGTTTGTGTTCAATCAGTGTGAGAAATCAAAGATGCCGCTTAGAGATTTGCAGCCATGCTAGCAGCTCTGTGATACTGCGCTAACACCACCAGCATGCTAACACGTGCTCAATGACATTGCTAACATGTTGATCTAAGAAGCTTTAATATTCACCATGTGCAGCCTCCAAGTTTAGCTTCTTAGCATGCCAACTTTTGCGTCATCAGCCTGAATAAAATACAGTTGAGAGAGACCAATGGGAATCTTGATAGTTTGTCTGCTTTCAGTTGCAAACTGGCGCTAAATTAAAAGTAAGTTGGTAGGCCTTCTATAAAAATGTGTGTACAAATTACATCGCAGTCCTTCCAACTGTTGTTGAGATATTTCACTGAAAAACACAAATGTCTATGTCAACTTAATGGTGGAAGAGCTACCTAATTCATCCTCTGAAGCCAAGAATGTCAATACAAAATCCAGCCTAATCACAGTCCATCAGATAGTTACTGAGATGTAGGTTTGGACTGAAGAAAAAAAATCCAAGTGAAATGAAAAAGATTTTGAAAGTTTTTCTTAATGCCAAAGTGTCTTCCTTCCGACGGCACATCAAGGGCCAAATTCCTGCTTTATTAAACGTAGCCACACGCCTTCACCCCCTCTGATACAGTTAATGTGGCTGGTGTCATGGTTTGTAATGGCAGCAACGATAGGGTGAATGGCAGCGCAAGGGCAACTTTAGCTAGTTGAGCTAAAGTGGTGAAACGACTGCAGAGGCTACAGCTGCAGTTCAAAGCATATCAGTGTTCTAATCTTAAAAAGAAGGGAAAAAAGGTCCCTGTGCATAGGGAGAGAGGGCAGAGCTTAGATCTTCAACCTCTGTGTGTATGCACGCGCACACACACACACACATGCACACACACACACACACACACACACGCACACACACACACACACACACACACACACACATGCACACACACACACACACACATGCACACACAAAAAGTCACGGCTCAGGCAAACAAATACACTGACATCAAAACACAAACATTAAAGGGCACATAGACAATCACATCACAAGACACACAGCAAGAGCCACAAGAGTGCTGACACAAATATACAAAAAGCAAACAAGTTCATACGCACACATCAAGAAGTCAGCAAGCACACACACATACACACATACATACACACACACACACACACACACACACACACACACACACACACACACACACACACACACACACGCGCAGCATGAGGCCTGTGTTCCTGGCTGGCCAGCTGTGGGAGGTCACACAGACATGACAGTTGTGCTATCAGGCCAGCATTAAGGCCTGCCGCTTTAAACACAGTCTTTTGAAGTCACACCAAAGTCAGACACTAGGATCTCTCATCTCCCATCTCCCTTTTAACACTGCAGTGCCGACATTTCATTCTGCCCTCTTTTCATGCTCCCCGCTTTGAATTCTGCCTTTTAAAAGGCTAATTTTAACTTCTTCAAGGCCGGGGGAAAAAAAAACAAGGCAAAAGCGTTTCGTTAAGATTCTTCCTCCTGACGTGCTTCTTTTTCAGCAAAGTAACGAGCGTTCAAAGGGTGGCCGAGGTCCACCAAAGTAACGCTGTGCCTCTGATGTTGGCTGATAAACGCAGAACTGTGCCTTTGACAGGTTTATGCACAGTTGCTTTCATCTTGATTAAATCACATTCACATTATTTTGGAAATTAACTCAATACCAAAGCGTCATGAGATATGATCCTCACATGACATCCAACAACTGATTGTGAGGAATGTGTTAATGAAGGATTTATTTGTATTTTTTATTTACATGTCAGTGCCAATATGACCCAGTTTAGGTCTCTGGTGATCTGATGACCCCATTTATAGGATGAACATAAGCAGCAATTTCTATCAAGTTTAGGCAACTAAAGACCCGACCACACCAGCTTTTAAAACAGGGACATTTCAGGGAAAACACAATTATTTTCAATGGAATGACCATGATCGGTGAATTTGTTTTTGGAGGCAAGGTGAGTCTGAAAAAAAGAGAACAAGCTTCATCCCATGAATTACTACGTATTGACGCTTTGAGGAAATGAAGAACAAGACAGTCCTAAATAAAGGACGCTATCAAATCATGCCTATGCTTATTATGATCTTCATGCTTACAACAGCCCAAAGTAGACTGTTGGTAGAATCAGTGGACCGGTCCGGCCTGCCAGGCAAGTTCAAAGCGTGGCTTTTCCAGCAAGCATAGTATTCTTCCAAGGATCCTGTGGCCACTTCTCGTCTACGAAGTGCCGATCTGGACAGTTGAGAGTAAGGAGAGGAAGGTCGGCAGCCACCTGAGAAGATGGCTTGGTCTACCAAGGAGCCTAAGTAGCATCGCACTTTATGGACACCGTAATAAACCTCAACTGCCATTTAAGTCTCTGGAAGAGAGTTCAAAGTTTCGAGAGCCAGAGCAGTGTTGCAGTACATGGACTCAAGCGATCCAATGGTGGCCAAAGCAGGGGTTGTAGTGAGGACGGGTAGGAAGTGGAGAGCAGAGGAGGCTGTTTGACAAGAAGAGTCAAGACTGCATCACACTGGTGGGAGTGGTGACAAGAGGCAGGGCTGGACTGGGATCCATTGCAACTCTCTATGTTGGCACCATGAAAGGGAAGGAAAAGTGTTGCCTAGTCCAGGAGGAGGTGAGAGAAGTAGTTGAGTATGAGAGATCTTGCAGGACCGTGGGAATGAGGCAACAGGGATCTTGGACAAGATGGGACAACGCAATCAAGAGGAGGGTGACTTGGGCCGATCTGTGGAAAGCTGAACCACAACAGATCAAGTTCCTCATACAGGCGGTGTATGATGTGCTTCCCAGCCCATCTAACCTACACGTGTAGGGCATGGCAGAAACATCAGCATGCCCGCTTTGCTCCAAGCATGGGACCCTGGAGCACATTCTGAGTGCTGAGCAAAGGCACTTAGAGAGGAATAGTGCCGATGGAGACCAGGTCCTGAAGGTCATTGCTGAAGCAGAATTTGAGTGGGCTAAGTGTTCCCCTTTTTAAAGAAAAGCTTGTGAGAGAGGTTCAAACCCTTCTGACTATCTTTCTTCCTCACACCTTGCTAGTTGCTGTGAAAAGAGGGCCTGGTTGTGAAAATTGACTTGTGAAAAAAATGTGGAGTGCTATTTGAGCGTCCGTAAAGAACCCTGGGTGAAGCATACCGAAGCCTTCAGAGTTTGATGGCGGGTGCAAATGTCCAATCCGTTCTCCATGATCTCCTCGTTAAGACTTTCTGCAGTGGTCTGAGAAAGTCCCACTGCTTCCTGCTTCACTGCTGTAACACAAAGGTCATTGTAAAGATGTTTGAACAAATTACTAATACTGTAATTCTTCTAGTGAGGACGCCCCCACCCCCCCCCCCCCCCCCTCTGCCCCCATAAACAGAATGCAGAAGAAGCATATATAATATATTTATTTACAGGATTCCGTTCAACTCTTTCCCCTTTAAAAAAAGACTCCCTGTGTAACTCAGCAGCCAACTCGGTTGGAAAGCGCCGTGTTTCATTGAAAATAAAAATATGTGATGAAAGTCTGAGTCGAAGTTTCTGAAAAGTGGTCATCACAGACCATGGTGAGGACCCCTGTCCGTTTGCTTTTGGGTTGGAACAGCTAACTTGTTTTGATGTGTATGTACCTCCCCCACACTGAACACACACACACACACACACACACACACACACACACACACACACACACACTCATATATACCCCCTCTACAGCCCTTCTCTGTAGCTGACCAAGTCTAATTTTTCTGTTTACTCCACTCAGTGTTTCGCAGTTGAGCAGATCAAACGCGCTGCTAAGCTGTGGGTTTGTTTACTCCGACTCTGACCCACGCCCAGCCGGGGACGCGCAAGCACTGCAGCTCTTTTTCCACATTTGGCATATTTCTTTTTGCTTTTCATCTGGATCACAGCCGTCTCCTCTCTCCCCTCCCTCATTCCTACATCTGATGACTCTCCCCCTGCCCTCTGTGGCCCTGAAAAGTTTTGTTCAGCAGACACCCAAGGTTTTTCACTAGGCCTGAGTTTTCCATACGCATCTAAATTCAATTGATGGATTTACCTCTCTTTTGCTTCTGCACCTGTGGAGCCTTTCGCCCATAGCTAACACTCCTCAGGACATCTTTCATCACATTTTCCTCTGCCTTCTCACACGTTCCCTGTTATCCTTTCTAATTCTCGGCTTTGAAACAATTCTCCTCTCTTCGTGTTAGCTCTCCCAGGCACGCACAAGTATACGCACTCCCCTGCAAGCAAATGGACTCACATGTAATGCTCACAAGTATGCCGATGCTGGCTGTATGTGTGTGTGTGTGTGTGTGTGTGTGTGTGTGTATGTGATGTGAAGCCAGGTCCTCTCCTTTCCCAGGCAGGCCAGCAGGAGTGAGGACCCCCCAGCTTATACTTCACGTTTCTCATTGGCCCAATTATTCTCCATCCATGATCCTCCCTTTCTTTGTCCTTTCAAATTAGCTAAAGACAGAGGATGGAGGGAACATGACATCATTCAGGGGGGAGTCCAGAAGGACGTAGAACTGTAATGTTAATGGTTCTGACCACAGCCTCTGTTGCCCTTTGTCTTTAAAGATTACCGACATCTATATCAGTTGAGGTCTAATCCTTGGACACAGGATGAAGACAGTGTTTTTCTTCTTATAGTTTCTACAGCTCAAGAATAAGAGTTTTGTTTTGTTTTCTCCTCAGGATATTTAGAGAATTGTTACTCCATGTGTGCCTCTCCTGTCTTACCCAGTGTTTCAAATCAAGACTCAGGCACAAAATTGCCTGGAGACCGCAGTGTTATAGCACTTTCTGGTGGAGACCAATTTGGAAGCCACTTTTTGAAGGTCAAAGAGGACTTTTTCTTTCACCGGACGAGTCAAAAGACCAAAACTGGATACCACTGAACTGCTCCTGCATTGCCACATTATAACTGTGATTAGAAGTGAAATGTCCAGCTTCAAGTACAATCAAAAGCTTGACTCATTTTAATATTTTATTTTATTTTACGGGGCTGCAGATTACTTTTAATCCCAGAGAAATTTCATGGAAAGAACTATACTTTTCTACTTATTACAGGGAAACATTGTAGTTTCCTTTTTAAGATTTTTTTCATTTCAACAAAAGAAAATATTCATTCATTTTGCATTCATTGTTAGATATTTTCCCTGCCCTGCGTTCCATATCACATACTATTTCTTTTTTCTATTCTACAGATATATCTTTTTGTTTTTGGGTCATTGCGACCATTATGATATCACGTAAAATCATTGCCCACCATGCGCTGAATCTGTTTAGCATTTTTTGGGGTGTATGTGCACATATAAAACAGCTCGGTCATTACCCAGGGGGCTTTGGAGTTATGTGGATGTTGCTTGTATCTAAGAGACTAAAGAGGGGCTGTGGTTTGGTGTTCACGTGGTTCACGGTAACAACATACTGTAGTTCAATCAAACAGAGCCCGGAGGCATCCCACTAATACACACCCACACAGTTACAAGAACAAGAAGTCTGATCTAGGATATCGGAGACAGAACATTACAAAGGAAATATTAAAGATTTGTAATATGAGAATATGAGTGTGTCCATGAATTCTCTCTGTAATTCAGTGAAGGAAACCCCTTGGATTTCTGATTTAGAAGGCTGTATTTTTGCGATCCATGCCGAGTTGTATTTCGGGGGGGGGTGGTAGAGCATCCATAATGTTTAATAATCAGCGGGATGTTTAGATTGTAGATGCAGGTTGCTGGAGCAAAGAGAACACAGACCCACCATCTTTGCATGCAGCGCCCCAAACAAGAACCACATGTTCTCAAGAAGTTCTGGTTCTTTATTTCTCTCTCTCTCTCCCTCTCTCTCTCTCTCTCTCTCTCTCCCTCTCTCTCTCTCTCACTCTCTCTCTCTCTCTCTCTCTCTCTCATACCCCAACTTCCCTCTCTCCGCCCCATCCTCATGCTTCAGACTCTCACAAACCCCTCACCCTGGGAAAGAAACGTGGAAGCTCAAAGATTCAAAAACACATGTGGTTAGCCATAAAACTTCACATGGACTCTGTGTACCCTAAACCCCCCCCTCCCACCCCCCATCCCGACCCCACGCTCCCATTCCCCCCAAACCCCTCAGCCAACCAACGCACACACACACACACACACACACACACACATCAACCTTACTAGGAGGAGAAAAGTCATACATTGGAGGAGACTTGGAAACAATGGGGTTCGAGAGGAAGCAACATCAGGCAACAATCTGAGCTGTCTGTGGCGGGCAGCAAAGACAAAGACGTTTTTTGGAGGGGGGGGGGGAGGGAGGGAGAGGAGGTTGGTGGTGGGACAATGGCGACAGTCAGAAAGAAGGTGACTGCAGGCTAGCCATTCCAGCACGGGCCCAGAACAATGCCCATCCTGTGGCTTGGTGGGGCTGCGCTGTGGACTAGGTGAAACTTAAGACAAACGTAAACACCAAAGGGGGACAATGGCGCTTGCTCTCTTTACAAAAAAGATGCCTTTCCTTCAGACTGCAGGAAGGATGCACCAGAGAATCCACCCGGCCAAGCTGCCCTATACCTCACGTCCTCAGCGCCCTTTGAGCAGCGCAGCATCTGATACCACCGCGCCACACACTGCTGGCAGATTGGGTTTCTGGCCCCCGACATCAAACCTCTGTCTTCTTCCATTTCCTAAAGCATTTGTGAGATATATAATCTCTTCAGATTCTTGCTGTGTATTTAGGGTAAAGGGAAATATAATGCTTTTCTCCTCTCAGTACTGTTTGGGGGGGGGGAGGGAAGCATACTTATTAGGATATTTGTTTCAGCCTTCAAAATGTTTTGCTCCCATATGTTGGTCATTAAGTTACAAGGCACTTGTATTATGAACACAGGAGCAAAAGGATATCTTCTCTGATGGTATTCTGTATTACCTTACTGTCCCTACAATCGAAGGTATGCCTATATTCCTCTATTTCAGTAGTACTACACCTGAACAGTCCAGGAGCTATACAATAAGAATCCTTTACATTTGTTTTAGATGGAGATGGTAGGGTTCTTCTCAGCCAAGTAACTGTCATCTAAACATGTCAGCAAAATTTGGGATCGGTATTAACTGAAGGCACGGGAGTCTTCCGGTGGTAAAGAATCTGGCAGGATCAAGTCATGTGATTGGTCACACGGGAGAGGGATCAGCTACCACAGTGGCGCCTGGACCGGTTCCAGACGAGGCCCCCTGGTTGACCACAGTCCCATGGCTGTCTGGGTCCATGCCTGTGTGGAACAACTCGCATGGCTGATCCAGGTTCCAAATGAAGGGGTTCGGCACCCAAAATTGGGGGTCTTACTCTCTCATGTCCGTCAATGGAGGAATGATTGGAGTGCATTTAAATGAGATTGAGGTTGGCGGTGATAGACAGTGAACAGAGTTTTTTCCCATGTCCTCTATGCTCAGCTGGGCTCTGGCAGGATGTTTAAGACTCTATATTAACCACCAATGTGTTTAAATCTGTATTGCCATGTCTGTCTGAAAACAGAAAACCTAACCCCACTACTTTGTAAAGGATTTTCTTTGAACCTCAACCCAAGGTCACGTCTTTTGAACGGTAACAATCCATTTTGAAAAGCGACTAGCACGACTAGCAATGACTGCATATGGACGTCAAAGCCTCGCCTCCACCAAATCAAAGTGCATCTGTGTGATCCTGGTTCCACTTCCTGTTTAGCTTCCTGTGTGCTGTTGTTCACAGCTAGAGCCTTTGATCTGGCCTCGTGTGGGCGGGACAGGTAGCAGACGTTGGATATTATCGGGAGGGGGGAGGCGGGGGGGGGGGGGGGGGGGGGACAATAGCAGGCAGAGATGTGTGGACATGAGGGGGCTGATGTGGCAGGTTGGCACAAAGTCGTGCCAATTCATTACAGTCCACAGCTGATCTCTGGCGAAACAGTCAGGGGCCCGCATAGCAGTCAGCACTAATTGAACAAGACAAGCACCCCCTGAGGACAACAATGCATGGATGTGGCATAAAGCTGGAGCACATTGTGTTGATCATGGTGCTGTCAGATGCTGATTGAAACGGAATGTTTTAAAGCCTGGAAAATGTACTATTAGGAATATTAATGAATGTGTTATAACCCTTTATGAAAAGATTGGAGTCATACAAATATGCACAAGTTTAAACATTTTAGCAAACGCTCCAATGGCCCCAAAATCTTAAAATCCACACCCATGTGTTTGAATAGCAGTGTGTGTACAGTATATAACCCAGAGCACTCTTCAAAAAGATGACCCCATCTAAAATAGCCCTCCATACAAAGATGGGTTCACAGGACCTTCTGGCTGTGGAGCGGCGCTGAGTGAGAGCCTCTTTAAGTTGTGAGGAGTCCAAAGGATGGCCTTCAAGTGTATGCACTGACCTTTACTGATGAAAGGGGCTAGAAATGGTATTTTAACAATATCATGATGCCCTTCAAAATGAAAGGCAGCATAAGGAACACTCTTTAGCCAATGGAAGTTTAAAGGAGACGATGGGGGCAGGGGTAGGCGAGTGTGCAAACTGTGTGTGAAGGTACCAGTGTGCATGTGTGTGAAGCTCTAAGCCATTACATTTTAAAAATGTATTTAAATAGGATAACATTTAAAGAGGCCTGGTTATTCGCTTTTAAATGTTTTATAATGTGTTTTATGTATTCTAATCTTGCCCCTGTAAAGCACTTTGAGTGGCCTTGTGTCTGAATTGTGCTATATAAATAAACTTGCCTTGCCTTGCCTTGCCTTACACTATGAACCTAGTTTTCTTTACATCATGCCCAAGGGCCAACCGATACATCCTTATAAGAAAAGGCTTGACACACTCTGTTTAATATTGTAGAAAATGATTTGTTTTCCATTGTAGACTAATCCAGAGAAAATAAATGGATACCTTTAAGTATTGCCAGAGTAGCTAAAGCCTACTACGGACTGTTCTTCTGTGCCATTAACCTATAGTGTGGTCGGCAAGCTGCAAAAAACACATTAATGACGAACAACATCGTACCCAGATATCTACTACATCCGACTGAGATTTTTAGTGTTGAAATCTGCATGCTATTTGGGCGATTCTGAAATTCGAAATCCAGTGCGCACCGGAAGTGACCTCACATCGACGGAGCCTCCATATTAATACAACTGCCGATGCAACGGATATAAAAGCAAGAGGCAAGATCAAGGCGCGATGTTATGATGAAATAAATAAGTAAAAGTATGTCCCAATTAATTAATTGTATGCCTACTGCATGCTTACTAGATTCTTTTTATGGTCAGATGTACAGTATGTAGAATAGAAAAAAAGAGAGTATAGGGTTAGGAATGCAGCCCAAATGTTAATTTTTGTGTTTTCATTGGATGTGTGAGAGAAAAGGAAAAAGTAGAAAAGTCTTTTAAGGGTGGAGGTTTCATTTCCTTTCACAGACTACAAGAGATGAAGAATGAATCTCCCACAAGGCCCGGAGAACATTGACCAAATGAATTGAATGACTAGAACTCATTTCATACCTGATATTTGTACCTCTTTATGTGACCTTGCGTGGCAAATTCATTTTTCAAGCCTGTCTTAATTGTCAGGTGCACATATGAACATTTAAGAGTGTTTCTTTTTGTGTGTATGTGTTATATCATTGCTTTTTTTATTATGTTCATACAGGCACCTGGCTCTCATGTAAAGATCCAATGTATTCTTTAAATATTTAACTCTTCAGTCTCCCCGACGGTCTTCACCTGTAACTCATTCATGTCTGGTCTGTTTAGAGCCACCTTGGCCTTTCACACCGCCGCAAAATCGGCGCTAGTTCTGGGCTAGTTCGGAGTTAGAGCCAGTGTTTTGGTTTCACACCGCCAGAAAGCCTGCTCCGGGCCGTAAAAACCGGTTCAACTCATACCCCAGCCAGGATTGAGCAGGGTTTGAAGTGAACTGCTTGCGCCAGCGGCCGGGGGAGGGATTATCCTGACCAACCAGACCAACTAAAACCTCATGCCCACCATGTTTAAAAACACCGCTACTACGAGACGTAAACATAACATAATTACCGAACGTAGCGATCAAATTGACCGGCGAGAATACGCTGTATGGGTCCTGTTTGGTTAAGAAAGCAAAGCGAGAGCTAACACGTGTAAAAATAAGACGTATTCGCCGCTGTTGTTGTGCTTAAAGCTAGCGGTAGCTTTAGCGTTAGCCACAAGAGCAGCGGCGTCGGGTGACGTACACACACGTTTACAGTGACGTCATGACGTTGCTCTCTTGCCGGCTCCATGGCTGTCTCCGGTCGATGTGAAACCAACCGGTTCATAACTGGGATAAGGCTGTAACCAGTTTTGAACTGACCCCAACACCAGCCTGGAACTGACTCTTGGTTCATTTTGGTGTGAAAGGCCTACTTGTGAGTTTTCATTTATTAACCTGGACCCTAATTGAGTCGGAGCTAAAGACCACATTATACACTCACACACCGATTATCAAGTGCCACAGGAGGCCGAATGGTTAACCATATGAGTAGCAGGGTGAACTGTAGTTCTTCTTGCACGTATTTGCCAAATGTCTCATTAAGACACACTTATATGGTCTCCCCCCCCCTCTCCTCCTCCTTACACTTAAGCACCATGAGGCTCCGGTGGCCAAATGGATACTGCATTGCTTTAATTTCCAACAGGGAGTAAATTAAGAGTTGATAATGGATGCAGATCTGGCAGAGATTTCTCTCAGGATTCGACGTGTTGCACTCTCCACACAGCGGGGTGTAAGTGTGGTGAGAGGAGACACACACACACACACACACACACACACACACACACACACACACACACACACACACACACACACACACACACACACACACACACACACACACACACACACACACACACACACACACACACACACACACACACACACACACACACACACACACACACACACACACACACACACACACACACACACACACACACACACACACACACACACACACACACACACAAAACCGTAGGAAGCCATTTGCTAATTTGAAAAATAGAACATTTTAATAAAGGCTACATCTCTTCATAATTACAATAATTAAAGTACCGAGGCATCTTTTTCAACTGAGCTCTATAGAACGCATCATTTACAGTTTACAAGTGGAGCCAAGGAAGCCATGAAAAATATTATAAAACATAAACATGATGAAACGGATACTAAAAGGCATAAAAATATCTTTTCAACATAAGGCCCCTTGTAAAAACCAAGGGAGTAATAGGACCCTGAAAACTGGGTAAAACACGGCAAGAATCCATGTAGGCACAGCTACTGTACTCAATTAAAAAAACACTATGGACATAGTGTATATATAATCACCACCATCATCATCATCATCTGCAGCTCATAGTGCAGACTTCAAATACACACAGAGTAACCCCTACTCAAAAGCAACTCAGTCACACAATCACATAGGTAAGCACGTTTGGGGGGGGGGGGGGGGGGGGGCACATTATAGAGCTTTTTGTTGGTAAATATTAATATTGGTGCAAACACATTTTGGGGACTCAAGGACCTGTTCTGGGCAGTTTTCTCTTAGTAAATACGTTGGCTATTTGTGCAATGCCTGCGCCACTGAAACAAAGGCACTAAGACGCGACAGATCAAGGCTAGTAGCTGGGCAAAGTCCCAGAGAAGGGAATTAAACATTTATAGCATTTTTTTGTTCCTTTTTTCCCATAGTTCACTAAGGGCCCTTCAAAGCAGATGGGGACACGACCACAAATAGCACTGCAGTAGTAAATATATTATCAACCTTTTAAGTGATAGAGAGAGCCAGTCTCAAAGCTTCAGCAGTAAGCTCTCCAGCCAAGAGATCAGAGGACGTCCCACTACATCTCCAGGAAGAGGAGTGGAGTTTTTGAAGAGGTATTCTTTGAGGGTTTACAGTTCATTATGGAGGGGCAGAAAATGAATCAAACCCATTTCCTTTTGCTTGAGAGCTGATGCTCAGATATGGAAAAAATAAAAAATAAAAATCATGGATGTGGAAAAATTGGAGAAGTTTCTCCAACTCCAAGCAGCTTGTCCATGGATGAATAATAATAATATTAGGTTGGGGGCAGGGATATTTCCAATAAATAGCAATAGAAATCTTAACACAGCAATAAGAGCATCACAATACAATGCAATGGACATGTATATCTGCATATACATATTAGCGGTGTGCTAGCGAGTGCCCACGTGGGCAGACGCTAGCACGGCCAGCGTCAGGTTTGGCTGTCAGTCTCAGATTTTGAAGCCACCGCCCGCGCTGCTTTGAGGAGTGGTCATTCACCTAGAGGCTCCAGAGTTTCTCTCTCTCTCGGGGGAAAACACGGAGATGTTTCAGTCCAGAACAACAGTCCTTAACTTTCTTCACTTCAAGGAGAGCTGTTCACATGATAGTCCTGAAGAAGTGATAACCCTGTCCTTCTTTCATCCAGTCGGTCGGCCCACAACAACGTCAACATTCCTTCGACAACATCTCCAGTCCTGCAGTCTTTTTAGCTTAAAAGACATGGACGAACATGTGTGTGTGTGTGTGTGTGTGTGGGAGTGTATGGAGGTTGAGTACATCCATGGGAGGTGTTTAGGGTCCGTAGAAGTGTTAATCCATCCTCTCCACCTTGCCCAGGATCTTGCCCAGGTAGGTGGGCAGCAGGGAGCCGTCGTCCGACACCTCTTCAAACACCGCACCGCACTCAAACTCATCACTGGCCTTCTTGAAGTAGTACCTTTCAACAGAGGAGACAAGAGACGGTTAACACCCATGGACTGTTGAAGTCTTTTTCATACACAACAGGCATGATTCAAGATTAAAGTCACAGGACAAGACAAACAGTTTCTTGCCGCCCATGTTAAGTCACTCGGGTCACAATCAACGCAGCCGGCTGAGCGCACAGACTCTTCTCGGGGCGTGGCGTAACCTGCTGCTAAAAACGCCTTGGTCTAAAATAAGAGAGGCTCGCTCCCTTCATCCGTCCCTTCCCTCTTTTTCCTTTCCTTTTCCTCCATGGTGTCGTTGTGAGCTTTTGCCCCGGCTAACAGGGGCCAATTAGGGCCGGGCGTGCAAATGAAGGGGTCCTTTGACAAAAGGCTGAAATTTTGGGTGCCTGCAAGTCTGCCTGTCATTACCCCCCTCCCCACCCACTCCCAACACGCCCCGCTCACGCACACGCTCAGAAGACACACGCGCACGGGGCTTTCACTCGCTCCTTAT
>NC_137220.1:23786197-23836197 GCF_949987685.1 Ammodytes marinus | reverse complement strand
AAATGAAAGAGCATTACAAAGCTATGCTTTTCTAGAGTGTCTTCAAGAGGGTTTGTGTTGATAAACCAAAATGTCCTCAACCACCATTTGAGATCAGGACCAATGACCTGATATCGTTTTATTGCCGGCAATCACAACATCACAGAGGCACCGATGGCTAAAGTACAATATGTCACAGGGAGAAAAAGAAAAAAAACTATTGGGAAAAACTTGAACCGACATCTGCCGTGTGTTCACATTTGCACCTACACACCTGTAGTTGCCCTTCTTGCGGAGTTGCTCCTTGAAGTGGCCCAGGGTGAGACTGTGGCTCTTCATGCTCCTCCGGTAGGGGATCTCCTCACCACAGAAGAAGTACGTCACCACCGCCTCTCCGCTGCTAACCAAAGCCTTTTTACTCTCCTTCATCCTGCACGCACAGAGAGACAGAGAGAGAGGGTGTTAGGAGGAGCGCACACCCTCGTGATACTTAACAAGATAATGATCAGAAGAGAAATCAGAAACGGAGCAAAGCTTCTAAAAGGAACCCTGAGCAACAATCGACTACATTCAGCGAGGAGAAAGCACTGGACTAGAAATACAGTAACAGCACCCTGACTGAAGAATAGCAATAGTGAGTGACCCAGTGCCATTAGTAAGTGTGTACTTGTGTGTTTGCATGGAGAAAAGGGGCACAGTGTTATCAATTCCCCTTCAGCTTTGTCCAGGGCTTTGTAGGCCCACTTCAGAGGAAGCGATCTCTTTGGAAAGCTCTGCTCGTACCCAGCCGACTGCCAGCCCACTGAAGGACAGCCAGTAAATATGATACATATATATGAAAGGAGTGTCTACGAGTCAGGTGGTGCGGTGACTACACGCTCTCCACACAAAACCCAATGTATGCAAAAGGAGCCGGGCATCCATGTACAAAGCCTAAAATAAGATCGGCGAAAGGGGGTCACCTTGTCTTGTGGAGTGACTTCATGTGGGTGTGTACTGTGTATGTCTACATGTGTGATATGTAGGCTAACTCGTCTTGTCTCTTTGCGTGAGCAGTGCGGGTGATAAGTATGAAGAGTTAAAAAGGGTAGAAGTACACTGCAGAGAGGAGGAGGAAGAGGAGCAGAGAGGAGGAGAGGAGGGAGAGGGCGGGACGCTAGAGGCATCGTACTCTTCTGATTGGAGGCCGGGGCTGGACGTGGGGCCGGGGCTGGCTACAGACAGAGGGACGGAGCCCTCACCCTGGACAGGCACTAGGTGGCTCTTCTCTTGCTGGAGACCGGACACTGTATGCCTGGGAAGAGACGTGGCAGAAAACCTTTATTACTAGGGGCAATGATAACCCAAATCACAAGTTTGACCCTGACAATGAGCAGAATATGACCTTTAATATATTTCCAACAGATCAAAGATGGTTAGAAATGTTAGGGAGTTAGGACTCAAGACTTTGAACAATATTATACAACTGCTGTCTAGGTTGTGTTTGTACCTTTGCTTGGTGGTCTTGGTGGAGGACACCTCTTCCAGCCTGCGACAGGCCTCCTCCAGCTGGGCCAGCGTGTTGGGAGGGGGCAGGGGGGGCATGGCCGGGTCCTGGATGAAGGGCTGGGCCGGCTGGTGGCTGCGCAGGTGGCCACAGCTTCCCCCTCCACCCCAGGTGTGTGTCTGCGTAGAGGAGCCTCCGAAGGATTTCCTGGTGCTCTGGTTACTACTGTAGGGTGGAGAGGAAATGAATAAGAACACATGCGTCTATGTGAGGAACATTTTGAGACTAGAGCGAAAGCACAAACTCACCTGTGAGACTTGTGCCTGCTCTGCCGCTTGCTCTCCAGGATCCACTGCAACACGTTCTGGGTGGTGTCTGTGGTGTCGCTGGGCAGATGCATGGGCACACAGTCCTCCATACTCCCCTCCGCTGCTCCTTCCTCTGATCCTGAATGACACACGCGCCGGGACAGAGAGCTTGAACGCCTGGGAGAGAGAGAGAGACAGAGAATATTATTTTAGTATTATTAATTTCTATACAATCAGCTTGAGAAAAATGGGAATTTAAAAAGGACATGGAATTGACAGAAGTGCTAGGAACGTACCCCATGCTGCTGTCTGTGGAGACGGCCCCGCACATCTCTCGGCCCAGGCTGCGGCTGCGCTGGTACGGCTGGCCCTCTCCACCACTGCTGGAGCACAGGCTGTGCACCCTGAGGGCCGCCTCCCTCTCGATCTGCTCCTTGCTCTTGGGACTGGCGTGATGGTGGATGTAGTGGTGGTGGATGTGTTTAGTGCTCTGCCTGCTCACAAGCGTTCTGCCGGGACCCAAGGCCAGAGTGATGGCCCCTTGGTCCAGGGCCTTAGTTCCGAAGCCTCCCCGTGCAAAGAGCTTGTCTTCTGGGGAGCTGGAGCGAGGCGAGTGGCGAACGACGGCGGGGGACTGGCAGCCCGGGGTCTTCAGGACGCGGGACAGGTGTTCGTCCAGGATGGCCTGGGGGTCCTCGTCAGAGGCACCGGGGAGGAGGGTCAATGGGTGGGGAGAGAGCTGGGGAGCAATGATCTCTGGCTCTTCTTTCTCCTCTTCCTGGTAACAAGACATAAGAGGAAAGTCAGCAACTGGTAGAAAATAAATCCTAACATTTACTTTTTTTCTTTGAGAAGCCCATCTCACACAAACCTCCTGGATCTGTTGCAGCCTCTCCTCCAGAGAGTGCAGGGTGTCCTGCTTCCTCTTCAGGCTCTCCAGGCGGGAGATGAGCTGGGCTGCGAACGCTGCCGGCTCCATTGGGACCATCTCGGTGGGAGGACGGCGAGTACGCTGTGGGGAGAAGGAGATATACATTAGCCATACATCCTTCTATGAGCAAGCCCCAGCCCTCCTAAGATACCACACAGCTATCCACACTTCTCTCTCCTCATCTATCTACATTAATGCATTGTTCTCCACCATGGTGGTACTGATCACTCTCATAGGCACCAGGGCTAGGGGGTTGATCCAATGGAGTGACAGGGCCTGGTGTATGGTCACGCTGGGCTAGAGGCCTCGGCTGGTCCCCTCTCTGTCATCATCAGCAGGACTCTTTAAAGTCAGCTCACTTCAAAGGCTTCCTCGTCAAATATCAAACACTCGGTTGGGGGGAGAGTAGGACGGTGGAGGGAGGGAGGGATGGAGGGATAGATAGATAGATGGGAAGCAGTGGCTTTACATCTCGGAATAAAAGCCACATATCGACAGGGGGTGGAAGGGAACTCCAGGGAGGAAAGGATGAGGGATTAACAAAAAAAGGAAAAGAAAATGGGAGAAGTTGAGATGCAGAGATGTGTGTTCACAGGAGGGGAGAGAAAGAGAAAATGAAGAGAGGGATTGAGCGGAGGAATAGAGATAAAGGTGACAAAAAAGATAGGGATGAGAGAGATCAGACAGGTTGAGGCAATTTATTCCTCCCCTCGTCACACACTAGGCACCTTTGAGCTACAGTAAAGTGACTGTCAACCAATGTGTATGTGTGTGCAGAAATCTTAAAATTATTTGCATTTTTTGCACTGGGGCTTTCTTGATTTTTCCTTTTTTTTTGTTTCTCCCATCCCTTTGTAGTAGGGATGAAGGGGAGAATGGAGTGAGAAAAAGAGGCGCCGTCTGATGGAGCCTAGGGCTGGTGCACCATGGGAAATGGCAGCCATTGCCAAAAAAATAAAAAAAATCAGACGGGAAACAGAAAACAAGAAATAAAAGCGAAAAATAAATCAGAAGGGGGTTAGTGAGAAGAGAGTCAAATCCTTATGCAAGGAGCACTTGCTGCATGTCTCAAACTGTTAGGGGAAAAGATGGGCTTTACATCAAGTTTATTTGAACAAGCTGCTTCTGTTCCAACTAGTTTTCAGAGTCGTTTCCTGTGCTTCTGTAAACCTGATGATAGCCTCTCTCTCTCTCTCTGGAGCCTTAAGCTACTAGCTTCCCTCTGACCCACTGAGAGCTCACATGACGCTCAGACTTTACCCTAAGATCCCTCACTTATAGGGGGAGGGAGGGGGGTATGTATATGTTGGGTGGGTGGGGGGGGGGGTGCTGTGGAGGAAAAAAAAGGGGGGCCAGCTCAGTTGGAAGTTGTCACTTCTCTGTGCGTTTGCTCCATTCATCCTTGGATCAAAGCGCTGCGTGTGTGTGTGCGCGTGCGTGAATGTGTCGGAGTAGCTTTGTGTTTTTTTTTTTTTGTGTGTTGGGAACCGGGCTGATTTCAGAGCCCCTCGGGATAAGGCGGCAGAGATCTTCCTCATTCTCCATATTTACAGCATCGGTAGGGAAGAAAAACCCTGGTGTGTGCCGAGCGCTGCGGAGATAAACAGCTTAGAGACCTCCCCATCTCCCGCTGACTTCAAGGAACCCTAATGGGGGTGTAGGTGACACCAAAAGGTAGCGAGGGGGGGCGTGTGTTTGTACTTGTGTGTGTGTGCACTTATGTGAGTGTGCAAGTGTGAGCGTGTGTGTGTGTGTGTGTGAGTGCGAGAGTGGGAGGCTGGATCTTTGACGTTAACTCTTCAGATCTATGCCGGTGTTGTTGAATTGAGAATGCCGAATACAGTTTGTGCATGTACTATTCATAGAAACCCAGAGGGACCCAGAAACAGAGGGTGGTATGGAAATTACACTGTGGGACCCAGGGTTCAAAAAGACATGAGCGTGTGTGTGTGTGTGTGTGTGTTTGTGTACTTACAGGAAAAGCAGGCAGAGAGACTTGACTGTTCATCCTCATGTTGCGCTGCATCTCTCTCTGTAGCTGCTTCTTGGAGCCCAGTTTATAGGGAGGGATGCCATCTCTGAGGGGGCACAGACAGATCACAAAGGTCAGTTACCTAATCGGGTAAATCATGTAAGACCAAACAGCCAACCGGGTAGACCAAACGGGAGTAAATCTAATTCATTCATTCTCCCATCCATTTTGTTTATCATCTTTTGGACATAATTTGAGAAGAACAAAGATACTCAAGACAACATTTCTATTCATTCTGGGCGACATGACTGAGTAAGGGGATAGGAGGTTTTGTTTGCCCTACAAATGAGACAAGTTTTTAGTCCAGCACTGCTGTCCCATTCACTTCAACACTACACACACACAGCAGCACTCTGCTCTACTGGATACAAGTAGTTTGAGCATTAGCATTCCCCTACTACTGCCGTTATGCGAGCTGAGGACAGGATTAGCTGCTCATTACACTTATTTCAAAGAGTTACTGCAGTACAGGACCCAAGGGTGTAGCTAACCTGGTTAAATCTATGCGAGGGACTGAATGGCTGACTCACTGGCTCAGAAAAAATGAAATCAGACAACAAACAGCAAAGCGTGGTCTTCAAACTGCAGCGCTTAACAGTGTAAAACAGTGTCTTTTCTCCCATGCTAAACAGCACTTTCCCGTTGACCTAGCCTCACTGAGGAGCACTTTTCCCCTATTGCTTTGAAATGCCACAGTCATGCGCATAAGCAACCCCCCCCCCCCCCCCCCCCACCCTCCCAATCTTCATTTGGCAAGCGCTGCCGCAGCCAGCCTCTGATCTCCGCACATCAAAAGGCTGGTTTGTAAGATAAGGTAATGTTTGAAGTCTGCGCAGCTGCATTCCCCAGCGTCCAAGCAAATCCATAAATAAGATATAAGCAAAACTCCCCCCCCCCACCCCTCTCTTTCTCTTCCCACCCAGCCTCCTCCCTAGTTGCTTTTCCCCTATTCTTTTCTTTTCTTTTCTTTTCTTTTCTATTCTTTTCTTTATCTGTTATTGAGATTCAGATGTTTATGAGTCCTTTCCAACTGACCTAAACGGAGGCAGATATTCTGATCAAGGCCAGAGCGGGCAAGAATTGAAGAGGAGTGTGTGTGTGTGTGTGTGTGTGTGTGTGTGTGTGTGTGTGTGTCACTGCACTGGGCAAAGTACAGCAGAAGGGCACTATATGGGCCCCGGTCTCTTTGAAGCAGGGCTGTGTAGAGATATGAGAGGACTCCCTGTCGTAAAAAAAAAAAAAGAAAAATCTTTATAGCTGCCATATTTATGTGTAACCCGGCCCACTGGTAGAAGCCCTACACATCAGTCCCTTTGCCTGAGAGTAAACGGTTAGCTTGGTCATGGTTAACCTTGCTGCTTCCACTGACATCATCCATGTAGAGCCCTCGACTCCTCCCCAAAAGTTTCTGCGGCTCTATTGGCCTGAGCGCTCTTGGCCTTGAGCTGTGCACCGCGCAAATGACTTCATAACACCTTGTCACTTGAGAGACACGTGGTGACGTCAAGGTAATCCAGCAGAAGAACGAGGCCCTCGGCACGTACACAAGATAAGCGCCGAGCCCATTGTGGACACAGAGAGGCCTAACTCTCTTGAGCCAATTCCTTGATTAGTCAACCCCCATAGGTGATTACTATTTGACAACAGATTTTGAGAACTTCGCCAGTAATTCAAGTCATTTTTGCAGCGGAAAATGGTTAAGTGTTTAAAACATTTGGACATGTTATTGGTTTGATTTTTGATTTTTTTTTAAGGATAATTTTTGTTGGCCTTTTCAAGCTTTTTTTAATTATTAGATAGTACAGAGTTGAAATGGGGAGACAGAGAGAGAGAGAGAGGGGGGATGACATGAAGTAAAGGTCCACGGGTCGGATTCGAACCCGCGACCACTGCAACGAAAGGCCGGAGCCAATATGGTACGCGCTCTATCCACTACGCCACCGGAGCACCCATTGGTTTGATTATTAATGGACTAAGTAATGATAATTGCAGTTGATTCTGTAAACTAACCCCCCGAGTTGCAACCTTGCACTACTTTGTAAAACTATTGTAACCAACAGTGCCGTTGTGTCAGCGGATGCACTAAATGTAAAGACTGATGCTCTCCCACGCACCTGCTCACAAAGTCTCTCTGCATCTACAGTATAATGCAGAATAGAATAAACACACAGAGTTGTTCCAGAATACAAGGATGGAGCTTGGCACTGACACCACTGTCCTGTTGTCCATCTTTTAAGTGTGTCCTGAAGGCAGCACTATTGCTCCAGTTTGGATATGGCTCCCAAGGTGTCACCTAATCTTTTTTTTTTTTTGTGGTTTCCAACAGCACCTAATTTTCACATTCCTGGGTGTCTATGGTGCGCTGGCATATCTCCCACCGGCGTGTTTGGTTAATATTGACTTACACACTGCTGTCAGTCAGGGACATGGCGTCGTCAGTCAAGGCGTCACTGGACACCTCGCTGTCGTTGGTGCTGCTGGCGGGGGCCAAGGAGCCCACATGGCAGGGCTTCAGCGAGTCTCCTCCTCTCCTGTAGGATCTGGGGGGAGGTGACAACAACAATAATCAGATCAATGCTAAACGCTTATTAATGTAAAATGAAATGGTAGCTAACAGGTGGCCGACGTTTCCCTTCTACTATAGTGAGAGTGTATTTGACATGTTTACATCATTGACAACTGCATCCTCTGATGGTGTTAAGCGAGTACTATGCATGTGTGAATATGATCCCGTCTCCTATCAATACCAACTGTAATGAATGAATGTGACAGGCTTGTCCGGCGCCTGGCAACCACCCTACCCGCTCAAACACAAGTTCATTTGCCCTGGCAACTCTGGGGTTTTTCTACCCTACTTAATCCTCTCTTAAATAGCCTACAATTTCTCTCTTTGCATTTCTCTCACTCTTTTCCTCAGTGTTCATCTCCCGCTGTGCGTGCATTCTTGCCATGGTACAGGAGGAGGAGGAGGAGAAAAGGGGGGGAGTGACCAACAGGAAAAACATTTTTTTTTTAAAGTACACAGCGGAAGCATGAGAGTGTGTCAGAGAAGGAAAGAAAGGGGAGATGAGGGAAAAAAAGGAGGGAGATACCCAGCAGGACTAAAGCTGTAGCCCCCCCCCCACACTCCCCAACTCCAGGCTGACCTTCAGAGGGGCTTGCAAAGAGTCAGGTATTTAACACAGCTGGCCTTGCATTCTTCCCTCTCTCTCTTTCTCTCCCTCACCCCCTCATTTATCCTTTCTCCTCCCTGCATTTCTTTCATGAGGTGCACCCCCCCCCCCCCCCCCCAACACACACACACACACCTTCCTTTCCGCTCTCTTTCCTCTCACATGAGTTCCAAAAGCATGCCTCGTAGACCCCATACAAAAAAGAAAAGATACATATAGAAGGAGGCGGCTAGGCAGGGAATTAAAGGAGAATTGACGCAAATAAGACATGAGTGAAGAAGAGAGTGACAGATAGGGGGTGAGGTTGGGAGGTGTCAAATGGTGTTTTTTAAATAAAGTTAGATGCAAACAGGTGAAGGGAATCAGCGAAAAGTGAGAAATGGGTTCCACATGTTCTGAAATGTGTAAGGGTGACAATAGGGAGGGGAGAGAACCACACTGGGGCTTCACGTCAACAAACAAAAAAAAAGGGACTGATGCTCTCTTTACTCTGGGCAACAAGCATCCCACTGTCGGAAAGTCCCGGCTACTCCTAACCAACCCACACAAGCTGTCACTCCTCCATGCTGGCCTATGCTGCTAGCTGTCAGTTTGCTAAGCCTGTCACAGCCGTGAGTGTAAAAGTTAAGATCTTTGAGCAACACCAGAGAAGGTGTCCCACTGTTGGTCATTCTATTCCTCTATAGAAAGATAAGCATATCTAGGTTTGGGATGATTTGACTTGAGCCATAAAAAAGGGCATCCAAATGAAGCCGGGGATCATCCGTTTCAAAGTGCCTTCTATGGATCAGCTATAGATGTATAACCCCGGCCAAAAGGCTTTCAGGACAGCGTGGTACAGGAGGAAGCATAGCATTGCAATGTCATCATCTATTATTTGCTGGCTGGGGCCGGAGCCAGCCCGTGCTCTGTGAACTTTTCCCGTGGAAGACGATCCCCTCATTCTGCTCAACTATTTCAAAGCCCCGGAAATCCAGGCGAGCGCCAGCAGAGGGCTGCTGCTGCCGGAGATGGGGAGGGGAGGGGGGGGCAGAGAGAGAGAGAGAGAGAGAGAGAGGAGAGCGGACAGAGCCTTCCACAAACTTAAAAAGAAACTATCAAGTGTTGCTCTTTGACTGCACAAGAGAAGGACCCCCAGCTGTCTAAAAGTGTGAATGACTTACGTATGAACATGGATTCTGTTTTTTTAAAAGCTTAACTTAAGACATGTTAAATAAAAAAAGGTGTTGCAGCCATACCTGTATCCTCTTTCCATCACCTCCACTGCTCTCATGGACACGCTGGCCCTCTGAGCCTTGGCCGACAGTCCGACCAGCGCTTTGGCTTTGAAATCGCAGCTCCACTCCTCCTCTTCGTTGAGCGTGGGCAGGAATCCACACACCACCTTCAGATCACCCAGCCCACTGGAGCTGACGTGGTTTGGGTTCTCGCCCCCGGTCCTCACGTACTCCAGGTAAATGTCAGAGGTCAGAAACATCTGGTAGGCGTTCTCCTCCATGTTGGTCTGGATCTCCGTCTGCGCCTGGTCGAACATGGAGGAATCCACGTGCTGCTTCTTGATATTATCCCGTATGAAGGTCTTGGTGGCGGGCTTGAGCTGCTTGGCCACGATGCTGTTGTTCTCGATGTAGCGCTTGTAGATGGCTTTGGCCACTCGCTGCGTCTTGGCGTCCTTCAGGTCCATTTGCCGGAAGCCGTTGCAGGCGAACCAGAAGTCTAGGGCGTCCACGCATTTCTCTCGCTCCAGGAATGTCCTATAGAGCAGAGCCCCGTCCTGGTCCCCCAGGAGAGAGTGTAAGGACTTAGTCCAGCGGGAGAGAGGCGAATCCGGGGAGGCGCTCCCCTCCGGCTCCCCGAGACCGTCCTGGTTCCTCCGGGCAGAGGAAGCCAGCAGGACACATTTGGGGAGTTCCAGGGGCTTCATCATGGCCAGTTTGCCGGGGTAGCAGGGTGCCTCGCCCTCCTCCCCCGGCACTGGGGGTCGAGGAGCATCTTCTCTGAAACTGCTTGAGATATGGTCCATAAGCGGCCGGCTCATGGCTCTGAAGGCAGCAGGAGAGAGAGAGAGAGCCAGAGAGAGAGAGAGCGTGTGTTGTTCGCTTCTACTGTAATCTCTCCTCACTCTCTTCTGTCAGCGGGGGAGCTTGTCTCTGGTTGCCCGTCTTCTCTCTGAAACACAAAGTATTGATCTAATCAAAACCAGATCCGCCCCAACTTCAAAGAGGGGAGGGAGAGCGAGAGAGAGAGACGCAGTGAGGGTCCTTTTCAGACCCTCGCATACTTTTTTAGAAGTCGGGCAAATTCGAAGAAAGAAATCAGAGAAAACGCTAAAGCAGCAGCATTACATAAACAGCATTTCTTCACATCTGGAAAGCTTCAAAGCTGGAATGTGATTTTCTACTCGCTCGCCATTGGTTAGGTCAGGACGCGTAAATGATGAAGAATCTCACTGATTTTTCGCACATGCAGCGACGAGTGGCAAAAACCACCTGATCGATGACTGATTCTGAACTGAATCTAGGCTACATCATCTCCCTTTAATTGGATAACACACACTTCTAAGTAGCGACCATGCGTGTGTCAAGCAGGACCGCGACCCGAAAACAACACATCAGAAGTCATTAATCCACCAAAAGTGCCAGCGCATTACGCACAGATACGATCCATCGCGCCCGGTGCTTTATAGGGCTGCTTGCTGCAGAATGGAAGGAAGC
Source organism: Ammodytes marinus (assembly GCF_949987685.1). Lineage (NCBI taxonomy): Eukaryota > Metazoa > Chordata > Actinopteri > Uranoscopiformes > Ammodytidae > Ammodytes > Ammodytes marinus. The sequence continues at coordinate 23,825,574 of NC_137220.1, read as the reverse complement.
ACATGTCTCTTTTTCTACCGTGCATGACACTTTCTCATTTTATGGGTCAGTTATGTTTCTACGACAATTGATACATCTCATCACTTACGACTAAATCACGTCAAAATGATAAAGCCTACCCCGCGAGTAAAGCCCATAGCTACCTGTAGGACACATCGATGTGGGACAAACTGAAGGAGGAGATCGAAAAAACGTGACTGAAATAGTTAACATGGGTGCCTGGTGATGCTGTGCTCCTTGGGGTTCAAAAAACGCTTTGAAAGCATTCCAGCTATCTGTTGTTCCATTATCGTGGAGATTATGAACAGTTTGTTGTTATACATGACCGCCTCTACAACACTACCGCCCCCCCCCCCTCTTTAAAAACATCAACATTAACTTACAATGTCTCAACGTCTGATGTGCAACACTGCATATTTTTCACTTTGAAGGCTATCACTGACGCACTGTTACTACTGTTGCTGAAGTGTTAAAACAGCGGCAAGCAACTTAAAATTTCCCGACAAGTTTTCTTTTTCAAAATTAGAAAAATTATTAAGTGTTCAGATATCCCACGAAAGAATGTACATTACAGCCCCACTCACGTTAAAGTCACCGAATCCCGAGTCTGTTAAAACTTTCCTTTACGTCGCCTGAATGTAAGGCGAAAAAACAACAACCCCAAAGTAGACTACACCAAAGTCTCAGATCTTGTGGGGGGAGGAATTCCACATAAAAAAAGAAAAAAAGAGAGAAACACGGAGTGCTTCCTAACCATTTCTAGTTCAACTTTCACTACGAAACTAAAACGTGGGGAAGGGGAAATAGAGTTAACGACAAAGAAACTATTCGACGGGTTTTTTTCCCCCGGTTCTTCAAACGTAAGTAAAGCGGTTCGTTTTCCCCCGGAACGTAACTTCAAAGGCGAGTCAACAGCACATCAAAGGGAACTCCAATGGGGGCCAGTTGGAGGAGGCACACACACTCTTGGAACTTACCATGGATCCACGAGTTTCTCTTCTCAAATAAAACTCCACTTGTTCAATAAATAGATATCTTTCTTTATCCACAACAACAACAAAAAGCGTGTATATTCCACGGTCCTCGGTCTCCACGTTGCGTCCACATACAGTCCGCTCGAGGTTTGAGTCGGTTTGACGGAGAGAAAAATGCACTCGAGAGGAAGGAAGAAAAAAAATACCGCTTTTCTCCTCCTCCTTTTCTCCTCCCTATGGTTTCAGGCTGCCATGCCGCACTATAGGTCTCTCCTGCAGGCGACTCCAACACCAACTGAGCCGACAGGCTGGAGCAGCGCACTTCAAAGTGAGGAACCGACTGCCGGGTCCCGACAGCTGCATAAAAAACAATTGCAGCCCAATGCCGCCGTAAAAAAAGGAAAACAAGTTCCTTGATACGTTGTAATCTCTGTGGAGGGTTTTTTTTCCTTTTCTGTTGCTCCCTTTATTTCCTTGACCTGCCTGCTTTTTTTCTGCCACCTTTTACCAATCTTTTCCCAGATCACGAAGTTGCAACTACAACGTCGAGGACCTTATCAGAGACAAGCAATCTTGAGCCAACTCCCCAAGGCTTTGGAGCGTCAGAAGTAACTGATCTGCCGCCCCAATAGCATTATCGCTACAATCCCTCTGTTGCTACATAAACTTTAAAGACGCAGGGATCTTTTCTTTTCGAGACCCACATAGTTTTTTTTTCAGATTAAACCATTGGGGACCTTTAGGGATGCACAATGCACGCTCATAGCCTATTATGCATTAAAAAAAATGTTTTTTTATTTACACATAACAAGAAGACAATAGTTTTAGAAGCATAATGCAACTATGATTTCTAATCCCCTCAAGGCACCATTTGTAAATAATAAAGACACACATGCGTCCCTCCTCCTGCAGTATTCAAAGACTTGCTGGTGAGAACGTCAACTGCACTGACCTTTTCTAACATTAGGACATTGAACGCATTCTGAGTAAAAGTCACATTCACTATCAGACCTCATTTGCATGTAGATAGATACACCATGTTGCAATGGGAAAAATCAAGTCACAGTGCTGTAATACTACTCCACAGCTCCTACCAGTGGCAGTAAGGGCACATGTACAGTATAAAGACACCGGATTAAAACACATGTGCACTGAGGACAAGTTCCCTAAAGGATGTGTTATCATATCATTTAAGAATAATTACTCCTCTCTGCATCTCTGACAGCATAGCTCCCTCCCCCCTCCCCTACACACACACACACACACACACACACACACATACACACACACACACACACACACACACACACACACACACACACACACACACACACACACACACACACACACACACACACACACACACACACACACACACACACACAGAGATCAGACATTCAATATACATCACTTGTCTGACTGACAGCAATTGTTTGGACACAGACAGCAGCAGGCATTTTGGGACGCTTTTTGTATTCACACTGGACTATAGCTGAAAGCAGCCATGTTAATATTGTTCATAACACAGAGTCAATAGTGTTTCCGATGAGGTCTTTACTGTTCGAATGAGCGCCCCCCCAGGAGACCCTCTGCACAAGATGACTGGCTATGTTATTGAAAGGGACACACACACACAGTAGGTGTCCGTGTGAGTCCTCCTTGTTTTTGTCTCAGTGGACAGAGATTGAAAAACAGGTAGACGCACAGAGACGGCAAAGACTTTGATCAGCCTGTTTGCCAAAGGTGCTCTGTGCTCTGTGGAACTTTCTCCCTCAGGTGCCTCACTTCCCATCAGGGTTAATAAAAGAGGAAATTGCTCTTGAAGTGGCCCATGATGACTAAGGGATTACTCATCATTCAAAGGCCACTTTACCGCGCTCACTGCACTCAAAACATTCCCAATGTGGCTACATCAAACCTTAATGTCCCCGCAAGAAGATGATCAGCAGCAGCACAAAAGAAAGTTAGAATTATTCTTCAAATTTTCAAACAAAAGTGCTTCTTGAGTAAGATGTTACACCTGAACACCTTCTTTTGAGAGTGCACACACACTTTAAACTGAGTAATATAATATATAGGTGGAGTCAGTGATTCTGGAGAGCATGTGTTGTTTAGATCAACTTTTTTCAATATCAGTGGAGATCTCCTCACATCCCCTACCTGTCAGTAGTGTGTGTGTGTGCTGAAAAAAAACCTGGTGTTAATGCACAGCCTATAGGCTCTGTAAACGGGTATGTAAACAAAGGGGGCCCACCATAGCTAGCAACATGCCATGTTTACAGAGCCTAGGCTGTGTATTAACACTGGATTCCCCCATTACACACATACTACAGGTAGTTGATCGTGAGGAGATATTTACTGATTTTGACAACAAGCTTTATTCCAGAATCGCTGACTCCACCTTTAGTGAAAAAGATATTTAAAAGTGTTCGAAAAACATTTAAAATAGTGAAAAAGTGATGGACAAATGGTTAAAGTAAATGGTGTACTGTAGATGAAGGAGTAAGAGTTCACTTGGCAGGGCTGTCCGGGTACTTCTAACAGAAAAGGCTGGGAACCACTGAAGTACAGTGTATCCGACATTTGGAACAATGCCAGATGTGAGACTCTAATGACTCAGAGTTAAAACAAGTCTGCGCAAACACAATTTCTCATCTCATAAAAGCTCATCTACACAGTCTAGCTCTGTCTGTCGGTACACAGGTCATCTGGCTAATATACCCAGTGCTACACCCTGACAATGCCAGCCTTTGTTAACTTCGCAGAGCCAAGGCTGACCTCTGACAGTAAACACACCGGGGTGGAAACCATCACCATGGCGATGGTGTGGACCCCCTGCCAGTACCAGGGGCCAGTTGGGCCCTCATGTCCTGCCTTGTCAACCCCCTCTATGGTTACATGGGAGGTCCCTGTAGGTCCAGTCTTCCTCCGGAGCTGACCTCAGGTCTGCCACTGGCCGGAGACCTGGGGTGTCCTTGGCTCCTGGGCCTATAAAGAGGGCTTCAGAGGGGGGAGAGGTTATGGGGTGGAACTGTCCCTCTGTTTGGGAAGATATTATTACAGGGACAGGTCAGATTCAAAGAGCCCTATGAATAGAGACGTAAGGGTATGCATAAATAACTTGTAGGATCAATCAATTCTTTAATGTTGACTTTTTTAGCGTGTGCACAACATACCGTCTCATTTTCTACATTATCTAAAGTCACATCTAATGAAAAACACTTACAATCCAACAACTAAACAGGACTTGAGTTTTTTTTTACGACAGGATTATATGTTCTCCTGTGCAGCCTTGGCCTGTCGTAACTGCTACCGGCCACCTCAGTGGCAGTCATAAACACTCAGGAGTGTGTCTGTGTGTGAGTGTGTGTGTGTGTGTGTGTGTGTGTGTGTGTGTGTGTGTGTGTGTGTGTGTGTGTGTGTGTGTGTGTGAGTGTGTGTGTGTGTGTGTGTGTGTGTGTGTGTGTGTGTGTGTGTGTGTGTGCGTCTACCAGTGGTGTCCTCTCTGTGCTGCAGCTCTGTGATCAGTAACTGCTCTCAATTACAGTATTGTGTGCTGTTCCTTTTCGGCTTGGGGTTAAACTCTTTGCAGACCCCTTTGAAGTGCTCATCCCTTTATCTCAAGCCAGAGCCAAGAATTTTGGGGGAGGACAATGGAAAATGAAACCAAGAGGGAAGCTTATGGCAATTATCAACCAGGGCCATGAGGAGGAAGTCAGCTCACAGCGAGAGGGAGAGAGAGAGAGAGGGAGAGAGAGAGGGAGGGAGAGGGAGAGAGAGAGAGAGAGAGAGAGCAGATAAAGAGAGCAGGAGACAGCCAATGTAGGACAGGGGGTTACTGTTTCAAGTTTGTTTGGTGTGTACACACCCCGGGCAACAACCGACTGCCGAGAGAGGAAATGGAGGCTACCTCTTCAAAGTAGGTGACAACAGGAGGACAATGGCCTCTGAAGGGAGCAAGGAGCTGATGTGAGGAGCTGTGGTGGAGTCAGTGTTTGTGTGTGTGTGTGTGGGGGGGAGGGGGGGGGTGGGGGGGGGGGAGCGTCCAAACACAACATAAGAGAGGACTAAAAGAGTGGCAGAGGAGCACGGGAAGAGGAGGATGGAGGAGAAACAGAGGGAGAAGTGCTGTTGTCAGCACAATCAAATGGCACACACAGAGAGCTTGGGAAGAGATACAATTAAAGTGTGGAGTTAAGACAGGCTTTGAAGTTGGACATGGTGCATAATACCCTTAAAAGTTAAGGAAGGGCAACACTTCGCCAGTTTGTTATGGGGCTGATTTGAAAGAGGTAGAGGAGGAGGAGGAGGAGGGGGGGGGGGGAAGTGTGCGAGTGGTGGGAGGGTTTGTTTTTGAAAGGGTTCAGTTTGAGGGGAATGAAGTTGCATTTCAAGCGCCAATTGGCCCCAGAAGGATGGTTTCTCTTTGCAAAACAGAGAATGTTAAGAGCGTGTGGGAGTCGGCGCCTACCTGTGCATTTTGATGATAGGGGATGAGTGTGTGAGTGATGGGAGCAGGCAAAGAGAGATGTGTCAGAGGGTGGAATAGGGGAGTGAGACAGGTGAACAAGGAAAGACTATGAAGAAAGAATGAGACATGAAATAGGTAGGGAATGGGAAAGGCGAAGGAAGGCAGAGAGAGGATAAAAAGAGAGGCAAAAAGAGAGAGACAAGGAAGAGGGAGGGGGCTGTTGAAGGTTATTTATTGGGTTTCTTTCCCTCGTTTTAATCCCATTTTGCGCTTGACTTTTAAGTCTAACCAATGTATAGAAACAATGTCGGATGCACTGTCTAATCCCGTTTGGTCCATGAAACTCACTCCACACTGACAGTAATGACTTTCATTTCCTCTGCCGCTGGCGCTGGAGCACCATGCAGACACTTCACAGGCCGGATGCCCCTTGCGCCGCCCGCCATGCTCGGCCGGACAGGAGAATCTGTCTCCAGATCAGTCTTAACCTGAACCCTGGGCTCCCTCACTCATCCCTAATCCCTCACTTTAACCCCATCATCCTCGCTCCTGACTCTGGAGCCCCAGGGAACCCCAGACTGGGGAAGGTGTTCGACTTGCACCACGTCGGTTCAACACTTGGGTTGCGTTCCGAATCGCATACTTTCTACTATATAGTATGTAGAAAAAAGATTTAGGATGTCCCGATTCCTGTGGCCAGATTTAGGATGTATGAAGTACCCGGATGTCCTACTTCATGCGGCCAAGGTTGTTAGTGTTGAAAAGTGCATCCTATTTGGGCGATTCTGACCCACAATCCAGTGCGCACGTGAAGTGACGTAACATCGATGAAGCCTCCATATGAAAACAAACGGGGATGCGACGAATATGAAAGCAAGAGGCAAGATCAAGGCGCAATGTTATGATGACATAAGAGAGAAAAGTATGTCCCAATAGTATGCCTACTGCATCGTAACTAGTCGTCGGATGTAGTATGTAGAATAGAAAAAAGAAAGAGTATGCGATTCGGAACGCAACCATCATGACAGATTTGTATCTCTTTTACCCCTTGGCTTCCTGTTCCTCCATTAGAGTGGGCCCTGATGCAATCCACATGGGGAGCACCATGGCAACACTGTCTCACTTGAGAAGAATCTTGAATAATGTTCAATATCAACGCTATTAGAGATCTCTGCGGCAAATGCAGATGGATATTTAACATGTCATATACTTGGCCTTTTAAAACAAATATTTTTTTGTGGCATTTTCAGTGCTTTATTGCATCTATTGTCAGAGATTGGAATGACATGTAGTGAACGACCACAGGTTGGATTCAAAGCGGGTATGCTCTAACCACTACACCACAAGCGCCCCAGTATACACTAGGCATTAAACACTAAATTACCAAGTCCACTAAGTACTATATGAATCTCTCTTTTTCTACAAGAGCAGGCAGTTTGAGCCAACAGCAGCACACCTGTGATAATCAGATCCTTGAAATTACATGACAGTCATATACAATAAATGGTTAACTACTGCAATTTAAAGGTTTTGGTGGAATACATTTCAGTTGTTGTATGTATATAGACTATATAGTCAATTTGATGCAACTGGCAATCACGCTCTGGGTAGCAGAATTGAATATCTGAAGCCAATGGAAGACTTCTTCTATATCTGTGACCACAGTCTGCATACCCATTACCAATTCTGGTGCAAGGACATGTGTATGATAATAAAAGAGATCAATGGTAAAGAGTGGGGCAAAGGTACCCAGACAGAGATGAAGGGCAAGGGATGCAGACTAACCTCCCATACTGTCTTAGTGCATTTTCTTCTGTCCCTTTGGTCAGCCCACACTATCAGCCAAGACAGTAAATTCATGCCACGCTCACACACACTCACTCACTCACACACACACACACACACACGCACACGCACACGCACACGCACACGCACACGCACACGCACACACACACACGCACGCACGCACACACGCACACACGCACACACACACACACACACACACACACACACACACACTCTTTGTTATGAGACTAGTACCAATAGGAATTTTGATACCATTATTTGGATATTGATAGATACCATAAATTCTTCTAATAATGTGATCGCATAAAATGAGAAGTTAAGTGATTTTTTCTGTGATGACCCAAAATGAAGAAATGAAGAAATGAAAAAAAGCAAGGCCTTCGCATAAAGAAAGAAAAGTTACTGTCTTTCTCCAAATGCAGTATAGAACCTTTTTTAATACATTCAACAACAGTATACCGTACGACACACACACACACACACACACACACACACACACACACACACACACACACACACACACACACACACACACACACACACACACACACACACACACACACACACACACACACACACACACACACACCACACACACAACCTGCTGTGCCTTTCTTCACTGATGCTGCATACCTTCTAACCCACTTCTTTTCAAATCACACAGCTGCATATCCTTTTTCATAGCTCTTGTTGCGTTTGAGTGACAGGGCCGGGGGGGGGGGAAACGCAAAAAATAAATAAAAATCACGGCCATAAATACCATCTCAATGAAGAGGAGAACGATACAACCAGGAGGAGAGACAAAGGCAGAGGAGGCAGAGAACATGATGGAAGACATCAGTGTGTGTGAGAAGGGTTGGCGATAAACAGCTTTATTTATGCAAGCAGCGTATACAGCAGCCAAACACAGGCCTCCTAGGGTCTGACTCAGAATGCAGGGCTATAAAAAGCAGTGACACACAGCTCACACACACACACACACACACGTACAATGACTTTGTCAATCACACACCGTTGTACAGTCAATCCAAGAAGCAAGTCACAGGCGCACGCACACACACACACACACACACACACACACACACACACACACACACACACACACACACATTCACTGTGTACATCTAGTAAGAGGCACAGAATGACCTCAAATTCCCTGTTCCACAGTTGATTAGAGATTTGAGTGCTGCTCTTCAAATTCACGTCCTCAAATAATCTCTGATTTCCTGAAGGAAGGAAATGGTTCTTATAAACGGTGACGTATGGAACAGCTTTTTAATCAGGAATACTGATTTGATTTGATGTAATTCTGCTGTATTTGTATTTATTGATGCTGTTGACTGGTTGTGGCAATATGGCATACTGGCAAGGGTGAAATAATCTTGCACATATGCACTGCCTATACTATAGTATTTGTTATTTATTAATTAACTTTTTAACCTTCTATCATTGTTACTTACTACAGTAGTGGACCATACTCCCTCTGGGACCAAGCTTGTTTTATGTTGGTACTTGTATTATTGTAACTCTGTGTTGTATTCTATGTTTTATGTTGTATACAGACCATGGTGGCAAACCAGTTTCCCCCTTGGGGATACATAAAGTTAACCCTATCCTAACCTAACCGCATTTACACTTGCTCCGCATTTCGAAGTCAGTGTCGTGGGGCACTTTTTAACTTATGTTCAGTCATTTGTAAAGTGGCCTTTGTGCAATCATGTCCTGAAAACTAAGTTCAACCTATGACGAATGAAAACCTCCAGTTGTAGCACACACATTAATAATCACCAAAACGTCACAGTCACAAGAGTAATACAGTGCACCAGCCGTGAGCATGAGCATTAAGTGAGAATATGGTGGATGAGTGGAAACCTTGGGACTCCCAGACTGCACTTTACTGTTGTCACACAACATCCCACTGTCTGATGTGGAGATAACCAGAGAGGAAGCCAGGGCTTTGATCCTTAATGGGACCATGTCGGCCAGTGTGGAAATGACATTCATGGCCCGTGTTTACACAAGAACAATTACGGAAGGTTTATTTTGGTGGAAGACAATCAATTAGAGTGAAACTATGTCAGCGTAATAACACAGATTAAAGGAGAGAAGTTATAGCTGGAGCCCGTTTGGGTGTAAATGAGCAAATCACCGGCCTGCCAGAGAGGCCACAGGAGGCATTAACCTTTGGCCTTCAACCCATCCTTTGATCTTAAGGACTCAGTGTACTTTAAATGAAGCGTTTGGTGGATCGTCTAACAGTATCCCCAAACCGCCATTGGTCAGGGTGAAAAGTCCTGTATAAAGGGTGAAGCTAACTAGTTCATTCCATGGGTTACCTTCGCCCGTCTGAATAAAGTGTTCGTACTGTAGCTGATTCAAAATGGCCATACTGCGGCACGTAGCTCAGACTGTATGTAGGCTGGAGATTTGAGGTGAGACCTTCCCAGAGTTTGACCCATTCAACCCAGAGATCCATCAATATGTAGATAGTGTCAAATATAAAATGACTCAAAAGGTTACAGGTAAGACCGTCAGGAACCAATAGCCAAAACTGTAAGATAGAACATCAACACGTGACCACCCACAACTGTCAGTGTTAATGTAAACAGCCTCGGCTCCTCAGATATCTGTAGACCACTGCAGCAGCAAGGTCTTCAGCTGAGTTTATATATGCTGCAAACATCTTTGCCTTCACACAAGGTCATGCTGTACTTTCTAGTTTGTTTGAAGCATACTGAGGCGTAACCTTGACCCAGGAATGTGATCACAAACACACACACGCAGTACATGCCAAAATGTACTTCCTTACATGTATTCAAGTGCACATACACGTACAGTCGGTTGCAATAGTTATGAATCCTCTGGGCACTTCTTCCAGGAACAACAGACTCTACAAAAGGCTTTGTGCTGAAATACTAAATTCCTGTTTCTCAGATATCGGCTTGACGGTCCTCTCTCCTTTCGTCTCTCTTTTTTTGTTTCTTCTTTCTCTTTCTCTCTCTCTTTCTCTCTGTGCCTGGGCAGCAGAATCCGCACATCAAATAAATACAGAGAGGGGTATAGTGTTTCGTTTGGAGACAGCAGAACAGGTCACGGACAATGGGAACACGTGAACTGCGGGTGTAGAAAAGAAAGCAATTCCAATGCAAATAAGTGCAGGGGCCTTCTTCTTTGAAATCAAATCGGATTTTTGGAATGTAATAGTAGTCCTCCAAACTGTTTTCCAGGAGAGTCAAAAATAAATAAATAAATTGATTCTTTTGAAATGATCAGTTTTCAAGCCCATGCATTCCTCACCTACCATAGACACTAAATACTAATGAATGGGGGGGGGGCTGATTATGAAGCCAATCCTTGGTCCACCAAATGTTATTATCATCATAAAACCTCCACTCTCTGGAGACAATGGAGGAGACTTGGCAGCCATTTGATTATAATAATAAGTGGTAATTCAGGCTGGGTTTGAGTGGAGCCGTTGGTAAAACACAAAGTGGTGTGGCAGAGGCAGAAACAAGCGGACCCAAGGACTGTAGCGCTTGGCCTGAGATTCAAACAATCCACTCGCAGCGCTCTCTTTATCTGAACCAACCACAAACCCCCCTCAAACTACTCTTTACAGTTCAAACGGGGGGCTTCGGCTTAATAGTGACGGGGGAGATGGGAATCAAGGTCTTTGACTTTAGTGTAAAGTTACAGAGCTAATCTTGGTTAACATGCATGTTGTGGTCATGCAAACACAAGGGCAACAGCATGACTTCCCCCTAATTGAGGGATTAATTATGGAGGTATTTGAAAAAGATGAAAAACATACTAAAAAAGGAAAAAGAAAGCATGACAAAGTGATGAAAAGTCCTTTTATTAAAAATGATGGCTATTGGTAAGTCGATCATATATCAGTAACAATAATATATAGTCAATCAATGATATAAAAAAATATAAAACGTTAATAAAATTGTAACCAAGTGTAAACAAAACAAAGGAAAAACTCAACTTTGACAATGAATAAATAATTCAAATGTTCATTAAACCATGAGAGACAACAGTACAGAAAACTCAAAGATGATTGGTCCAGTGGCATGACAAAGGCTTGTAAAATACAGTCAATAAGGCTCACATCTGATTGGGTGTCTCGTCCTTCATATCCCGGCGTATGGTCAAGCTGTGGTTCCCCAACGGTTACCTGTAAACAGGACAGTGTTTAATCATCACACCAACATTATAACACGTCCATATTAAAAGGTGGAGTCAGTGATTCTGGAGAATGCTTGATGTCAAAAATCACTTTTTTCAAAACCAGTGAATCTCTCCTCAAAATCCACTATATGTTCATACTGTTTGTGAGCGCTTTAAAACAAGTGTTAATACACGGCTTGGGCACTGTAAACGAGCATGTTGCTAGCTAGCTATGGTGGGCCCCCTTTGTTCACCAGTTTACAGAGCCTAGGCTGTGTATTAACAATGAATGTTTTTTCGGCGTGCGCACACAGTACGGACAGGTAGCAGATCATGAGGAGATATTTAATGATTTTGACAACAATCGTTCTCCGGAATGACTGACTCCACCTTTAAATAACACCATCATAAAAAGAAATTTAAAATAAATAAATAGTATAGTAAACATGTAAACCAACTCTGTGTTTGACTGTTCCTTCCATTTGACTCTCAATGTCTCTGTCATGTTAGGTTGTGAGGTAGAGTACAGTAAAATAACGTCTTGTTACTGTGATGTGTCTGACAGTCCTGAGAGATGTTTGCAGAGATGTGAGCAGCACATGATGTGACAGCTCCTCTTATCACTGTGTATGTATCATATAGATGCTTTTCATAAAGACATAAATGGCTTTACAGTATGATGGATCGGAGGCAAATGAAAGCCCTGAGGACAGGAAGCTGTCATAATCAAAAGACCTTATCTAATGCACCTGCAACCTAGTGCGTTACAAAGCATACTGCAAGCCTATACGAATACTTCTGGATCTTCATACTTCACTGTAGTCACTGTCTGAAGTACACTGGAGGAAAGATCAAGGCACTTGTAAAAATGCATTGTTCCTTGCAGAAGTAAAAACTTTCACATGACCAGTGTTGTGCTGCAATAGCAAGGCATTCACATAAAAAACTAAATATTTTTTCTTTAAATGCAATATAGTGCCTCTTTTAATACTTAAGTACCGCAGCACTTACTAAGTACCAGTGTACCATATGAGACTAACACACACACACACACACACACACACACACACACACACACACAGCTGCGTGTAACAAAGTACTGCAAGTCTATAAGAATGATTCGGGATCTTCATACTATAGTCACTATCAGAACACTGGGGCAAAGATCAAGGCACTTGAACAAAAGCATTGTTCCGTGAAGAAGTACAAACTTTCACATGAACCATGTACAGGCTTATGCACACACACACACACACACACACACACACACACACACACACACACACACACACACACACACACACACACACACACACACACACACACACACACACACACACACACACACACACACACACACACACACACACACACACACACACACACACACACACACACACACACACACACACACACACACACACACACACACACTTCTATACAACGTAAACAGTCATGCTAACCTCCTCCTGCTGCGACAGGCATCCAGGTCTTCCTGTAGCAGAGAGGCTCTCTTCTGAAGGAAGTTCACCTGCATCACAGATGGACAATGCACAAGTTTAGCACAAAGAATACTTTAAAAATACACTCAACAGTGTAAACCCCCAGGCCGTCTCCAAGTAACATTTAGAACGGTTTAATACCTTTTTAATGCCACTTAAAAAATGAAATTGAACGTACATTTTAAAGGTACTTTTAATAAAGACCATTTATCATAAACTCATAATCACATTGATATACTGTAACAAGCTTTGTGAAGTATGTGTGTACTCTTAATAAAAACATCAAAAAGTGCTTATTTCTCACATAGGGGAGAGTGGCCTAAGTTGTGCCACCCCTTGTTTCTAGAAAACCATAGAAGAAATGTGACCACATATTTAAGAAGAGCCATCCATTAAACTCATCCTGTAAAGAAGGGAGAAACATGGAATAAGATATAACCACATTTAAGCTAAAAACAATGTTTTTTTGCCTTTCAAAGTAAAATTTCTATGATCAAGGTTTTTTGATTACTGTGTCTGAACAATTATAGACACGTTTGAAAACATTTGACACATGTTTTAGTGCTTTAGTATGCTACACTTTGTGTCTATATAGTTAGCACGATGTCAGCCCTAAACTGCTGCATCATGCGTATTATCCAAAATTCTGGGGATGGGGTGATTTGTGCCAGAGGGCCTAGGTGAGTTATAAGTAAGTAAGTAAGTAAAATGTATTTATAAAAGCACATTTATAGCAGTTTGCACTGTCCAAAGTGCTTTACATGTGCATTCAGTAGGTAAAAAATTAAGGTAAAATACCACAATAACCAAAATAAAAGACATAAAGCCCAGACATCCACATATGAACAAAGATAGTAGTGCAGAGGTAAGATAGTTAATTGGGAGGAAAAACCAGGGTGTACAGATGGGTTTTGAGCCATGATTTAAAGGCAGAAATGGAGAGGGAATCACATATGCCAGGTGGCAGTTGGTTCTACAAGGGCGGAGCAGCTAGTGCAAAGTACATTTCTGAGAGTTGTGCCATTGGCATGGCTGTATACGCTGGTCACCAAAAGAAAGTGATTGTCTACAGTAGCTCAAAAGAGACTGACATCTCCATTCCACTTAACGACACCACTGACAAGAGTTCAGATGGCCAGAAAGATGATGATGGTGACTTTGTCATTGTTAGATTTGCAGGCAAAACCACCTAGATCTGCTAGGCCTTGTTTAAGAAAATTGACCTTCAATCTTTGTAAAAGATTTACTTTATTTACTTTAAATAAACCTTAAATAAGTGATTGTCTAATGGATTTGTCTTGCATTATAGTTTATGAGATATATATCAATGGCACAACTTACCCCATGGTATTTTCTCCAATGGCACAACTTACACCACACCGGGGGCAAGTTGTGCCACAAGACAACTTTTTTTCCGAAAGCTATATTTCTTCAACAGTTTATTCCAGATCCAAAGTTTTTATTGCCAGGGATGCACAACACCCTGAAATATATGTATATATTTGAGTTGGAGACTTAACTGTCAAGGCCTCACTTTAAAGTCACTTTGAGTAAAAAGTGGCACAACTTAGGCCACTCTCCCCTATTTGTCACATCCCTCTCCAAGTATTTAAAAAGGGCAACCAAAAAATGTCAGACCTTTGAAAAGGAAGTTAAATAATTTACAGCAAAATCCAATACTTTACACTGCTTTGGAGTCCGACCCTGCGTGTACTGATCAGTTGTACTATCACAATGATGAAAGTCAGAAAAACCAGTGCAGTCAGATATACAGAAATGTTAAGCAGAGCAGGGTTCGATGGCTGTGGGTCAACGTCTGGGTGGAGGGGGGTTAGCTAAGTGGAAGAAAGGCTTGGTTGTTGAGACCAGGAGGGGGGGTCAGGAGGACATCAGGGGCTGGGGGGTCAGCAGATTAGGGCCGTGGGGTTAAAGCACATGGGGACAGAGGGAAGACTATGAGCCAGGTTAGTTGAGGTTAGGGCGCCTGCGAGGAAGAGGAGAAAGCAGCAGCAGCAGCGCCGCCATTCTTTTGTTTGGCAACAACTTGCCAGTTTATTTATGAAATGTCTTTGGCTCAAGAGAAAATAAACCCCATCTACATTTACACGGCATCCAGCAGCCTGGCAGAATAATCACGGCTCCCCAAAGAATCCGTATTGTTCTGGGACCCCCGTATACTGGAGCCCAGGGGTACATTCCATTCTGTGGGGGAGACCTCAGGAAAAGGTCTAGCATTTCATTTGGCACTTGGCAGCACTGAAGTATATGCAAAAAAAAAAAACCTAAGCGAACTGTGGTGGGATGCCTCCAGAGACATAAGAACTCTACCCACCTTTCCTTTAACCATGTACAAATAATGTACATTAATGTGTGAAAACCCAAAGACGTCCTCAATGAGAGGAGAGACACCACTCCGGTCATGAAATACATCTTATAAACATATCCGATCACAGAGCCTGCGGTCTGCGCACTGAAATGGGATCTCGGTCGATCTATTTGAACAAGGGGTTGAGGGTTTATGATGAGCCCCCTTTTAAAACTTGTACTGCAAGGTCCCACCATCACCATTACAGAAAAAAGCCTCTTTTGTTTATAATGTAAGAGCTGGCCAAATGAAATGATTCAGAGTCAAAATGAACCCAATGATGTTAGTAAGACACACAGATCAGAGGGAGGACATGGCTGTATGAATGTGGTTATGCCAGGGGGTTTGGAGAGACACAAAGATATTAAGGTTTACATAAAGAGGATTGGCGGTGCAGTGCTACACTAGAACCACACCAAAGCGTCCTCTTGGTGCCATCCAAACAAATACATCTCTGACGTGCAAATTCATCAGGGTTATGTTTCTGCTAGCTTTGCTTGATTAGTAGCAACAGAAAGTCCAAGATGAAAGGAAATCATTTCAACCTTATAAAAGACTGAGGACGCAGAATTGAAAAAAAAACAAAAAAAAACATGGCCACGCACTGTTGCCTTGACAACTTCTTGCATTTACAGTAAACTATCCAGCACTATAGGCCCTAGGTGTTCACAGCTCAAATGAGGGTTCACATCAATGAGAGTTAGAGGGTTGCTTTTTTGTGGCTTTATTAAATTTAAAAAGGGTCAGAGTCAGTGATTTTGGGGATCGTTTGTTTTGGAAATCACTTTTTCTCAAACTCAGTGAATATCGCCTCACGATCCTGGAACCTGTCTCTACTGTGTGCGTGCAGAAACATTAATAATCCAGTGTTAGTTCACTATACTAGGCTCTGTAAAACAGGCATGTTGCTAGCTACGGTAGGCCCCCCTTGTTTACATGTACATACCCTTGAATGCATGCCAGTTTACAGAGCCTATAGGCTGTGTATTAACACCAGCGCACACAATATACTGCACCATGAGGAGATATTCACTGATTTCCACAAAAAAAATTACGATTTTGACCACACTTGTTCCTTCACAATCGCTGACTCCACCTTTTATTTTTTATTTTTTTAAAGATATCTTTTGGGCATTTTTATGCTTTATTGATAGTGCAGAGACAGAGGTGAAATGGGGCAGAGAGGGGAGCGACACGCAGAGTACGACCGCGGGCCGGAACCGAACCCGGGTCCGCCACTGGCCGAGGCCCATGGGGGGGGGGACGCCCTACCAACTGAGCTAAGGGCGCCCCCTCTGACTCCACCTTTAACCAGAAACACAAACAGGAACTCTAAGGAATAGAGTAGGTAAAAGTAAGGACATGTTGAAAACTGTGGCGGTAACCTGCAGTGCAACCCAGACAATATTTAACATTCTTGAAACTAAAAGGCACCAGATCGAATGTGTCAGCGTGTTTGTTCTAGTCTTGCGTGTATACGTGATGTGTATCAGTTCTCACCTGAGCTTTGAGAGAAGTGATGGTGTCCTCCAGTTCCTGTCTGAGCTCTGCTGGCATCAGACCTTTGATCTTCTCCTCATACTCCTGACGCACCACGGTCACCTGAGAAGACAGACAGGGGAGGAGACAGACAAACTGTGTCAGTAAACTACCAGGGAACAAACACAGCAATACACCCCTAATCCTCAATAAACACCTGCAAAGACAATAGATGGTTCAAATATAATCTGTTGGTCTATTTGGTTTAAATACATTGACAGGTTTTAGAGGTGGAGTCAGTGATTCTGGGGAAGGCTTTTTGTAAAAATCAGTGAGTATCTCACTCACGGTCGGCTACCTGTCCGTACTGTGTGTGTGTGCTGAAAAAAAGAAAGTGGGTGTTAATACTCTGTAAATTGGTATGTAAACAAAGGGCGCTAACCGTAGCTAGCGACATGCCTCTAGCGACATGCCTGTTTACAGAGCCTATGCTGGTATATTTATACTGGATGTTTTTACTAAGCGAACAGACAGGTTGTGTATCTCACTGATTCTGACAACAAAATTGCCAACAAGCATTCCCCAAAATCGCTGACTCCACTTTTAAAAGGCTGCTTGCAATATCAAGCAAATTAATCATATTAATCATTGCAGAATAAGTGCTTCTGCTACCCATTCACACACACATTCCCATGTATGCACTTCCAGACACGGTGGCCCTCAAAGCTCCCTTAGAGGACGCACACACACACACACACACACACACACACACACACACACACACACACACACACACACACACACACACACACACACACACACACACACACACACACACACACACACACACACACACACACACAGGCAGTGTGGGTATCCCCTCTTTATTCATAGCTCAGAGTATTCCCTGGCTCTTCACAGCTCCTTCACATCTCCACAGGGGGCCCACAGACATGGCATGGCTCTCTCAGCACAACACCCCCTACTGGCTGCTGGTGACTACAGCTCCAGATCAGACACAATGCATTAACAGGCCTGTTACACAGCTGGGTCTGGAAGAGCACAGGGCCACGGTGCAGGGCAGAACACATCAAACACGCCAGTGGCTCAGTAGCTTGTTAGCTAGCTAGCTAGCTCCACTGGGGGGGGACCGGAGGAAGTCTGTCTGGGGCTAAATTACACTGCACTAAACCAGAGTCTGATTATAGAAGTTGAAAAGGGTTTGGTTAGTCTAACCCCCTCCACTGTTACCCACAAACACACATGAATGGAAGCACACACTGACACACACACACAGTTTGTTTTTTACAGTACCGTCAAAGCGTTTACAGCATTTTGAATGGAGTTGCTGAATCAGTTAATTCGGAGCCTGATGAAGAGTTTACCAGAACTGAAGGAATCAATTGGGGGCTGTGAAAGGCAACCGTTTCTTTCACCCACGTATTTCAAGGTGTAACCAGGGGAGAGTCTGAGCATTTCAAACGGTAATGTCTTTGACAGAGTCCAGAAAACATTAGGAATATCAGCGCACTCCCCCACCTCTCCTCTCATCAGTTTGATCTTTAAAGTGAAGGCAATGTGAATGAGGTGAGGGGGAGGGGAAGAGGGGGGAAGATTGGTTTTCCTAAAATAATTTTCCTGTTGTGGATTTAACTGATTGTTCTGGCTTTGGCTAATTAATCTTCCTGGGCACAATGAAAGGGATTGGGAAGCACTTCAAAGCAACCTCCAGTATAAATGATCCCAACATGAAGCGGCTCACTTTGTCTCGGCACAGCATGCACTAGATTAGTCTGCCACAACTTTGCCAAATTTTCAGGCTCCTTCTGCCCCATTCATTTTAAAGTGTCGGGGGCGGGACAATAATATTGGCTCCGGAGTTTACAGAAATATGCCCCTTTCTTCTCTCTGTGTGAGAAAGTGGTCAAAGGATAATTTGAGAGTGACGGATTTCAGAAGCCTTAATTTGAAATGTCCAGGAGTTAGACAAAATCAGCCGGAGCTGCGGGAGTGCCGATGTTCAAACGGGTCCATCTATCTATAGCAGCTTCTGTAGCCATAACAAAATGGTAAGCCAAGACAAAAAACACTCCACTGCCTCAAACCCAGGCAATAAACAATGGTTGAATAAACACATCCCTTAGCGACCACTCTGAATTTAAGTCTAGATTCTTCAAAAGCCACGCTCCTCAGCTTCTTGCATTCTTGGTTCATGTATGGTGCAGTCACCGCAGCAATGAGAGATCCGCTCGGCCCTAAATTACAAGCTCCTTTGTGGCAATGCTGTCTCCATTCTCCTTCCCATACATTAGAATGGGCAAGGCTACAAGAGTGTGTGTTCACAGAGAGCAACGGGGGGGGCTGGATACTGTACACATACAGTGGTACGTCTGATCAAAGTAGACAAGCCATGAATGTTTGCTTTAGAAAACGATGACAGGAGGGGCGGGGGGGGGGGGGGGGGTGGAGCCCAAACTACAACTAATGTATAATGTGATACAGTTTAGTATTCTATCTGGCGTCTGTCCTCATGACTTTGTGGTCGACTGCACAGGATTGCTGGTGTGAGTCAGACAGAGAAGCATAATAAGATATCACTTATTATTTTAAACGCTTATGACATAGGATTTGTGCTCTTGCTGCACAGCCACAGACCTAAGCCCTCGCAATCACACCTTTCCACAGCATGTCTAATTAAAGCTTAGCCATAGTTTACTAAGCAGTGTGTGTGTGTGTGTGTGTGTGTGTGTGTGTGTGTGTGTGGGTGGAAGCGGCACAAACATATCTGCCGTGGAAACGTATGCTGGGCTATCAAGATACGGGAAAAAGTAAACAAGGATATAAAGTACCGATTCCGAAAAATATGTAACTTCAGCGTGTATCTTCTGGGGATGGTAACAAAATTAAAA
Source organism: Ammodytes marinus (assembly GCF_949987685.1). NCBI lineage: Eukaryota > Metazoa > Chordata > Actinopteri > Uranoscopiformes > Ammodytidae > Ammodytes > Ammodytes marinus. The sequence continues at coordinate 23,805,895 of NC_137220.1, read as the reverse complement.
AACAGGAGCATCTATCAAACTCCTCAAGGAGAGACATTGTTCCCTTCAGCTCTGCATCCTCTCTCCTTCCTCTCCCAAGGTCCCTCCTCACACACATCACACACACACACACACACACACACACACACACACACACACACACACACACACACACACACACACACACACACACACACACACACACACACACACACACACACACACACACACACACACACACACACACACACACACTTTCATCTCTTTCTTATCACATTTCACATTCGCATTCACAGCAAAGGCACGTTTGTTTGTTTTTCCTGACAGGTGACAGGCAGGAGGCACGTGACAATCGGCATCTGAAAAAAACAAACGCAAAACATTAGGACAGAAGCCGGCTGCCTTTGAACAGTACGGTTGATCAAACCTTCAGTCAGGGTTCTTTTTTTTTGGTCGTTGACGGACTCCAGATAAGACTGAGGCAGAGAGAGAAAAGAGGAAGATAAACACAGGCAGGAGGAGGAGGGGGGGGGGGGAGAGAAAACAGAAGTGTGCCACTGTTTCCCAAAGCAATGAAAAGGCACTTTGACTTTCTGCAGTAAAATCAGGTTTCATCTCCTTCAGCGAAATGAGATTTTGTTTGTTCACGATAAAAGCGTGATTCTCCAGTTTTGAAGGCTGCGGGGAGCGGCAGTCGCTTTTCCTCTCCCAGTCATCTTAAATTGGCAACATTTCATCTATATATAGTCCTTAGATTGTGCTTTTGACTTTCCCTTGCGTTTGGTAAGCGTCGCATGGCGTGGTTTTTGACAGCTGCCAGCAGGAAAAGGAACAAGCCCTCAACACTTTTCAATGTTCAAATGAAGTTTGTCACATCGTTGGGAAGCTTGATGTATGCTAATGAAATCGAGGTGTGTGTGTGTGTGTGTACAGGTTTGCTTGCGACAGGTTGGGGAGGGGTGGGGGGGGGGGGGGGGGGGTGAGTGTCTGCTGTAAAATAAATTTTTTGATATACCCCCTTGTTCCAAAGTGACAAAAAACCTTGTCAGGAAAAAAGGGGTACATCAAAAATGACGCCACTCACAAAGTTTGCAGCGCCACATCCACTGAGTTGGCACTCGGAGAGTTCACCAAGGAACGAACGCTTGGAATTCAAAAACGCTTTGCTGTGAGAGTGGGAAAAAAGACAAAACGCTTCACAAAATAAAAACAAAACAGAAGAAGGCGGGAGGAGATTAGAAGTGGCTACAGATCTGAGTGAAGCTTTTAGAACTATGGGATGGATTGGTGGCTGCTGTTGCTGATGTCATGTGCCTCTACACAAACAGCACACAGGGAAAACGACTGAGACTACACAATTGAAGTTCAACTCTGCTGCCTGCATTCTTATGTCTGCGTCAATACCGAAAACAACTACAGAAATGATTATTCTATAAAAAATTTTTAACTTTACCAAGCTCCCTTGTTGCAGAAGAATACATCTCTGAAAATGTGTACAGTTCACGGCGCCCGCTGTATCATTATATATTTATACAAAGAGCTGTACTCTTCAACATTCTGCTCCTCTCTTCAAGGAGCATTGAACCACACAGTGAGTTGCTGCTGATCCACCATTTTAGAGTGGGGGGAGGGGGGAGAGGGGGGGGGGGGGAGAGGAGGGCGGCTGCTGCAAGGGCCCCGCAAGTGTGAGGCGCGCAACATCTGTGTGAAGTCTGGGCAGAAAGGCTGCTTTTTGGCGTGTGATATCAGATTACAAAGACAAGTCGTGGCAGATAAACTAGGGCATTATCAGTGTGAGGAGACGGAGTAGACGTTTAATTTCATACAGGGGGAAAACAATGTGCTAAACAACAATGCAGATGCACAGACATATGATGTAAGGCACATGTGCAGTCACACGCTAAACAAATTGATGAAACATGTACACTAGAAGCTGTAATAACGCGCGTACGCACACACACACACGCGTAGACACACACACACGCGTAGACACACACACACACACACACACACGTAGACACAGACACACCTTCTCAGTAACAAGGAAAACAGTAGAGAGTTAAGGGGTGCATCAACAGAAAAAAAAAACAGCTCACTACATATAAAGGTACTACCTAAACATATGGCATTGATAGACAGGAGTATTGCCTGGAACCTTTCCATCCTATGACAGACAGCTATTAGCTTGGTGCAGGCATTTTAAACTGCGTCTAAACTGCCACTGCTCCCTCTTCCATACTGTGTCGAACACATTAGTAGCTGCTGCACTTTATTAAAAAACTGTTACTATAATGGTGCGCTTTGGATCCCATCACTCCCAAAGTCTGCACTCCCCTCAGCTGTCCTATCTGTGGAGGTTGTAGCACAGAGCTGGCTGATGCGCGGAAATGCCTTCATTTCTTATTGGACTACAGCACATTCTTCCTGCTTGTGTCTATGCTGCCAACTTTGACATAGCAAAACAATCTGCCATGAATTAGGAAAATGTGGCCGAAAATTGGTACCAAATGCCTCGTTAGAATCTTATTTTTGTTTACTCATTCTTTTGCCTCGATATTTTGCCAATCAGAATAACGTTTTATACCAGCAAAGAATGTTTTTGTTTTGGTATCAGTATTACAATCCGTGTTTCTCATTGCTGCCGGTATATAGCTACAATTATTTCAACACCACCAGACTAAGCTCTGTGAACAACAAGCAATACTGCGCTAAACAAATGCTAAAAAGAAAAGCATAAATAATAAAGTGAACTGAAGAGAAGAATAAAAAAAGAGAGAAAGAAGCATCACACACCTTTTCACTGCTAACACAGACAGCTAATGAGTGTCTGAGGGAATGTGCATCATGCTGAAACTTTAAAAGGTGCTCCGAGGAACGTTCACTTTGTGTTCATTCTTACAACCTCTTTGGACAAAAGCGGTAGTGTTTTTACCGCGCCAGCTGTTGTTCCTGGGTGAGCGTACCCATGACAAAGGCATTAAGAAAAACTCTATAAAAATAGCATTCTTTGCACTGATGGTCTTGTTTGCTGTAAAATGTCATTTATGATCATCAGAGGGAAAGAGACTCTTTCAGAAATATTTAAAAGTTCCTCGTAGCATCTTTAAGAGCTTATTACATATGCATAACAACATTTCATAGTGTTTGCTAATGAACTTGACCACGTGCTTGAACTTTTACAAAACATGAACAAATGTAGGGGAGACCGGGGTAAGTAGGCACACTTTTTACTCTAGTGAGAATTGCTCATCACCTAAACATCTTTCAATAGTCTTTCCTACATTAAATTTAAGCTTAAGGTGTTGGCTTGAAATGTGAACCCCTCACTTTTTCTAACTTATTGTAATAAAGAAGAAATTTACCATCAAAGACACTCTAACACATTGTGACAACCAACCCCATAAAGGGGTCGGTTGTCACACACTATGGGGTTGTTTGTCACAATGTTATCTTTATGGGAAAAATCTTAAAAAGAAGGCAAGAAAGCAGAACTACATTTGAAAGTTTAATTTCATTGTCAAGTTGAAAAATAGGCCTACACAACTGTATGCATCTTAACACAAAATGAGCAAGGAATTAACAAAAAGGAAATCCATATTGAGACCAACCTACTGTATGTACTGTAACAACATAAAGAACAAAACAAATAGGTCTAACAATAATAGCCTACTCAACTACGATACACACATTCACTATCTGAGTTACAGTGATGGCAAATGTAGGGTCTGCTCACTCTAACTAAGCAGAGATTGTGTGCCCACTGGTTGCACATACAACACTTCTCCCTTACCTCCCCTGAACGGGTGCTGGAGAACGTTTCCATACAAACCAAACACAAACTATGCTCTTCATCTGATGAAGATTCCTCCTCCTGTCTCTTTCTATTCTGTTTCTTCTTCCCCAGCTGGGGTTTTGTGCACTGGGGTGCAGTAGACTTGGCAACTGGTCTAGTTTGGGATGCACTGGGTCGTTTTGATTTTGTTGCCCTTTTTCTCTTTTGCATGCAAGCTGCCTTTCCTGCTCAATTCTCTCCTTCTCTGGGGTGGTAGTGAGGATACAGCTTGACATTTTATTTTGTTATTGGGTTCCTTTCCTGGCTGCACCCTTTGGATAACATGTGACAACCAACCCCCCAAAAAATGTGACGACCAACCCCAACTGGAATTTATTGCTAGCATCAAGGCCAACAACCATCTGACAACTAATTAGCTTGCTAAAAACAATCTAAACTATAGCTTACCCTTCACACTTTTTTAGGATAAGTGTTTTGTTATAAACCCATTGTGTAAAGGCCTAGAAGAAAAATACTGAGGAGCTAAATATTTTCAATTTGACATGAAAAACACTAACAGTCCTCTCACCTCAAATACAGCAGTCGTAGGTGACCTCTGATCCCAGTTGTGGATATTTACATACCAAAATTGAACAGACAGTGCCTTCTGGTTTCCGAGATATAACGATTGTGAAAACCTACCCGTGTGACAAATTACCCCGTTCTCCCCTACTCTTCATCTTGAGAAGGACACACCGGAACGCTGAAACACTTCTGTTAAAAGGTACACTTTCTAACTCTGGGTGTGTGAAAAATGGTTTCTGGAACACTGTTTGAAGTTAGAAAGCTAAATTAAACATTACTGTTTCACTGCTGTTGTTGTTGTTTACAGCAGCACGGTCCACAGTTTGGTTTACAAACATTTTCTAGTCTTACTAGAAATGATTCAATACAAGAATGACATGTGGAGAAAATATGTTTTATTAACTAAATGCAGTTTTTGCAAATTTCAATAAACACACCCCCTACCATACATACCATACCTACATAGTGCACCTTTAACTATATTTGCGTCTTCAACTCACATTAAAAAAAAAAATCTAATCAACAGAGTCTGCCAGTCTTTGGGAGGACTTTTTCTCCCCATCATTGGGAGTTGTGTCCGTGAGGTCTAATGGATGAACTGATGTGACATCAGAGTGGGTGTGGGTTCAGGGGTGGGCTCCTGCTCAGTTATAGGAAACAGCGTGCAGCGCCAAAGGGACTGGGTCAGTGACCAACCTCTTCTAAAAAGCAGCGAGCCCTTTCCTGCAGATTTATGACAGTCAGACACTGAGGTGTGTGACCAGTGTGTGAAGTGTGTACAGGGGTCAGTGGGCGGATCACAGGGGGACACAGGAGAATGAATGGCTCCGGTGTACATACCAGCGTACAAAGCACAGCCCTCCTGTGTGAGTCTAGTCATTAGTGCTTTCTTCTCTGTGTGTGCCAAGGTCAAAACAGAGCCTGATTACAGGGCATTCTGGAGAGCCATGGGGAGTGTGTGTGTGCGCACACAGAGGCTTCCCCTCTGAACACAGGCGGTGGTGGCATTCCTGGCCCTAGGCGCTAGGCTCTTGAAGCCAAATCTCAAGGAATTTGGGAAATGTGCGAGGGGGCATATCTCCCCGGCTCAGAACAGGAGAATATAAGAGATGGCATAGAGTGATGAGGGGAAGGCAGAAAGAAAGAAAGAAAGGAGAAAGGAATCCACTTTGTTTGTCTTGTGTGGCCCCCTGCAGGGACTGGTAAGGATGGCAACAACTGTGGGGTGAGGGGTTAGGGGACATCAGGTGATGCATGCTGAAGGGGTCAGTAGAAAGGGTTCAACACAACTACATAAGGGCTCCCAGGATAAACAAATAAAAAGGCATGGGAGTTATGTGAAGTGTGATGGAAAGGCTGAGGGGCCCCAAAAAGTTTGCGTTGGGCATGCGAGAGTGATGCAATAGAAATGGTGGTGGAGCAAATACGTTTGATAGCTTGTCTCCATTGTACACAGAGAAACACAGACAGTGGGAGAGGGAGAAAAACAAAGGGAGTGCATTTACCTTGACTTCAGTCTCCAGCTCTTTGCTGAGTGTCTTCTTCTCTGAGCAGTGCAGCCGCTTCTGGAGACTTTCCAACTTCTCCTGCAGAGCCTAAAGGGGGGAGTGAGGAAAGAGAGTCAGTGTTGTGTTGAGTTAACTTCTGTATTTGTCAATGTACACTTAAGATTCACACAATCTTACTCATAATGAATCGGTTAATATGTAACAGATGGACAGTGATATGCACTTATCTACCGAGAAAGCAATATAGCCATGGACACTGAGAGAGAGAGAGAGAGAGAGAGAGAGAGAGAAACACAGAGAGAGAGAGAGAGAGAGAATAACGCAGACAGAAGGGAGGACAGCGCTGCGGAGAGATGCAGCCTGTGATTAGTCTCCTCGTGTTAAAAGGCTAATAATAAAGTCATGACAGTAATTACCGGCACGCTGGCCTCATTAAGCCCAAACTCATTCCCTAGACAAGGGCACGCGGAAAGTGAGAGACAAGCTCACTAGGGGAATTAGCTAACTTTCTAGGCTCCTGCAAAGTTGCATTCCTTTAAGGACTATTGTTTCTTTGGAGGAAATAGGGGGACAAATACTGTATCATTTAGTTGATAAGAGAACCCCTCGCACATGTACCCCAATACCTGAGTTGATAAAATGTCCTCATAGGGCCCCAATGGAGGATTTAATCTATTTTGCTTTCTTCGATTTAGGCAAGAAACAAAGGAGAGAAAAGGAAAGAAAATGGGCACTTCACCCCCCCTCTCTCTCTCTCTGCCTGTAAGTGATAGCAGTGGAAAGTAAAAAGGCGCAGTTCCTGCATGCGACACAGAACCAGATGTTTTGAGTGCACATGTGGACACTTCGTCTTCGATTAGTCTGCATGAAAAGCAGAAAGAGAGCACGCAAGCACGCACACACGCGCACACGCACACACACACACACACACACACACACACACAAGCAAGTGTATGAGGCACTGGCTAGCATCAATATCCTCATCCCCAGTGGAGTTGAGTGAGCGGGCCAGGTGTTGCCTCGTGGACTCTCAGAGCGGAGGGGAAACGCAGTCCAGGTGATAGGCATGACCGGCCTGATCTACAGCCCACTACACTGACATAAATCACACATAGACTCTTAAGGCTGCAGGGCCGGGTTGAACTTCTGGCTATAGCAACTTTCTGAGAATGACTGGCTGAAAGAGGAAGGGAGGAAAACTGTTGAAAGCCTAGTTGTCGGGTTGTTAGATAGAGTGGATCTAAAGGTCATTTTTTTCTCTCCACATGTAATCATATTCTTTGAATAATTGGAAACACCAAGGCAGCAGCACCACAGTGTGAAGATAACTTTAACACTGAACAGTGGATGTATTTCTGAAGCAACACACAGTGGAGCGTGTGTCGGTCAGGTTTTAGCTCGGCAGCATGAAAGGGAGGGAAGGCTGTTTTTTTTTTCTGCAGCGTGTTGATCCTGTTAATCAGGGTATTTCTTAGTCGGTCACGTTCCCATCACAGCCCACATCGCTCGCCCAGTGCAACCTCTTGCCGTAGATTTCATCATTTCATTTGTTTACTGGTGAAGGCAGAGGCTCAACGACACCAGGAAAGCATTTCTAGTGGCATTTTTTAAAACATGTTTTCTGATCACAGTGACAATGGCAGCATAAGGGCTCCTTTCTGTTTTGAGAGATTTTCCTCTAACATGTCTGATTATGGCCAATACGAGTTCAATTGTTCGTGTCGTTTATCTTAGCACACTATGCTACGCTGCAGTGTGATGAAGTGTATTTCTTGTTATATGGCGGTAGATTTTTTCTAAAAGGTTCTCGCTAAGCACATGCACAGTTGCACTTCTATCCTTCCTCCTTCCTCCATATGCCCTTTATGGCAGCAGCGTCGGACAAAGAAGATGAGAGAGAGAGAGAGAGAGAGAGAGACCCCCCCCGCCCCAAACCCACTTCTGATTCCCCGCACTATGACACAGCATTTCTGGACCAGGTCTTCTGGGAAGTTAGGCTGACTAGTGGTGACGTGTTCCACTCTTTCATGTGGCTTCGATATCTGATGTGCTCAGGGCAGCTTTGAGGGTAAAGTGTCACACTTTTTTTTTTGGATGGAATGATCCTATGAATGAATAAAAAAGTGCTTTGTGAGTCAGAAAGAGCCTCTGAATTATCAAGTCATTATCACTGTCGGATATGAATAATGGTCATATTATTATTAGCTTACTCTTGATATTTCAAGAAACAGACTCAAAAGCTGGAGTCAGCGATTCTGGAACGATCTTGTCAAAATCACTTTTCTTCAAATATGAGTGAGATATGAAGTGATTTTGACAACAAGTGATTTTGACAACAAGTGTCTCCAGAATTGCTGACTCCACCTTTAAAACAATGCAACAAAGCAATGCAGTGGACAATGTAGTCAACCTACAATGCCTTCCTGATGCCGCTTGAACACTGGACACACACACACACACACACACACACACACACACACACACACACACACACAACACTCTACGTATGCTGGTTTGTTTCTATAGTGTTGTTAAGTGTGTGAAGGTGCGTGAATGGACCGGGGATGTGGAGGATCCTTCTTAAGTGTCTCCAGATGCTCTGGGCGATATGGTCTTTATCAGCCGTGCAGACTGGGATCATTGAGAACAGGCCAGGAAGAGGGGGGGGGGGATCACATGTCCTCAGGGTGCAACGGAGGAAGGAGGGAGGTGTGGAAAGAGAGGGAGGAGGAGGAGGAGGAGGAGGAGGAGGAGGAGGAGGAGAAACGAAAGAGAAAGGTGTGTGAAGGAGAAGAAGGAAAAAAAAAGTGAACAAGTTGCAAATGCCTGGGAAGGTAAGAAATGTGACGACATCAGAGAGAGGGAGAGAGGAGTTGAGAGAGGTGAGGGGGGAGGAGAGAGAGAGAAACATGTGGCTATAGAGGAGAGATGGGCCTTAGCGCTTTGCACCGTGCTACAGCAGCTACACAGTCCCACAGCCGGGGAGCTTGAAGGCCTCTCTCACCTCTCCATCATGGGCCTCCTGCCTTTCATTCCAAACTCTGGCTCAAAGGATTAGCGAGGCACACCACGCGCACATGCACACGCACGCGCACGCAAGCACCAACAAACACACCGCTCACAGCCATCCATTGCAGGTAGAGGCATGCATTAATATTAACGGCAAAAGTTCTTAAAACATTTGAGCGCTAACCCTCAGTCAAATGAGTGTGCAATTCCAGTGTTGCAGGCACGGCACACACACACGCACGCACGCACACACACACACAAACACACACACCAACGCCTGAGTCATCTTTCCTGGGTGGTCCTCCTGCGCAGATAAGGCAAGCATGTTTCCCTAGGGTGAAGTAAAAAGCAACAGAGGGCAGGGGGAAAAAAAGCAAAGAAGAAAGAAGGGAGGGAATAGTGGGAGGAGGAAAAAAGGCCAGGGGCCTCTTTAAACTCTGTGTTTTGTTAGGAGCGGAGCTGCTCTTCATGTGCGGCAGGGCCTTTTCTATTTGCAGCGTGCTGTCAGAAGTTTCTCCCAAAGTCTGGATTAAAGAGATCCTCTAATGACACTGAGGCTGGACGACTTCAGACAGCACAGAAAACCTCACACTGCACTGCCTGCAGCCACACACACACACACACACACACACACACACACACACACACACACACACACACACACACACACACACACACACACACACACACACACACACACACACACACACAGACTAAAGGATAAGACCAGATACATACACAAGAGGCACGAAGCACACACACATAAGCAAAGACACAGTATGTTCACTGCGCCCACACAAACACACACCAGCTTTAGTAGAACAAGGCGGTGTGTGTACGTATGTATGTCTGCTGATCTAATAGTAAATAATAAAGGAGGTGCTAACCTCAAGGATAGGCGGATGGCCAGAGAGATGAGCACAGACTCTCTTTTATCTGCACTTGTATCAAAGCGCCGTGGAGAAAGGTAAAGAAGTGAGTGTGAGAGAGAAGCTGTAGGAGGAGAGAGGTCTCCCTCCTGAGGTGTTAGAGAAGTGAAACTTTTGCTTTGCTGTCTGTCTGTCTGTCTGTCTGTCTGTCTGTCTGTCTGTCTGTCTGTCTGTCCGAGTGTAGAAATACAAAGTGGTTTAGTAAATCGACCAGGACGGAATGACATGGGCGTGAATTGACTTGCTTTGGGAAATGTTATGCCTCTCTCAAAGTTCACAGTTGTGGGGGAAGTTATGGTGATGGCGGCAGCATCAGACTCAAATTGAAACAGTTATCTGGTCTATTGCAATACGCACACATGTCGGCACAGTTACGGAGCAGCCTCTTCTTTCCCGGGACTGATGAAAATAGTAAGACAATTGCGGGCGGTAATGAAGACATGGTGCAACCCAGCTATGCCCACAGGGGGAACACACTGTTCACTGGATTTCCCTCTCTGTCTCTTTCAGCTGCTGTGAGCTACAGTAGAAAGAGAATAGGAAACAACTCGGGAAACTGCGCCATATGTGCCCCGGTGTGTGTGTGTTTCTGCGTGCCGTTGTGTGTGTGTGTGTGTGTGTGTGTGTGGGCTAACATTCATATATTCTATTTATCAAATAGTATATCACTTATTGGATGTTGAGTTTAGAAAAACTTGGAAAAACAGATGCAGCCTGAACACTTTAGACAGTGTCTTTAAAAAAAAAAAAAAATTCATTTGTACTGTAGCGCTGAAATCAACTCTGCATCTCTTTGCATATTTATATTTTATCTCATTATTTTGGTTTTCTAGCTTCATTTACATAAAAAAATGGAGTCCCAGTAACAAACACATAAGACAAAGTAACTTGATAAATACAACAGTAGATCAGTGTGGGGATTCTGTGAAATTGTGACCCCTGGTGATCACATAGGTTTAACTACCGTAATGTTGCTTGATTTCAAAGTGCTTCCACCATTACTGTAGAGCTGTGTGTGGGTTAATCATGTTTGCCTTGTCCGATAAATGAAGTTAATCTGTTAGGTTTCAGAGTTATTAAGCCTTAAAGTACTAAGTCTGATAATGTTCATAATGACATAGGCTTTTCTATCCGACCTCCAAAGTTTGGCTGTGCACTGCAGTGTGGGGAGCAGCAGCCAGTTAAACCCAGCCGGAAGCATTTGCTTTCACATGGTTCAAATAATCCAAATCCATAATCACTTGGCAGAAATGCATAATTTAATAAAAATCTAAAGCAAAGTATACTGTAAATGAGATGTGTGGGCTGGTGGTGGCTCACCATTGGCCTTGTGTAGGCAGATGAAGGTCACTCCGTTGTTGGCTAGCCCCTCAGAATGCCATTGAAACATCAGAATGAAATAAGAATAGCAATTTAGGAAATCATTATCATAGTGCAGAGCCTTGTGGTTTTTAATATTGGTGGAACAGCTGAATGCGCATGACAGACAAGACTTCTAGCCATCAGTTCTTGTTGAAAGGTTGACGTTTTGTATCTTGTAATCTTTATTTTAAGGGCATATGATGACTATATTCTAAACACAACTGGTTTGACAGTATCTGTTGGACAGATGAATTGGTAAGAGCTTAAAAAGTGAATTCATTAAATACGCTTCATTGTTATACCTGCAGGTTTACAAGAAAGGTGCCACGGCATGAACGGTGACAACAGCCTGGATTTGTCCATACATATGATTCTTTCAACAGGGACGCCCACAACCTTAGGGCCTTCATGGTTTTTTTGGGTACTTAGCATTAGGCCTGTGGGTTTTTAATGAGTAATTTCCGTTTGTTGTCCGTAAATGGAGTATGGTCTCTATGAGCTGTTCCACTTCCCACGTTCCCTAGTTGCATCCTGGAATGTTATCTCTCCTCTACTTCCACCTCCTCTGATATGTGGATCAAACACTGCCGGGAATCTGCCCACAGTCATCAATCAGCCAACACTAGGCACACACGTGAAAGTCTCTCTCTCACACACACACACACACACACACACACACACACACACACACACACACACACACACACACACACACACACACAGACTCACACACACACACACACACACACACACACACACACACACACACACACACACACACACACACACACACACACACACACACACACACACACACACACACACACACACACACACACACACACACACACACACACACACACACACACACACACACACACACACACACACACACACACACACACACACACACTGACATGTAGGTGGGTGTCTACACACAGATACATGAAGAGAGTCAGAGAGTGATGCTGCCTTCAAAATACATATACAGATCCAAGGAGACATTTCTGGCGGACACCAGTGCTAAGGACATAAGTAGCCTAAACTGGAAGTTGGAGTGCAGCCTTACAGACAGCACAACAGTCCTCACTTCTTTTAATATTTAAGAGAAAAAATAGCCATACAACAGGCAGGAATGTACCCAAGATACAAAGCATTACAACTGAACCAAAACAATGCCTTTGTTAAGTGTATTAGACTGAAACCATTAGGAGACATACTAGAGACACATGATTATTAACTTATTAACTTTCTTTGGCTTATATCTTGGGTAGATAACTGTTCTCTTACAAATTCAGCAGAAACAGAGGAAAGGTGGAGACGATGGACTCCTCTTTTCATATCACTTTTAAAAGCTTTAGTTTAGCCAGCTAAAGCCCGAGCTAAATGGGTTTTAAATCTGTTGAATTTGCTCATTTCTGATGTTTCAACCAGGCACTACATTTGTCTCTCTGCCCATTTCACATTGGATAAGTAGTGTGAAGTGTGAAGCAGTGCATGTGAGCTTGAAGGCTTTGGACTGTTTTGGTTGACTGGCCTGGCAACACCAACGATTTGTCTAAAAGGAATAAAACATTGTGAGCTCCTAGACTGGGCTGTTGATTCTCAGTGACACCTACACGAACACCCTTTATGTACTTACAGGGTGCCATTGGACTCGATGTTAATATGAAAAACATTTCTGAATACACCTTTGAATAACAAACGAAAATGTGAAAGGAGTATTTCTGCCCCACACACACAGAACAAGAGGAAAGTGACAGGGACACAGATGGCTTAACAAACTTCCCTTAACAAATGTGTAGTTCAAGGTTGACACAAAGACATGTGTCGATGGACGGACAGGCACACACACACACACACACACACACACACACACACACACACACACACACACACACACACACACACACACACACACACACACACACACACACACACACACACACACACACACACACACACACACACACACACACACACACACACACACACACACACACACACACACAGAGCGATTGAAGCCGCTCTTTGCCTCTTTGCAACAGAGGGTATATCCAGCACACCTGTTCTTGATCCACTGCTGCCATTCCTTCCCACAGGCAAAGTCATCCTTTCAACCCCCTCAGAAACTAATGCATATATAACTACAGGACTACAGACAAACTGCAGCTGCTGCTACTACTACTAGCCCCCTTGAATGTGGGCATGTTTGTGTGGTGTGTGCATCCACAGGAGCCCTGTCCTTCCTTGTTACTGGTATGCATGTATGGAAACAACACAATCACCTGGATCACGTGGGGTCAACATTTGATGCATGAATGTAAACCCCACACTGTGTAGTGTACAAAGACCGGTGCACCTCATAAATTCAGTCTGGGCCTCAAACAGAGTGAGACAACGGTCACTGATGCATTATGTAATGTGTCTGCTGTCACTTCACCCATAGGACACTACATACATCACCTTCTACTGTATTTGACTAGCCCTAGAAGTTACTGCTGGATGTGCCTGGATCAAAAGGTGTGTATCTGTGTGTGTGTGTGTGTGTGTGTGTGTGTGTTAGAGATTGCAACACTGTTGAAAGACGTAGAGACAAGGACACTAACTCAAAGCTATGTTTGTGTGTTGAGTTTAAGGGACAGAAAAATACAGATAAAGACTTGAGTGAGGAACAAAAAGAGAGATATAGTGTATGTAGGCCCAGGTATAAGAAGGAGACATGAACACACATTCATAGGTGTGTGTGTGTGTGTGTGTGTGTGTGTGTGTGTGTGTGTGTGTGTGTGTGTGTGTGTGCACGCATGGCAGCACTCGGCACGCAGACAGACAGGAAGCGCTGCTGTGGGGAGCAGGAACAGCGGTGCTGATCAAAGCCCAGGCGGGTGACACTATGGGCGGAGTGCCATTGTTTATTCACCAGCCACCTCTCGCTTTTGGCAGGGCGAGGTGAGCATGTGTGCTTGTGTATGTGTGTGGGTGTGGAGACAGACAGAGTTTGAGACAGAAAGAGTTCCAAAGAGACAGAGTTTGAGAGATAGGCTGTGTGTGGCTGTGTGTGGCTGTGTGTGTCTGTGTGTGTGTGTGAGTGAGCGAGAGAGAGAAGAGACAAGTCCTGTGTGAGTGTGTGTGTGTGAGCCTTTGTACCTTTCTCTTGGCAGGCTAATGTGGGCTTGAGTTCTGTCAGATTTGGCAGCTGCACATTTCAGGCACACGCACACTCATACTTACACCCTGGCACACACAGACAATAATACCGGCCGACATGCGCATGGCCACACAGACACACACATCATGTACTCAGGTTATCCCAATAACCTCACCATTAATCTTTAAAATTCACCCCCAAACCCTTGTCTCCCATCCACAAATGGTGACACTTTACAGGGATAACACATGTAGGGAAAACAGACAGACATAAGGAAGGGAATAACCCTCTCTAACCAAAATGCTGGCTATGTCCCAAATGCGCTACACTGGCTTCCTCAATATTGGCTCTCATTCCCCCTTTACCTGATATGAATAGACTGGACAGATGAAAGCGAACACAACACTTTCATGTTGTATTCACCTTCCACTGCACAGTCCTTTTACACAGGGCCTAGTTCCACTGCATTAAAACTGCCCCTCTTCTGCCTTGCCCACTGTTATGAGATAATTGGTGACTTAAATATAACTGACTGACTACAACTCCATATACGAGATCACTCAAAGGAAACAAAAGGCAGGAAGTCGGGGCAAATCTTTACAATACCTCAGCTTCTATTTTCCTTTATATCATCCAATGTGTGACACTGCATATTCCTGTCCCTAATGGATGGAAGTGTTTATTTTTATGTCCACTGGCATATTAAAGGTGCACTATGTCACTTTGAGTGTCAGAGAAGTGGACATTTTCTAAGGTATATTCTCATAACTTAATAAAACATTTTCCTCGCAGATAAATTGTATCCCTGGCACACTTCTTGAAGTTAGAAAGCTTCCTGAAAAGTTACTGTTTCACTGTTGTTGTTTACAGCAGCAGGGCCCCCAGTTTTGTTTACAACGATATTATAGTTTTACGTTTGGTTCCAGGTGCCACAAAATAATTGTGTTTTGATTTGTGATGATAGAATTTTTCAATACAAAGAATTACATGTTGAAAATATAGGTTTTCTAACCGCAGGCTCTGCAAATGTAAACAAGTTGGCTACCCCTCCCCTGAAACTGCGTAGTGCACCTTTAATGAATCTGTGTGCAACGAAAAAAACAAAACAATGAGATAAAAGTAGTTAAAACCTGGAGAGTTGGGGTTAACAACAGAAGAGTATTTTTTCTTTATATGGCAATAGTCATATACCAAAAAAAAATCTCTATTAGAGCATCAAGTTCACACGAGAAAGCCTCAACAGCAAGGCTACAAAGTTAGTTTCCCTATTCTGTGACAACACACATGAAAGAGGCACACACTCCCGTGCTCATATATGAACGCACACACATCACAAAAATAGTACTCCACCTAAACTTCACTTATACAAAACAAGCCAAGATAATGAGCATACTTAACTGTACTACCGGTGTTCTAAAAAAAAGTGCTTTACGAGATACAAAAAGGTCTCTGCAGTCAACAACACCCCCATTTAAGAAGTCACAAGTACAGTAGAGCCACAGAGGGAGCTAAATTCGGGGCTAGAAATGGCAGAATGGGGGGGGGTTTGGCGAGGAGAAAAAAAAAGGGACATCTGATCCTCTGCAGCGTGCATTCAGAACAACTGTTTTGGGATTATCCCCATTCAAATGCGCGGCTAACTTTGATGTTATTTTCTTTCCCCTCCCCGTTGTCTGAAGCCCCTCGCTCTGTTCATAATCCGGGGCCTTTGAAGTGAGCAGCATGGAAACAATGTCAGCAGGCGACACACTCCCTCCCATGGCCCACTGACAGCTCTCCAACATTTCTTCTTTTTTTCCTCCCTCTCTCTTCCTTTCTTCCCTTGTCCTTCTGTTTGCTGTCTCAATCCTCACACTTCCTCCAACCTTCTGTTGGTTCCCCCCATCTTTCTTTCCTCCATTGTTTACCATCTCCTCTCAGTTTTCTTTCAAGTCCCCCCCCACCCCCCAACTCTTTATTTTATTTCTTTTTCTCTCATTTTCTCTCTGTCTTTATTGGTTGCTTGACCAGTCTTCCCCTCCCCTCTCTCCCTCATTGATTGTATTCTTCCTCTCATGTCGGGCCTTTAATATGCAATCAGACCATTAATTGGCATCTCATTAGCGGGTGGTTAATACAGGGTGGGGATCATAATAATGAGGACACAGATAATGGAAACAGAAAGCTTTTGTCTGCTGCTCCCAACACAGATGCCAAGGCCTGTGTCTTGTAAAACAGCATACAGCGGGGGAGACGGCGTGTGTGTGTTGTGTCGTGGTACATTTAGATTACAAGCAACACAGCTACAATATGAGCAAGTCGGTGTCACCAAATCCATTTAGACAGCAAGCAAGGAACGTGTGAATGGGTAAGAACTCCCTTCAGTGAAATGGGAATAAAAAAAGTGTATTAAAGAATTTTTCTCAGGACTGAATATCAGGTGACACTTCATTGTGCCAGCAGCTCATCTTCTCTACAGTACTTTGGTGTGCAGTCCCACTGGGAATGACTTCCTCCAGCTTAGTGGATCGTTATCTGAACACTTACTTACTTGCCCTTTATGCCTAGTGGCATGTAGGGCAGCAACAAAGGATCTCCACTCCTGTCTGTTTTGGGGCGAGCTTTTGGATAGAACTCCAGGTCTGCTTCATGGCTTTCAGTTCTTTCTCCACTGTTTGACGCCAGGTCTCTTTGGGTCGTCCTCTCTTTCGAGTGCCTTCAGGTGTCCAGTGTAGGGCGGTTCTTGTAATGTAATGTATCTGAACACAGTCAAGTCTTAAGTCTATGATGGATGAGTCGCAGATGGATTCGGAGAACATCTGAAGACCTGCCCGGGGTCAGAGCTAGTTATATAACTACAACTAGGCATACAATTGCCTAACAGTGAAAGTACAGTGGTGGTAGACAATGATTTAAAGAAGGTAAGGCTCCTCAAGAAGCTACAATATGGTACAAGGTCACTGCGGTTGCACAATATGTAAGTTTGCAGTAACCTTTGACATCCAAAATCTAAGAGGTTCATCTTTGAGTCAGAGGCTGGGTTCCAATAAATATACTTTCTGCTTTTTAGTATGGCTGAATAAAGATTTAGGGTGTACTAATTCTTGTAGTCAGAGTTAGTATGCTTAAAAATACCCAGATACTACATCTGGCCGTGATCTTTTGTGTTGAAAAAAGACATACTATTTTGACGATTCTGACCCACAATCCAGTGCGCACCGGAAGTGAAGTCATCGACGGAGCTTCCATATGAAAACAACCGGGGATGCGATGGATATAAAAAAAAGAGGCAAGATGAAGGCACAATGTTACGATTAAATTAAAAGTATGTCCCAATCGTAGCATGCTGCATGCTAACTAGATTCTTTTTATGGTCAGATGTAGTATGTAGAATAGAGAAAAAGAAACCGTATGCCTTTTGGAACGCATGGATAGTTGACATTTGTGCAAAGTTTGAAGAAAAGTGTGAGTATGTGCTAAATTTGACGAAAACCTTGACCTTAAACCCATGACCTCCAAAATCTAAACCAGTTCATCCTTGAGTTACAGTGGACATTGGTGCAGAGTTTGAAGAAAATCCCTCCAAGCGTTCATGAGATATTGCGCTTATAAGAATGGCCCGGACAGACGGATGGATGGACTCGTAAACATAATGGTTGCTGGGGTTGGAGAGGAGATCTGAAGGCAGGCTTCACAGACCTGCCTCCATTCTATATACGAGGCAGCTGCAACCACTAACAGACAAGCTTGTGTTTGGAAACATGTCCTGATCCCAGACACAACAACTCTTTATTTAGTGAGCGGCCACACCCAATCAACTGCCACTGTGTGTCGCAGCCTGGTTGCTAGGCAGAGAGGCGGGATAAAAGATCCCTGTAAATTTGCATGGAGGAGGATGAAGATCAGGGAAAAGAGCAGACAAAACAAATAAAATATTGTCCTATTTAAGTGTTGCACTGGACACAAGACACTTAAAGGAAGGATAACAGTCTTCTATGGCTTACTTTGAAATTCCAAACGACTGACCACTTTTATTTATTGAATATTGCACAACATATTAAGTTTGATTGGCACGGGCTTAAATAAGTGCGAAATAATGCCAGAAAACAGTGCCTGGGTGTAAGACGTAACTGTAAAAAGAGACAGTTATGATATAGAGAGACTCTTGACTTATGAAGTGGGGAGCAGCAGACAGATTTATACGTTTCAGTGAGTGCACACAGGCCACCTTAAAGACACCATGGAGTTTGCAACTATAGCCATAAAAATGACAGAGCACATGCACACAAACCGTGGCCGTGCTTTAACACAAAAGGAAAGCCACCCGTGTCTACACTATAAAAGTCAGATCCAGACAAGGCTTTTTGGAGGATGTAGTTTACTGGCGTCACGACCCCCACCTGCCCCCATGGTCTAGGTCTGAAGCTTTGCCTCTGCAGGTGAACACTACACAGACAAACTAACGTACCACAGGAAGTCCATAAGACTGGTAGGAGACTGAGCAGATAGGGAAGATATGAGAAAAAGATTAAATGGTAGACACCTTGAAGATTGTACCAAAGCATTGAAGCAGGTGGTGCAAGCTGTGCACGTTTGTAATCTCCGCCGCCATAGATGATGGTGCATTCGCTGAAGTATAAAAGAGTTAAGTAAAAAATATACTCAGACTGCGAATTTTACAAACTAACAACCCATGTCAACTAAGGTCTTTGCTTCATAGCCAACTTGCAAAGATTTTTTTTTTAAAATACTCTATTTTTGGATATTTTTTCTTCCAATTAATACACACACAACTGAAAAAGTGAACACAAAAACAAAAGACAAGACAAAACAAACAACCAACATGGCGTACTCTACTTTACAGGTTTCTAAGGACGTTGTTTAAACGATAGGCAAATGTTAAGCAAAAAAAAATCAAAAAGGCAAATGTGCCTTAAGGGACTGGACAATCTGTACTGCATACAACACCCTCTATCATGACCCTTGATGATTCAGATAAGGAAAAAGCCTTTTAACAGGGGGCAAAATATATCTTAGAAACCCCTAAGGAAGAGTAACAGAGGAAGGATATCTCTCCCTGAAGATACAGTACACAAATGCAACAGATGTCAAGTGTACAGAATAGTCCAACCCAGTAAAATTAGGATAAAGACAACCAGAATGACAAAACATTATAAATAGATGATAAATAATCGATGAAGAATGAATGTGGGAGGACATCGAGACCCGTTGGTCCCACATTTCTTAGTAATCTAACAATACAATAGAGAATAGTATTTCTGTGTGTGAGATTGGGTGTGTGTGTGTCACTCCTATTCTAACCTCTCCCTGTCCCCTTACTCTTACTCTTACCCTAACCACCCAGCTGTGATGCCTGGACCTAATCGCCAATTTCAGGAAACATAGGGCTGTGGGACCATCGGGCTG